>NC_087517.1:7666080-7992987 GCF_963921805.1 Phalacrocorax carbo
AAAGCCAGAAAGGACCATTAACCCCTCAGAGGGATCTCCCAATTCGTAGAGTGCTAAGTGTCAATAGCACTCTGGCAGCATCCTCGCAGCATAAAATGGGCTGGAACCAAAACTCTGGATCTGAAAATTCCCTTTGGCCTGATGAGTCAGGGTCTAGAATTCAAAATAGGATTCAAATCTGAGTTTACAAGTTTGACAGTTGATATAATGAAGCAAACCAGTGCCTCTGACCTGAAAAACAGTGCAACCCTCCCCGCTGAGCTGGGCAGCTTAGGTACAGCACAGATGTTGCAGGCAGTCATCGATCCCCTTTGTCAGAAGGAGGCAAAAAAAGTTTCCATAACGCAAGGCGGCACTCAGCAGTAATCTGTTCTCTACATCTTTTGCTTTCAAAAGCAGAAAAATTCACTAGAGTAATTCAAAATTAGAAGAAGTTGTAAAGGGTCAAATGAAAAAAGCCCACCCAGTATCACACCTCTAATTTCTTCAGTGAATCACAATGCATAAGGGGATTTCCATTGCCTTCCAAGTCTGACAGCAGAGATTGGATTTATGCAAATTTTAAGGTTAAAATAATTAGAGATAGGTCAAAGGTATAAATCAAACAACCAAAGCTGACATATCTAAAATTCTGCATGCTAAACAATCAAGGTGTTTAAAGTCAAAACATTTATTGGTGCTTGTTTATATAAAGCAAAATTTAAAGACGGATTTGTTAAACTACCTGGTTGTTGAAATCATTTTTTGTCTATGTATTTTACAGGTTTCACACGGGAAGACAAAGTCCCACTCTCATCTGTGCTTCTGCAGAACAATTAACTTTTATGGAGTTGCAGGTGAAAGCATCGGTCCCCTTTGCCATCTCTAATTTAAACACAGCAAGTAGAAACTATTTGGGAAGAAAATGCTGCAGCAAGAGTAAAGTTGAAAAACAAATCCTCAAAAACCTAAACGTATATGTAACCTACTTATGCATATGCTGCATTGCTTGCATTTTGTCACACTGTTGTGGCTGAAATGCTACGTTCACAGCCTGCAACACATAAAACAACATTAGGAGTCACGTTCTGATCCTTCCACGCTGGTGCAAGTCTACAGAGACTGTGCAAAAAGCCACTAAAGTAACAGATTACCACAGCTTTGCAAAACAGTACATCTCAGCCATAACCCAGCAATGCAGCCCCAAAGTGGCGGAAAGGATGGTGAAAACAAAGTCCCAATTTAAGCAGGTGAATAAAAAATTATAACCCTGTTTTTAAAAAATGCCAAGTGTTGTTTGCTATCTGTGGGAAAGTCCCTGTTTGCTGGAAAAAAAACCCACAACACAACAACAACAAAAAAACCCACATCACCACCATTTTTTCTTGAAAACTAAAATACGTTTGTCCAAAGTGCCCTTTCATCAGAGTGCTCCACTTAGGAGCCCTTCAGAATGGCTGGATCAGTCTTGCCTCAAACCAAGGTTTTCAGTACAAAAGGAGAGCATCCACACAGCTGAGTTTACAGGGAAAGTGAAGCACTGAATAGCTAATGTACAAATTCCAGGAAACTTCACAGCACAAGATGAAATTTTTCAGGTTTGTACTCAGGCATTTAATGAAAGAAAAAAGCTATTTTATGGGTAGCTGTAGTGAAAAATCATTTGCCATGGAATAAACTTGATGATGACTTGCTTACATCTGGGTCCCTTGTTTTTTGAAAATTGTTTGATCAATGTCCTATGAATAGATAGAGATGGAGTGGATGCAAAAAGAGATGCATTTCAACTATGCATTTGTGTTATCTCAAATTATATGCATCATGGTCAATATGAAATAATTAACATCCCCCTTGGTTAGTTTATGAGTAGAATAGAGATTCAGATAACATTAGATATTACATGGCAGAAAACAGATCCCTGCATGTTTCACAGTGAAATAAATTACCGAATATAACTGTATATTGACTTTTGCTAGCTACAATAGTAAATAAGTAAATAGATAAATGCATCTTTTAGTAGCCTGAAGTTTTCGTCCCTGCACTTATCAGGTGAAGAGAGGAGGCAAAATAGAGCCTGAGTTTACTTTATGACTTTTTTTTTTCCCCATGTTATGCTTGAAATACCAGTGACTGATAATGGCCTACATTTCCTAGCAAAGAAATAGCGCCTTTTTCAAAACACTGAAAGAAGTGACACTCATGAGGTTTGCTCTCCCTTCTCACAGTATGGCAGAATAATTTTGCTCATACCTGATCCATTTTGCTTCTTCAGTTTCATGTCCGTTGCCCCTCCCCCCCATCTCTGTCCTCTCCTTCTACTTAGAAGTCAATTATTTGGCTCCATAGTTCATTAAAATGTTCCTTGCTTCAAAACCCCTTTAAAATAACATATTACACTTATTTACTCTGCCTTATATTAAATTACTTTAAGGCACTTTTTGTCTTACAGTTTTCAGGTGACCTCCAGTTTCCACTCTCAGTGACTTTCCCTATGACTAAAGCGCATTGAATGCAATATGCACACGTTGCAATTTAGGGAAATTACAGAGGAATTCTTGCAAATACTCCATATCGGTGAGGGAGTGCTCACGCTGAAGCAATGAGAAGGTGATCTGTGTTTATTACAAAAATCCTTTTCTTTCCTTTTCCTAACATTGCAAGAATTTGTTTAGAATTGAGCTGGGCAAACAGTCCACAATTAATTATTTACTTGATTGACATAATCTCATTTTGGTTTAATTATTTGTGAACAATTTACAATTTTCTCATTATTTGAAATAATTTGATAAATAATTTCATGATCCACCCATGTGTATAAACCAAGCTTTGTAAATACAAGCTTCCTGTTTAGAATAAACAACTCTAAGCACATTTGAGTCTTTGGGAGCATTATTTTATAATTATAGCCATTATTTTAAGGCAGTAAAGGTCCACTTAAAAGAAAATATTTCAGAAATATACAAAGATTCTTAATTTATAGTTAGTATAAAAATTAAGTATTTTATTTAGATATAACATTCATATAATCAAATTTAATTATTTTCTGAAAAATTGTATACATAATTGATGAGGTAGAGGCACATATGTTTAGAAGAACTATATTTCCTTTTTCCAGCTAAAGAAAGGCAGCTGAGAAGAGATATCATATAAGATACTTCAGGGATGCCATTCTTAAAATATTAAAGGAACTTTATTTACTACAGCAACATCCTTAGCAGCACTATAACAACAGCTCACTCTGTTTCTCCATTCTTTAACCTAACTTCAAAAAATTTATGTACAGCACTCATAAAAAAGTACCGTGGTTTAAAATTCAGCTTGGAAATGAAACGTAAGAGAGGGACAAGTTGCTTGAAAATATTTTTTGTTACTCTTTAGGTACTAAAAGACAGTTATTCAGAAAATGTTTACAGATGTATCGAGACAGCTTGCACCTCCCTCCTGGAGAGAAAGGCCATTTTTGTTTTCTTGTTTCCTTCAATCAACAGTTGCTCACTGATCTCTAAAGCCTAAGCTTTTACACATATGACTCAAAAGGCATGAGTCAGATCCCTGTGAAATATGTTTGATTTTTTCTTTAAAAAAAAAAAAGAGATTTGAGTCTTGAAGATGTTCAGAACTTGACAGGACAAAAGCCTCAGCAATCCTTGACTCCTTGGTCTGATGTTAGTCCTACTTGGGGAAGGAGGCTGGATCAGATGACCCTCAAAGTTCCCTTCCACACTATGTTTTTCTAGGATGCTGTGACTTCATAAACTCCAAGCTTTAATTCCAAACTTAAGCTATTTTTCTAATTTATTTTTTTTATTAAGGTAGCCAGTATTTAATGAAATAACTTAGCTGCCATTTTCCTTCTGCAAAAGTGCAGTTTTGGTGGCAAGATTTCCAGTGCTCCCATAATAAACTCATAATAAAGACTTGGTTTGTTGGTTTTTTTTTTAACTTAAATAGGCTGTAGACTACCAGTTTGCACAAGAACTAAAAGCTTTGAGTAGTTTGATTGAAAGAATTAATAACTGTTATTTCCTGAATGGAGACATTTGATTTTGAATGCTTGTAAAATACCTTGCTTTTCTGAGACACCTAAAATCCAAGATTCTAAAAGCCCTTGCTGACATTTATTTTTCTCTTCAAATGCTTCCGTAAGCAGGGTGAGAAGTGAGGTTAAGAGAGACTCAAAAACACCAGTGAGAGACTCCATGACATTTCCAACATCCTATTCTTCTGCTCTAGCCACTGGAATTACTCCCACAGTCAGGTTCAACACCTGCACTGGTTTGATAAACCTTTGGAGCTATTGTAGTCCATCAAGTTAATGACCTGATTTTAGACAGTCCTTTTAACTAAGCCACCAACACTATCAAGGAGCAGTTAGTCTACAGATGCAACAATTCAGGCAGCTTTATAAGGTCCCTAAATGTATATTTACATGATAAAGGGTAACAGACTCATCGCACACCCATCATGTGCACAGAGAAAGCAACAGCACCCCAGCCATTCCTAGGGCTTAGTGCAGCTCCGATGTGTTCAGCAGTACTAGTTGCAGATGGGCCATTTTGCCATTAAGCCAACCCTGATGCTAGGTCTGTGCCAATAAATCAGATCACTCTTACTGTTGTTCTACGTTAGCTTTGCATCTGAGCCAACTCTGCTTCCCAGGCAGATTAGATCAGATCAGTCTTAATGTCACTCTACACTATCACTGGTTGCCCACAGCTTTGTTGGAGAACTGTCAAGGCGCAGATAAAACCCAAGCAAACATGTTAATAGATAAGCTGAAACTGGCAGCGCAGGAATTCCCACAGTGTTATTGTACCAAAAGGCAGTTCTCCTGTAAAGGAGTTATGCTTTGCTTGACTGTTTATGTAATCTCTTGGCAGCTTCTCAGTGAGATGTGAGTTTGAGTTCCTCACCTACACAGTATGCTTACAGCTGCCGGTAAAGGCTAGACCCTTTGCCAGGCTGTTTCCTAAAAAGTTTTGTGTGCCTGTAGAAGTCTTCTGGGGAGAATTAGCCAAGTCTCAAGTGAATATGATAGATGAGAGTATGTCTTCACTTCGGTTTTAATAAGGTCTTTAACTGGAAGAGCTGCTAGAATAGACTTGAGCCTCGAAGTGTTTTCATACCACAAGGCAATTCATTGTAAAATGCCCAAACCAACCTGGAATGAACAACTTACAGAATTTCAGCTCAAGCTTCCATATTTTCCTCCTTCCTTGACTTACTACAGTGTATTTGTGTTCCAAACAGCCTCAGATATTTTACACATTGAGGATCTTGGACATCCAAACTCCATTTAAAATTCTCTCTTGCTCAGGGTTTCACTTTTATATACAATCATTGCTTCTTCCTCATCTATTTGAAAGTCCACTCTAATGGTGGTCTTAGAGACCTCCAGGGTACTCAAAGCAAGACAATACCTCTATGAAACACTGCTGTGTCTTGCAGAGATTCTAGAGGCAACACATAGTCATGTCAGCATGCCTGTATTGTTTTCAGCACCAGCACTAATTTATTCAAGGTCCATGTAAAAGTCTCTCTGGACATCAGGACATGCCCATGATGTGTGTTATATTTAAAGATGGTACTAGAGGGAAAAAATAATATTTTTCATCTGCATAAATGATCATCTGAAGCAGAATTCATACACTGCACCTGAAATCCTCAAGGCAAAGACTAAAGCTAAATGTGCTTTCTGGAATACCAGCCTCTTTCTCCTGCCTTCTCAGGTCAAAAATAGCAAGTATGGAAATAAAACAAAAAATATGGATTATTCCCTTGATATCAGGCAGCAAAAGAGTGATTATCAAGTCACAACAGACTTAAAAGGAAAAAGAAGCTATGAAACATGCAGAAGGGCTCTGGTTTCTTTCCAGCATGGTGCCCAATCAAATAAAAGGATCTCTACACACCAGTTTACAACTCCATCTGACTAGCTACACCCAACCTAATGATTCAAAGACTAATTAGAACATTTACTTTACAGCCCATTTGCTGCAATAACAATGAAACATTATCTAGCTACAGTTCTTCCTGCAGGGGCCAGGAAGCATATACTGTTGACAGAATTTTAAATGAATGGAAAAATGACATTTCCATTAAACCTTTTCATAAGCAGGAGATCAGCTTGCATTCATTCCTGTAAAGGCTCAGTACTCTAGCCCTGATCCAGCAAAAAACTAATCACATCCTAAAGATTAAGTGTAAGTGGTCTCAGCATTTGCAGCTTTTACAGTGTTCACATTTTTAAAGTTAAACACATACTTAAATGATTGCAGAACAGAGCCTTGTGTCGCTGTCTGTGACTCAAGCAGTTTGAAGGGTATCCATTAGCATGTGTATTCAGAGAAGAAAGGAAAAAGAAGCTAACTGCATTGCAATTTATGTTCCTCCTGTTGCATTGTTGACACAATTCCTTATCATTTCTAATTACCTGGAGAAAGGAGAAAATTTGAAACTTTAAGCTGTTTGACATAAACCTGTCATAGCTAAATTTTGTAAATGCTACAGTTACGCAAACAGACCCACTCTAAAATTCAGAAGATGCTGGAATATGTACATTTTAATATTACATTTTTAAACTAGATAATCAGCCTTAATAGTAATTTCTTTTTGGCTACTCTATCACTAAAAGATTTATTGTACTACAGGAGAGGTCTGGAACTGAAAAACAGATCCTGCTTCTGTATCCATCACTCCCTAATGACTGCTTTTATTTATCTTTGAATGAGGTACACTCGTTAAACTCCCCAGATCTTCACTTCTCTTCTTCTACATTGCCATTGTGGAAAAAGCACACAGTACTGGCTGTATTTTTTTTTCCACATTTGGTTAGCCAAATGGCCCCACGAACACTTGTGTTAGTACAGCTGAAGAGGCACCATGGAAGGGGAATAAGAAGCTGGAGGGTAGAAGCCCACACCTCCTTAAATCAGAGCTGCTGCTACGGAAGACAGTAAATGAAATCTTAGTGCTAACCTTTAGAAAGTAGGCAGACTGCAAACAGGAATCATTTTTATGGGCTAGACCCTGCTGATTTTACTTATGTTGGAAGTCCTATTGCCATTAAATGTAACTGTATGTGTGAATTAAGAAAGCAGTATTTGGATTTTTATTTATGTAGTCGCCTGTGCAATAACCTCGAATGGAAATGCATTTGTTTATTTTTAAATGCACTCCAAGTTTTACCATTACAGAAGTGGCACTGCCTTCTCCCTGCTTTTCTGCAAAATAAATACACTGTCTTCCATAAACAACAGTCTTTCATTTCAACTCCTCATAACTACATATTCAGATTTTTTAATCTACAATGCAAATAGGCAGGTTAGTGGTCATTACACACTATGTTTCTCTGTCTTCCTGAGCTTAATTTAAAACTGACACAATACTGACTTGTGAATACATTGCTTTTCAATGTTCTAAATAGATTTTTAGTGTAGATACTTGTTCCAACTCCATTATTTTCCCTTTCACCCTAAATAAAGTTTTCCCAGATCACTGTCACTACTGTAGGGAAATACATTTTCTATTTTGCCTTGAAAGAAATGTGAAAAAGGAAAATGCTGATGGCACGAGAAGCAATTTGAATCCCATGATAGAAAACATAGCCTTAGCAGACAATGCACAGTAATAAATAATAGTATAGGAACACTTTTTTTTTTTTTGTTATCAGAAGAGAAATGCAAGGTACACATTTTTAAACAAATAAATGTTTCCTTTTTCCCTTTTTTTGGTAGTAAAAGAAAGGTGGTAGGAGGCAAGAGAATAGATCTGAAAAATACATACCCTGTCTGTCATTCAGTAGCTACAGAATTGGTTTTGGTTTTTAATAATGTGCATTGGTTCCACTTTTGTACAGGCAACACATAAAGGACGGACAACAGATAGAGGTCAGGCACTGTTACAACAAGTCATTTTCCTCAAGGTGTTTTGGTACCCTTTGCTGCTATTTTCATTGTCATTATCCTCTGTGCAGAATAGCAAAGGAAGCTGTGTATCTTACTACTGTGAATGTGTTGGGCTGTTTGTTTTAGGCTTTGCTACAAGTAAATCAGATTTAGCAGGAGTGATTCACCAGGTACATATTCTTCTTTAAGTGTAATAGCACTACACAAGGCTGTGGAGTTTCAGGGATGACAAAGCATACATTAAGTGTTATCCAAGAGGACAGTTCATGTCCTGTGTGACTACCGGAGCTTATTACATTCCTCTTGATGTAACAGGATGAATTTAAAACTCTGTGAAGTGCTGTCTTTTGACTGGCAAACTACTTCTGACATGAAGCTGAAAGCTGGTGCTATTTAATGGCTCTTTGGTGACCTTTCAGAAGAGAAAGGATGGCCTTGGTCCAAGTTATAGCGCACAGACATCCATAGCACTACCACGAGCAGCTTCTCCTCTGGAGGAGAATGAGTTCAATCATTCTTGTGGGCAGGGATTTCCCAATCAGACCCCATCTTTCAGATTTGCTAATCACAGCTCAGCTGTATTTTCTCATTCCTTTTCTTGGTATTACAACTCAGAATGTAAGCTCCATGGCTAATGATGTTTACATGCACAGATGATGATGATGCACAGATCACTGGGCAATACTATTTTTCTCATCTAACTTCTTATGCAAATGATCATAGAGAAAAATCAGCTATTACTGCTTATGAGTATTATTGCCACCAAAGTACAACAGAAAGGGAACACAAGCAAATAAATGGACTCATCTGAAACAAATTCACAATTTGGCTTAATCACGGCTTTTGAAAGGGTCCGTATTACTGAAGCAACTTCATTAAGAATTGATTTTTAAGTCATACCATTTCTGTGCTGCAAACAGGCCCGCTAAATGTCAATAGAGAGGAATATTAAAAGAAGTTTACACTTGTGTTACAGAGAGTAGACATCTTCTTTGGCTGTCATTGACTGCCATATGTGAAATAATGTTTGCGGGCCAGAATGCAGCCACTGAACCTTTACCCATGTAACGCACAGACAAGAAAGAATGTCTATTAACTGAAATGTTTGTTGTATGTTCAGCTGAAAGTAAATTTCCCATTTCTTTTTAATTCCTCTGTGAGTTTTTGCAGACATTTTCCCAGGCTCAGCTGGTAGGCGCTATGCTGTCTGGTTGTTACCTTCCCCAGGCGGGGGCTGCATTTCCACAGTACATTACATAGGGACTGTAAAGCAGCTCCATTCTGTACAATAGAAACTATTATTCCTATTAATATTTTTAATGCATAGTTAACAGTAGAACACCAAATGTGCTGACAGCTCATGCCTAATCACCGCTGTGGCAACAATATATGCCTCATTTTACAAAGAGTATACACACCAGCTCTTTTGTTTCTAGTTATCACCAACTATTTGGTGCACCAGAAAGAGAAAGAAATAGACAATCTGAAACAAAAAAAAATTATAACCAACAGAAACCACCTCTCTTAGAGCTGGGTTTATTTCTTTGAGCATGAATGGGAAGGAATGTGTAGGAGTAACACAACAGGAGAAGAGCTTATACAGTCTTTTTTCAGTGGAGTCAGTATCCAGTGTATATAGACTGGAAAATATGCAAAGGCATACAATGCAGAAAACTGTGAACAGTCTGCTTAGAAATCATTGGCTAGCTGTGACCATTAGGTCATCTTATTAAAGCTGAAAAATGGCTTGGCTTTGAAATAAAAGCCAGCTGCATCCTATCTAATATCTTGATGCAGTTGTAGGAACATAGAAGCAAAATACAAAAGCCAAAGTACAACTATAAATACACAAGGAAACAGCAACATGAAAATACTTGCTAAGTACATTAGTAACAAGTAGAAAGAGTTACTCCAGGGAAACAAATGAAGTAACAGAAACATTTTGTGCGCTGTTTTAGTTCAAACCTAGATCCATTAGTGATTTACCTTGGAAAAGAGAACAGCAGGCAAGTGTCTAACAACTGCAAAAGGCAAACATAGTGCCGATCTCTAAAGGGCAGTACGATGAAATCCCAGGCTACTTGAATTTGGGCTCACTCCTCCACAATTATGAAAGCAATCAAAACCAATAAGCATCTATAAACAACAGGCTTCCTAAAAGTCAGCCTGATTTCTTTCTAGGACAGGTTAATGGGCTTCTGAGCTCAGGATTAGTTTTAGATTAACCTCAGAAAAGCTTTTTACACAATCTCTTCTGATATTGTCAAAAATGAGCTAAGGTGGTACAATCTTAATGAAGTTATTGTACAACTACTAAAAAAATATCCGCAGAACTGTTGGTTTACTGCCAAAAGAAAACAATGCATTGAGTTAAAGTTTCTGCAGGAGCCTAAGCTGAGCTCAGTGCTATTCAGCATTTTTATGAATTACTTGAATGCTGGAATAAAACACACAGTAATTAAATTTGCAGATAATATCAAGCTAGAATGATGCATGAGGACTGTGGAGGACAGCATTAAAATTCAAAACTTATCTAAACAAATTGAAGATACAAATAAGGTACAATTCAGTGAAGACAAGTGCAATATATTCCATTTATGTAAAATTCATCAGTTGCACAAACACAACATGGGGAACACCTAATTACACAACAATTCATGAGGAAAAAGATGTGGAGGCTAAAGGATTACAAGTCAGTATTTTTCCTACTAAAATTACCCTCCTACTAGAGTGTGCGATGAAGGTGTCACACATAGGACATATCAAGTAGCCCTCAGCAGGGTACAGCCTGAGGCTGGAGCATTGTATGGAGTTTAATACACCAAACATCAAGAAAGACATGAGTCAGCTGGACAGCTGAGAGCAGCAAGAGTGATCAAAGGTTTAGAAAACACATTCTGTGAGGACAGGTTGAGAGAATTGGGTTTGTTTAACTTAGCCAAGACTTAAGGAGATGTAACAACAGTCTTCAAATAACAGAAGTTCTGCAAGAATTTACTCTTACTACCCGCTCTGCTAATATGTTTAAATTGCAGCCAGGAGTACTTAAGGACAAATTAGACAAACATTAGTCAGGAATGACTTGGCATAATTAATCCCATCTTGAGTGGGCTGGGGGATCTCTCAGAGTACCTTCTAATCCTATCTGCTGCTCTTGTCTTCTCAATGTTATTTTTTAAACCTCCATTAAAAGCACGCTCATTCTGCCCATGAAAATCTAAGAAAAATAATTAAAATATCACTATGATTATTTATTTTTAATTTTATATTACAGGGTAAAAATTCCAGAGTTATTTAGGTGAACTTCAGAAAACACCAAGTTACCCTTAAGTTACCCAAAATCAGTTGTCATCTTTTAGGCTAAACAATGGTACACAGACCTAAAAAGGGAAATTATTGCAATTACTGCAGTTCTAGAACTGAAGCAATGTCACGTTTCAGGGAGTAAATGACAGATTCTAGGTATTCTGATCATTTTATTCTCATCTATTGGCCCATTTTAAAAGTCCACACAAAACATCAAAGGTACATTATGGAGGAAACTTAGACCAGAACTTGCCTGGATAGAGTATTAACTAAACAGATGGCACTGATAATGAAGCTAGATAACAAGAGGGCTTTGCACAATGGAAGGTAATTAAGCTGCCAAAGTGTTCATGACAGGATCCATGATACACCATATAAAGACCTGAAGGTAGAAAGGTAGAAATGAGCAGCAGTTTGAATTCTTTGGATGTAGGATGCCAGAAAGCTGGACAGTATCACGTGCTGTTCGGTCACCTGTACAAAGAGCATTGCAGTCAGAAGAATACTCAGGGCTCATCAGTCAGCAGCTGGACAAGGTACAATTTTAAGTCTGGTCCTGAAGAACAGGATCAGAAACTGATCCTGGAATGGCCAGCAGTGGCTCTTGGTGACCAACTGCACCTTGAGGTGCCAAGAGCCTTGGAAAAGCCAGAGAGGCCACACCACAGTAAGAGCAGCACCCACTGGGAAGCAGCCAGCTCTGAAAACCTTATCTAAGAATCTTTCTCAGCAAAGTGTTAAGAGTGAAAACACTCAGTTCAGCAGAGTGTTCCATTTGCTCTAGTCGTTATTTTGAGTTTGCTGCCTTTTAACTGCGCTTAAGTAAAGTTAACTGAGGCATCCCCTTCACTTCATTTTATGGCAGACAAAATGGGAAGACTCACCTCACTATCATTCATATATTATGTTGTCCCATATTAATTTCCCTTAGCACTGTCTTAAATATCCTCGTGTTTACTTCTCCAGGAATTGTTTTCGTATTTCTTCATCAGTTTAGTTGCTCTCTTTAGGACCTTTTCTATTATTTCACATGTCTTTTGAGATGGAATGACTGAGATTGAACACTTTAATACAGGCAAAGGTGTACTATAAATTCCCGTAATGATACTCATTTTGTCTTAATACAATCTAACATCTCAATTTCTTTCTAGACTGCACTGAACTGCAGCCTTCTCTATGCTGTTCCCTGTGATGACCCAGTCTTTTTCTTGGAGTTGTTACAGCTAATTTAGAATCTATCAGGTAGTATGATTAGTTCCAATTGTCCCTTCAGAATCAGTTACCATCAGCTGTCTACCCTGAAGCTCACCTGTCATTTATTACTGAATGCTCGATCGCCATTTGATCCTTCTGCATTCTTTGTATCTCCTCATAGCTAACAAGCCCCATGTAATTTCACCTTGCATATGAAAAAAAAAAATGTACTATTTATTCACTTCCCAGATAATTTTCACAAGTTCCAGTATGGGTCCTTGCATTATTCAACTATTAATTTTTTTTCTCAAGTCCTTATTTCTTACCTTCTGAGAGCTCCCTAATCCTCAAGAGAACTTTCTTCTTATGCTGAGATCATTTTTTTAGAGTGGATTTATCCACATAAACTGTATTTACTATTGCAGCTACAAGATTTCCTCTCTTCAAGTAATGAAAGAATTCTAATAGGCTGCAAAGATAATTTTTTCCTTAACATGAACTATTTTGAATCATTCCTTGATAACAGTTTTATCAAAATGTTTCAAAAAACTCCATACCAGCATGATCTCTACATTTCTTGAAGGTACTAGTCACAAGGCTGAGATACTTGTACTCCTTACATCTTCTCTTCCCTTTATCTATTTGCTTTATCTTTACGCTCACCTTTCACTTAGATTTTCAACTATTTGAGGATGGCTTTTACTCTTTTTTATATTTGGACAGCGTATAGCACAGTAGGACTGGAGCCCACACATACAAGAAGAACCTTAAAAAGACAATAGTGACTTATTGCATGGAAAATGTTTCAAATAAAGTGATTTACTGCTTATCAAGTGCAAACAGACATTTCTATCTCTTCTGCTCAGATACCTCTCTGCTCAGTCCTGCTACTAATAAAAATAATTCTTTCTTTCCCAGTGATTTTCTAACATCAACACCTCACTGATCCAAAAGAATGCTAGTCTTAGATTAACTCTACTGGATACACAAGAAATTAATCTGGAGACCTCTGCCTATGCAGTTACCATCCTTAGACTTAAGATGGCATCAATTCAGACAATAATTTTTCTTATCTCCACTTTGGAGTAAGTTTTCTCCTTTTCCCAAGAAGTAATTCAGTATAAAAGTTAAAAAATTCCATCTTCTTGGTACATGCCTCTCTACTGCCAGTAAAGTGAACTCCTTGTTTGCAGAAGTAAATGATGCTTTAAATATTTTTACCAAATAAAATGCCATTTACACACATCAGCAAACAACCTTAGCTGAGCAATTATTGACACTAATCACTCATAGGGACTGCACCTGGGCCACTAAGCTACTTCAGATCACTCTGTTGCATGTGAGGAACAAGTAGGACAATTAGTTCACAACATTACTATTTAGTGGTAAATAACCAGCTCAGGTAGATTATTACAGTCCCCTGTAGTAATAGGAAGAGTAAAGAAGAATGCAACAAAGCAGATGTCCAAGGCACACTTGGAAGATGAGAGACCAATGAGTCACAGTTAAGGATCCCATTTTCACTTCCATAAATTGATTTGTCAAAGGCAGGAGTATGAAGTCAAAGGCCAGCAAATTAAGAGGGACATCTCATAGGAAGAGAGGATGGAAGTCAGCTTGCTGGCAGAGGAGAGATTGCAGGAGAGCTTACAAGAAGCTGTATCTTACTCAGGTTCAGGGAATGGTATGACTAAAGGAAAAGCCTAAAGCAAGCTACATGTGTCATCACTTGTTGTAAAGATGCTTTCATTTAAGTGAACACTATGCTTTAAAGAAACTGTACAAGTCATTGTTCTCAGAGAAAGCAGAACTGCAAAGTCTGAGATTAAGACAGAATACCTGTCTACACTCCAGAAGAGTGAAAACGGTATGTTTCTCCCTCAGGAGGAATGATAGAGGCTACCTCAAAAAAATGGTAGATTATAGGTAGGATTCAACAACCTGGTAACTATTGTAAGAAAGCATAGTCATTTTGCCAGTATCTGCCCTGTCGTGTAAGTGCAGATCTTACCAAATCACGTTTGCCCGTCATCAACATAGCCTGTTGCTTACTTCGCTGCCAAACTCAGGAACACTTCAGCAGAAAGCAGCCTAAATATCCTCTCTACCTTAACAATAGGACTGAGTTCACGCTTGTGTGAGCCATGTAGATTAGGCCTGGAAAGGGCTAAGCACTTTGCAAACCAAGCTAGCAGCTATCCAAGCTTTCCTCTTCTGAAATACTCTCTGAATTAAGAATGTCCAGAAATATTCTTATATCTGTAAAGGCTACACAAGAGGAAACAGCAAATGTAAGTCATAAAATCCCAATAGTTTAAAATTCTTTGCTTCCTATTGTAGACTTAGCTTTAAATGCTGTTCTATGGTGCCATGAACAAAATATCCACAATCAGAGCTAGCAGTCAGCTTCCCTCATGGGGGACTGGAAGCTTGTAGTGCAGTTGGCTGTTATCATGTCAAGAGCAGACAACGAACTCCGCTCAGCAGTGACAGTTATGAAATCTATTGTTCAGTCTACAGACTGGATCAGTGCCAAGATGAATCACTCTACTTTTCATCTCTTAGTGTCTGCAGACCTTTTAAGTTTTATACATCACATTATTGTGGAAGAAAAAAAAATAACACTGAAGAAGAAATGAAATAACATCTAATGAAATGAGACCACCTCAGGATAGTGAGTGGTTCCAGTAAATACAACATTCACAGTGTAATCTTAAACTCTAGACCACTCGTACAAACAGGCTTGTTACAAAATGTGGGAATAAGTGGGTTTAAAGAAAGGGAGATGTTGGGATTGTAGGTGATTGGTTCTACCAAAGATCCCTAAAAATTTTGAACACAATGGTTTCTTGTCAGGATGTCAGTATTAAATGAATTTAAGAAAATTAAGCCAAACAAGCAAAAAGCAAAGATAAAAATCCACATCATTATATCAGTCGACATATGACTGATTGACAGATTGTTTATGATCATACCATAAACACTAGAATCTGGTTCTGGAAATTACCTTGAGAAATTGTCTAGCCACACCTATTCCTGTACTACACCAATGTATAACACTTAGCATTAACAGGTTCAGAAACACTTGGTCATTGTTTATGAAGATACAGGTTTTCACACAAGTATTTCATATACTTTTCAGAATATCTTGTACTTCAATATCTGACGAAACATCATATTATTCTCCTACACATCAAACTACTGGGAAATGGGCAATAACAGCTTAACAAGGTAAACATTTATGAAGTCTCCACTAAGTAAAGCTTGCAACTCATAATTCATGTAAAATCAAAAAGCTCTCAAATAATTTCCATACGATCTTCATTTTGAATGAAGGATAAGTGTATGCCAGCTCTGTTGTTAATGTATTGTTTGTTTCACAAAAGGGTAAGTTAAGAGAGATCTGGAAATGCTGATGAGATGCCAGAGTCAAAACTGATGTGGCATTTTCTTTCTAAGCCTCTGTTTTCAGAAATAGCAGCTTTGAACTTCACCTTCTGGGGGAAATTGCTCATGCTTATTCTCAACATAGAGATAAATGATTCTTGAGGGAAGATTTCAAGAAAAGCCATGACTATATGTTTTAGTTAGCAAGTGTAGAGAGTGTATCGGGCTCTTAACAATGGACTTCTATGTATTCATCAGACCAGTGATCGAAGTTCCTGCAGCAGCCCTTACTCTCTTATCTATACCTATGCCCAAGGCAGGAAGGGAGCCACGAATGCCGTTTAAATTCCCTCCTCAAGACATGATACTAGATTTTCAAGCCAATGATATAACCTTGAAATTATGTACACAGTGTGTATTACCAGTAAATTTGAGCTAGAGCTTAGGCTGCAGTCTGCACTTGAGACACAGCATGCACATACTTCGTCTCAGCTGGACAGAGGAAGATCAAACAGGATCTTATGTTAAAGCTCTGAAAGAGATATCCATAGCTCACCCTATTCTTAGTACTTATTGATTTAAATAGCAATAATATTCACCTTCTATGCAGAGCTTTCACCAGTAGATTTCAGGACATTTTACAAAGGAGGTCAATGAATCATGACCACCTTAGAGTTGTAAAATCTGAAGTAAAGGGAGGTAAAGTGCTTTGTCAAGAGTCACCCAAAAAACAACAGACTGAAGGAAAGGTGCACTAAGTCTGGCACACAGACGGTGTGAAGAGGGACAGAACACTACAAATACAGTTTATGGAAAAGAGATGCTAAAGCAGCACAAGATCCTGAAAGAGCAAGCAAAGAAAAGAGAAAGGTAAATGTAGAGACAAGGATCGTACATAAGTAGAAGCTTAGCAGGGAGAACAAGAGCAGTGCCATAGATATGAGTAGATGCAAAAGGAATTATCGGAGCCAGTGAAAAGGGGTGGCAAGAGGTTTGTGACAAAGAAAAATGTAAAAAGGAGCTCTTGGTATGGACCATAAAGGGTCCTGAAAGGCCAGAAAAGAGGCTGTAGCAGTCCAGATGAAACCAATGACACGAGTCGGTGAAAGAGGGTTGAAGTTGTGCTCAGGTGGTTCCTGACCTCTGCGACTCAAGGTTATGGGTTTTTTTTAACTTCAAGCTGATGCTGATGCTGCAACCCACACTGAGGCTTTGCTAAGTGTGAAACAAAGGAGTCGATTTGCTTTTCATGTTTCTTTTCTGCTCTAGTTAGATTTTTCTCCAGGGCGGTTTTCTCTTTCGTGCTGATTTATTCTCTCTCCCATCATGTTTTTGCCCCTATGCTCCTCTTTAGTATCAAGTTCAATGTTCCTTCTCAGATTTTGTGAAAGTATCTCCCTCCCTGGACAGTACAAGATTTTTTCATTTAAATTGATTTAAGCTTTAGTTTTGCAGTAAGAGATTTTTCTTCTCTTCTACATCCCTATGACCAGCACTTCTGCCCTTTACCTCAATCAACATGAAAATGGCATTTGTGCTGCTATGCACAAACCGTCTAGCCTTTATGTCAGAATATTTTGTGAAGAAAAACAGAGCAACAGAGTATTCATCCATTTTAGATGCAAAAATATTGGGAAATGTTCTTTTACCCACTATCACTGAACATGCCTGTACATTTCATATACCGATCTATATCACTTTAGAAATGAACACAACATGAGAGTTATGGCCTTGCATATAAGCAGTTTTATTCATATTTGGGCATTTCTTCACTGCTGGAAAGCAATATGTAGGTGTAAGATCCTGTAATTGCAACTGCAGTGGTGGAATGCAGTCATTTACCTATACAAGCTTGTGTTCTTGTACGTATGTGGTACACACCTTTAACCAGCACAAAACCACATGAATTTTAGGCCTTAACACTATGTATAAATACAAGTCCAAAACTCAGAATTATCTCTGATTCAGAATTATCAAAATCCTATCCCCCTTGCTAGAAACTACAAACATTTGCTTTATCACACTTGCCTACAGAGGATATGAACTATGAGCTTCACTATTTTGCCCGTCTCTCTCCTGTCCATGTGCAGATTGATTGTTGATGGTACTAAGTACATTTAATGCAGATGGCACATTTAATGTGTTGACTTGTATGAGGGCTCTGCCGACTGCCAAGCCTGGATGTCTCAGTAAGTGAGAGTGTCCCTTCTTACCTGTTAAAAGTTTAAGGTGTTTTTGAAAACAACTTTTCTAAGCCACAGATCTCTGGGTTTTCTTCCATGCACCCTTTAGGAATCAGAAGCCAAAACTAGTAAGATGCCATATTTGCTTTCAGAGTATTTAAATATTTCCGATCGATCCAATTTTTAGAAGCTCAGCCTGACCAGAATTTAGGAATACGATCATAAAATTAAGTATTGCTAGTATGTGTAAAACAGCATGTTCTTAAGAACATGCTGTTTCTTCTCATGTTTGTTAAGCATAATTGATATTTCTCTGATTAGTATCTCCTGAGACCTTCTCAATATCTAAAACCATTTTCCATCTTACACATGTATGAGTATTAGGCAATTCATCGCACTACTTCCTTTTGGGTGTCACAGAGTGTTTTTTCTAATGATCATCCACATAACCTGCATTTTTCATTTGTTTTGGTCACAAATGAATTAAAGTTCTTGTAAATTGATAGTGATAGCCCTCTGCAATGCAATTTTACAAACAGTCCTTCTGCAGAAAAAAAAAATTCATAAAAGGAAAATCTTTACACCCTTCTACAACAGTTTCATGCATGAAAAGCCACTGAGAACTTTATTAAACATGTCTGTCACCAGACACAGGGATAGTTGAGAAATACACAGACACTAAAACATTTTTGCACATAATTCCTTGAGTAAGTGCTTGAAGAACTGTCGCTCCCCATCAAGAATAGGTTCTAAAAGGCTGGGCTTGACTTTGTAAGTAAGCTTCACGACTGAAAAAAAAGCCAAGCAGGATTCTGTTCCTAACTGCACAGTAGAATCCTTATGTGACTTTGGGCAATCTACATGCAATCACATTTTCAGCCAACTGAGTAAATATTCACTTCAATTTTTATATTGAACTTCAGACATCTTGTATCTCTTTTTCACATACTGATAAACTGGCATTACTGCTAAGCTCCCATAAGAGCTCCAGGCTTGCTACAGTGTATCTCAGGTTACCTGCTTCACTAGTGAAACCTCTGAAAATCTTTCTGCATCACCTTTGGACCTTTTGCATCATCCTCCTTACACCTCTCTCCAAGGTGTGAATTGAGGAGTCAGTATTTAATGTTGGTGAAGCACAAAGGACTTTGGGTGGAGATTTCTCTATAAAGAGAAAACACTATTCCAACCCTGGGAAAATTATTCCTTCTACTATATCATAAAAGATAAGTTAATGAATCACGGGGGGGGGGGGGGGGGGGAAGCCACAATGTAACAATATTATTCAGGAAAGAGTTGCAGATAAAGCCTAGGACAATTTCACTTAGACATCGCCCACATCTCCTGGGACTGCTTCATGTTACTGCAGGCATTCTGAGGAGTCATCTCTGAGTAAAGTCATTACCTTCTTTACTTCAGAGAATCTATATCCAGAAGGTATATATTTTAATGACAGTAAATAATCTTTCCTCACACAGCTCGCGCTATCAAACTCTTTTATGGATGAGAAAGCAAAGAGTAGTACTTGTAAAATGTAAAACTGAAGTAGAAAAACAAATCAGAGGAAGTACATCCTCAAATATGTAATCATTTTAAAATTATATCAATATGGGTGACTGATTAGAGAGGAATATAAAATAAAAATTCCCACAAGTAGATATTTGATTTGCAAATAATCACACATCAAAACCAGATCTTGTTTAACTTGACTGTTGAAATGGTCCACTGTGGGTTTTTTCCTTCTCAGAAGTCCTTGGACTCCTTTCATATGAAGCACTTTGGATCAAATAAAAAGATTAAGACTTAAACAAATGTTTTCACAATACCTGGATCCTCTGATCTCCCCAGGTATAAAAAGAAATTAAACGAAATACAGCACAGTTTGAACTCAAATAATTAAATCAATTCTTTGACTTATATTGTGAGAAAATACCAACACTTCTGGCAAGCACATGTGACAAAACTGAGAACCTTTTTTTAAATTTACATGCAGAAAAGAATATCAAGGCATTGCCAAAAAGTGTCACTTGCAATTTCTGATATCGAGTCCTCAGGAATGGGCATCCAAACAATATATGCCTAAAGGTAATGAGCAGGAACAAATAACACAACTTCTAAAATACTGCTTTGCTTTTACAGCTGTTTGTGTATTCTTATTTCACCAGCACCACACATTTCTGACATACACATAAATAACCATTATAGAAGCTTAATAAATGGTGCGGCATGGACTGCTTTCTTTGTGCATATTTCACTACCAACTCACCAAAGGGAGATCAGAAATTAAGCGTTACTTATATAATGATTCAATTTAAGAGCAAGTTATGGAAGATTGCCAGCTGCATCTGCTCATTAACAGGCTGAAACACCCTCTGTTGGCTATGATTTCCTTTTCTTTCAATAAATCCCAGGAGGTAATTCTTAGTTTGTGTGTTTTCTACTTCATTTGTTTGTCTCCCTCCATTATAAAATCATTGTGCAATATACATGGATGTTTTTCATACATTATTACTAGTATTTCCAGACCTTGTTTTCCAACTTACTGAAGTAATTAGTGAATCTCAAAATAATGCACACAAGAACACATCTCTTCAGCTGTACAGGTCTAAAAATGGGAGGGTCTGGATTTAATAAAACTTGTCAATTAAGGCTTGTCTGCTTAGGGCTGTGAGGATCAAGAAAAAGAGCATTGTTTTAATATTGAAAACAATATTTTTAATGAAAGACCTTATATGCAGGTCTAAAAATGAATTTATATAGAGGACTTACAGTAAGGATATGTCTCACTGAGTCTGCAGTGCATAACAAAGCATGAGGAGAATGATGAATATTGTAATCCTGTGCAAACCCAAGATATCCAAAATCACTCCATTATTTAATCAGTTCAACTGATACCCACACTTAAAACAACTCACATTCTAAAATAACTCACGTTTTTTAAAAAGGAATTTTTTTTCAGTTAACTGTTATCTTTAGGTTCCCTCTTTAGACATTAAGATCCTGGTTTTACCGTCAATTAATTACATATAAAACATCTTAAAAGAAACAGAAAAGGTCTTTGGAATTATGCTTATGTTTCTTATTTAGGAAATCAAAGATACTGGCTGAAGGCACAAAATGATTGCAAAAAAATTTCTCTTCTCTATATAAATTACAGAAAAGTAAAAGGAAGACATTAATTCAGCTATATTATTAATACTTACCTCTAAGCCTGAAAGAACCCACGTTATGTTGGTCAAAATCCTGAAAATTATTTTTTCAAGTCTTCAAATACTGTGCAATGGATTTAAATCCATTAAAGGAAGATTTCACTTCAGATCCATAGCATTATATTCAAGTCATCCAGGGATACTTGAAAATTTAAGTCTGTAGTACTTTCAAAACTGATTACTTTAATGGCATGTTAGATAATACACACCAACTGTTTGGAATTACCCGTTTACATTGGAGTCACACCAGACTATTCTTTCTTCCTGCATCAAGATTTTGTGGCTCTACATGGGAGTCATTGGGTTATTTCTGCCATTCACACTTATAGTGCTATGCTGTTACTCACCATTTAAGCTAATAAATAAATAATAGATATTTTCCTTAGTTTTGTCAAATTAAACTTTACTTCAATTGGTCCTTGGCTGTTCTTTCAGTTCCAAGAAGAGGAAAAGGGATTCACAAGTGGGTATGTTTTCTGAATTTAAACTTAGCAATAATGACTCCTCCTAAGCAAATGAGTGTATTGTGCCAACACTAGCACTACATGCAAGCACAAGCAGAGGCTGCTTGATTTCTCTGTTCATCCCGGTCCAAGACTATTTTATGGCTACAAAGGAAAGATCCAGGTCCAAAGGATCAGAGAGACACTAAGAAGCCAGAACCCCACAAGCGCCAACTGTATGACAGATCTTCACATTTTATTTATTCTTTCAGCTGTAAATCCTCTTGCCTCAGGACATATGCCAGCTACTCACCCAAAGAGACTGGGAAGGAACATACTTCATAATGGTCTTTTATAGAGTACCTCCTTGGGAAGCATCTGCTGCCTGTGTACACCTCCCAGCTTCCCAAATCCCAGCATTCATATGCGACCTGATTCTCTCCAGCCCACCAAGAGGGAGCCTGATGGGGGAGACCTGTGTATTTGCTTCCGGGGCCTACTGGAGAGAAAAACAGTAACAAAATGGAAATATGGGAGATGGGAAGGAAAAGTGTCACGTAGGGGCAGCACTGCAAGTGCTACATCCCATTAGCTCACAAGCTTCACAGTACCAGTCAGCCAGAGTGACTATACGGAGGAGGGCATCGCTAATCTGCCACCATCAGAGAACCTGTCCCAAAAATGTAACTGCTCGTTACCAAGCACTTACAGCAGGTGTAACGGAGTTACAACAGGTGACCTACTTACAGATGCTCTAAATGACAGGTAAGGTTTGCTATTCCTGAGGATGTGAGATAGTTTTCTGGGCCCTCGTGACTCAATAGCCACATGCCTACAAAAGCATGTGGACAAGGTACCCTGTTACTTAAGGCATGCTTTGTTCACTTCTCATAAAACTCATTTCTCAGAATATTCCTCCCACTTGCACAAAGTTCTAAAACAAAATAAATGTATCAAAACCTATGCAATTGCTTTTTCCCATGCAAAAAGACTGATACTCGCCAGAGGTACTAAGGTAAGTATGGCATTCTCCCATCTCGTACACATAGGAACTCCAGGTCCAGAGTATGCTCTTTTCAAAGGCTTCTCAGGAAGACTCCTTCAGCCATTTAAGCTATAGCTGTCTGTATGTCCCATCTAAACTGGGCAATTAAATATCTGGTAAACCTCTATTCCCTTCTACAGAAAACAGAATAATCCCTGTGAGAACTGGAAAAAAAATCTTCAAACTTTTGGATAGGCAAAACCACCACCAGAGAGGGAACAGATCACTGGAAAAAATCCTTGCCCTGCAGTCCATGAGAGAGAACCTCTTTCTCATTCTGTTAATAAAGACCATCTAGTGCTACAACTTATATAGCTATGCCAAGGTTCTATGTTTAGAATGAACATTTTCAGATGCTACCTGGACCTTCCTTCCATTAATTCAGCTCTGAGCATCACACTGACTTCTAAGGGTGCAGCTAGTAACTGCTGTGGCTGAAATGCTACAAGTGAGCACTTGGGAGAAACCCAGCGTGAGACTGCGTAGCTTTTGATGTTACTTAGCCATGTCCAGTCTTCAGTTTTTAGAAAACATGATGACGGTTGTTACAAGACAGCTTTGTCATCTAGGAGTTTACAGACCTCCTCCCTGCCTCTCCATCTGGCTTTCAGGTTAGCTTGTAGAATATCAGAGAAGTATAGTCTCTTTGCCAAGTCCCTGTAGTCACGAACATGGGAAACTGCTGTTCATCTTATCAGCACCCTATACCAGTGGTGATACTGAATTATTCTGATACTGATTTTTTTTAATTCATCTTCTTGTTTGCTGAACATCTTATGGCTAAGTCCTAATATTTAAATTCCATACAAAATTTCCAAGTCACAAAAGAACTTGTAATGTAAGTATCAACCCCAAACTTTACTTACATACTCCTAATTAACATAGCTATGTATAGAAGCTAATGACAGGCAATAGGAAAAAATCTTTTACCTGTGCTTGGCACAGAAATTATTTAAACTATTAGGAAATTTAGCTTTTTAGACATCATGAAAAGTGTATGAGGTGTTACAATCTAAACGGCTACTAATAAATTATACAGGCACCTAGGAAACCCATGAGATCACAACAAACATTAAGAGATTTTGCAACCAAATTCATTCCTAAGATTTAAGTTCTAGGTTGGATCCCAAATTGGAAAGGATATTTTCCAGTATAAATAGAAGTACGTCCTTTTGCCGGACCCCCTAGCCTCCCAAGACTTATAACATTTAGGACCAAAATCTTGTGAGAACACCACATTAGAATTACACTTCATTCATGTTAAGCCACAGCTTTTGTGTTCATCCTAAAATCTTACTGCTCTGCTCCTAACCCTAATCTGGATCTCAATTTTCACCAAAGATATTAAAGGATACACTGCTTTATACCTGTTGAATATTGTATCTTTGAATACTTCATAGAATTTTATATTAGTCTTCCAATTACAGAAACCACAAAAGCATGCACATTTGACAGCTACTTTTAAAGCTGTATCCTCTGCAAAGTGTTACTCAATACAGTAAAGACCAGATAAAACACACCTAAGGGGTATCATAAAGCATTTTCATTGAGGGTCATCCTGTGACACCTTCCTGAACTGTAATGAAACCAACCTCCCTTTGCTGTTTTCACTAAACTTGTCACATTATCAGTTTTCTCCTAAAGCAATTCACAGACGGATGATTTGATCAGCTGCTGTTTTCATGCAGTACATAAAGATTTACCTCCTCTCTCCATTCTGTGCTACAGTATGAGCCGCAGAAGTGGCACCCGTGCTCCCTCTGCCAAACACCAGCATCCTCCAGACCAGAGGAATCCAGCAAACCGTAGGTGTTGGTGGCACCGCTGGCTGGCTGCAGAGCCTGGGCGTGGGAGAGGAGCTCACTAGAGAGAAGCCTAGGGGTGGCGTGCCAAGGTTGGGGTGAAATCGGTAGCCCAGCTCAAGTGCATCTACACCAATGCACACAGCATGGGCAACAAACAGGAGGAGCTGGGAGCCATTGTGCAGTGGGATAGCTATGACTTAGTCGCCATCACACATGGTGGGATGGTTCTCATGACTGGAGTGAGAGTACTGAGGTACTTAATGCCTTCTTTGCCTCAGTCTTTAAAAGCCAGACCAGTTATCCCCGGGGTTTTCATGCCCCTGAGCTGGAAGACAGGGACGGAGAGCATAATAAACCCCCCAAAATCCAGGAGGAAACAGTTTACAACCTGCTGCACCATGTGGACACTCACAAGTCTATGGAGCCAGATGGGATCCACCCAAGAGTACTGAGGGAACTGGCAGAGGAGCTCACCAAGCCACTCTCCATCATTTATCAGCAGTCCTGGTTAACCGGGGAGGTCCCAGACGATGGAGGCTTGCCAGTGTGAAGCCCATCTACAAGAAGGGGCAGAAGGAGGATCTGGCGAACTACAGGCCTGTCAGCCTGATCTTGGTGCTGGGGAAGATTATGGAACATTTCATCTTGAGTGAGCTCACCAAGCATGTGCAGGACGACCAGGGGATCAGGCCCAGTCAGCATGGCTTCATGAAAGGCAGGTCCTGCCTGACCAACCTGATCTCCTTCGATGACAGCGTGACCCAAGTGGATGAGGGAATGGCTGTGGATGTTGTCTACCTGGACTTTAGCAAAGCCTTTGATACTGACTCCCACAGCATCCTGCTAGAGAAGCTGGCAGCTCATGGCTTAGACAGGTGTGCTCCTCCCTTGGTAAGAAACTGGCCAAGCCCAGAGGGTTGTGGTGAACGGAGTTAAATCCAGTCGCTGGCTGGTCACACGAGGTGTTCCCCAGGGCTCAGTGTTGGGGCCAGTCTTGTTTAATACCTTTATCAACGATCTGGATGAGGGGATTGAGTGCACCCTCAGTAACTTTGCAGATGACACCAGATTGGGCGGGAGTGTTGATCTACTTGAGGGTAGGAAGGCTCTACAGAGGGATCTGGACAGGCTTGATTAATGGGCCAAGGCCAATTGTTTGAGGTTTAAAAAGGCCAAGTGCCTGGTCCTGCTCTTCTTGGGTCACAACAACTCCATGCAATGTTACAGGCTTGGGGAAGAGTAGCTGGAAAGCTGCTCGGCGGAGAAAGCCCTGGGGGTGCTGGCTGACAGCAGCGCCCAGGTGGCCAAGTAGGCCAACAGCACCGGGGCTTGTGTCAGCACTGGTGTGGCCAGCAGGAGCTGGGCAGGGATGGTGCCCTGTACTTGGCACTGGTGAGGCCCCACCTCGAGTACTATGTTCAGTTTTGGGCCCCTCAGGACAAGAAGGACATTGAGGTGCTGGAATATGTCCAGGGAAGGGCAACGAAGCTGGTGAAGGATCTGGAGAGCAAGTGTGCTGGGGAGCGGCTGAGGGGTCTGGGGGTTTTTAGCCTGGAGGAGGCTGAGGGGAGACCTTATCACTCTCTGCAACTACCTGAAAGGAGGTTGTAGTGAGGTGGGTGTTGGTCTCTTCTCCAAAGTAACAAGTAATAGAACGAGAGGAAATGGCCTCAAGTTGTGTCAGGGAAGGCTTACATTGGATATTAGGAAAAATGTCTTTACTGAAAGAGTGGTCAGGCATTGCAACAGGCTGCCCAGAGAGGTGGGGGAGTCACTGACCCTGGAGGTTTTCAAAACATGTGTAGATGTGGCACTTCAGGGCACGGTTTAGGAGGCCTGGGGGTGTTGACAGCTGGACTTGATGATCTTAGAAGTCATTTCCAACCTTAGTGATTCTATGATTCTGTGAGTGTCAGCAAATAAATATTAGTGCTTTCAGAGGCTTTCATGGGGTTTTTTGCTTTGACTTTTCTATGTGATCTCCAGTTAATATATCTGGTATTACATCCAAATGTGTAATGCCAAACACTAGGGAGTAGATATTCTGTTACCCTTTTTCTTTTGGCGTCAGCATTACACCTAATTTTCTATCACAGCCTTTGAGTGGCAGTGTTCATCTCTTCACCTGTAAGCACAGGACGCAGCTGTTTGTTGGCAGAGGTGCACTGCAGACAGCACAGTAACTGAACTGTACTCACAATTCTCTATTGTTCTGAGAAAAACGGCAGGATTAAAGATTTGCATTTTTCCTACAGTGAGACCCACGAGCACCTCGCTGTCAGTGAATGACACCTCTTCCTGCGCCAGGATGTGCGTTGATGGCCGTTTTGCCTGCAAAACCATGCGCAGACTTAAAGGTCTGGAACAGGTATTTTCATGGAAGCATTTTTCATTAAGTCTTTCGTCTCTGGGGTGGCTGGAGATCGGCCTCTCTTCCAAAACAAAGAGGAGTTTGGGGGTTTAGGATACAGTGATCTATTTCTCCAGCCAAAGGGCCACCTCAGCCAGCCCTGGCTGACCTAAGAGAGCCGGGCCCCGTTAGCCACACAAACGAGAACAAATCTTGTCACCGACATTAACTTGTTAGTTGTTCTTCCTCCCCAGTTTGCTCCTGCCTCACAGTCACTAGGTCAGGCCGCACAACTCACACAGCCAACAACCTCTGCTCACGCACGGGCCCGGCCTGGAAGCGCAGGGGCGTTACAGCTCGCGAAGGACTCACAAATTACAGCAATCCCTTTAACACACAGGCGGGAGCCGCCCTCTCCTTCTGTGCCAAAACACACCCCAAAGTGGGCGCCCGGCAAAGACCCGCGGCACGCCGAGGGGAGCCGAGGCGAGCCGCCCCGAGCCGCGCCGAGGGGAGCCGAGGGGAGCCGAGGGGAGCCGAGCCGAGCCGAGCCGCGCCGAGGGGAGCCGAGGGGAGCCGAGGGGAGCCGAGCCGAGCCGCGCCGAGGGGAGCCGAGGGGAGCCGAGCCGAGCCGCCCCGAGCCGCGCCGAGGGGAGCCGAGCCGAGCCGCCCCGAGCCGCGCCGAGGGGAGCCGAGCCGAGCCGAGGGGAGCCGAGCCGAGCCGCCCCGAGCCGCGCCGAGGGGAGCCGAGCCGCGCCGAGGGGAGCCGAGCCGAGCCGAGCAGCGCCGAGGCCGCGCTGAGTGCGGGGCGCAGGCCGCCCCCTGGCGGCCCCCGGCGGCGTCGCGTGCGCCCGCCCGCGCCCCGCTCGCTTCCTCGCCCTTCGGCGCTTTTCCTGGCCTCGCTTGTCCCCCCTTCTCCGCCCGACAAAACCCGTCAGCAGCCTCCCGCTGCGCCGCCACAGGCTGCAGAGCTGCTCGGGAGCCCGAAAGCAGTCGGGAAAGCTGCCTGTGAGCGAGGCAGGCTCCCAAAACCTCGTGTCCGAGCTCCCTCCCCTTACTCGGTCTTTCCCGCCCTGGAGGGGGAAGAGATCAGAGAAAGGATAATATATCCTTTGTCACCTCTTATAATCAGTCTCCATCAGTTTTGAAATGAAAATCTGAACTGGAGCAGGGCACCTCGCTGCCTGTGCCGTTTCTGTCGGCGGTGGGTGCTCCGTGTGCCCCTGAGGGCGCATCTGTGGGGTGGGCGTTTTCAGCCAGCGCCTGGTGCCCACCTGCCCGTGGTTTCTCAGGGGGCCATTTCTAGGCCATTCAGTCAGTATTAGGAAGGAAGTAATAATGGTATTCGGCTTCTACAGAGTTTGAAAAAATTGCTTCCTTTAGTTATTACACCAAGACAGAATGGAAAATCCTTCGTGTTTTCAGAGAAGATGGTTACTATCAGCCTCAAGTCAACTGCAACCAGCAGCGCTCAGAGAAGAAATCAAAGTGCCGCTATCAGAAGTTACTGGCGTGGCCTTACTTGCTCCCGTTTGGTTTGAATGCCCCTCAGAAATAGAGGGGATTGTTAGTAATTTGTCATTGCGTATTCAGCTGGCAAGTCCAGTTGCAGCGCAGAAAGGCCGCACCTGGGACAGTGGCTGGAGCCACTGGGATGGAGCAGGTTTGTCTGTGGCTGTGCTCAAACCCACTCAGATCACGGGAACGGGAGTTGAGTCACCTGGAACGGAGGATCGCTCCCTCTTAGCAGTGATCTGAATTTCTGCGTGAGCCGGTGCCTCTGTGTGTGCAAACACTGGCAGCGATGGGAAGAGCAGCACAGTCACAGCTCTGGCTGCCAGCAGTACCCTGGCTGCCGGTACAGGTGCAGTCAAAGCCAGCAGCGAAAGTCAGCCATCTGAACAGGCATGAGGCCAACGGATCTTGCTTTCCGTGTTTGGTAAAGCTCTTATTTTCCTCCAAACTGAGAATTCTAGGGTTGTTCTCCAACACAATTACATGGAGGATCACCTGAGCGTCTTTAAGAGGACAATGGATAGAGGAGCTCCAAAATGTGACATGATTATCTTGCAACCTCTGTAAAAGGCTGGTATGTTGCAGGAGGTGGCCTAGTGCCACAGGTACTCTACAGATCTGGATGCAGAGATGTTTTGTAAGAATACAGTAGGGGTTGTTTCAACTCCTGTGAGCTCAAAACATCACTGATAGATCCACCTTGACTGTTTCAGTACAGAAAGCTATCCAATGCCATGCCAGGTCTTCCTAACATCAGTATTAAAAAGGCAGAGTACGCTTGCTATTCAAAGTGGGAAGGATCAGCCAGTTTGCAAAGGAAACTAAAGGTATAGGGAAGCACTTTACTCAATTATAGTATGTCTATACAAAGTAGGAGAGAAAGTGTGCCCTGCACAGTGCTGCTACGATTAAAAGACATCTCACAAAAATGATGTGAATAGGAGCATGGCTATCAAAGAGAGGGGACTCATGTACAGGTCACTCGTGCACAGCACCACAACCTGAATGCAAATGTTACAAGCACTACCATAAGCAACTACCACAAAGAGACTGAAACAAATCATCAGCTTTTTAACAATTAGGTTATTAGATCAGACCTAACTTAACTAGGAATCTGGGTAGGGGTTTAGAACTGGAAGATTAAAACCTCCTCTTGTTGAAGATTTTTTTTTTTTTAACAAAGAGCTTGTAGCTGAATGGTAAATAAGGTTTAGGCCTGTCAGAAGATTAAGTGTTCTGTTCTGTTCCTAAGATTATACTTAAGGCAATTAATAGTTCTCAAGGTCTGAACTGTAGGGATATGCATGGATTTTCTTAATTCCACCAGCTGAATGAGATCTGAATGACTTTTGCCTTAGATTGTCACACAAACACTGTTATGGCTTGCAGTGAGGTAAATCAGCGGTAGTATGAGGTTATCCACCAGTGATCCACTAGAAAAGTAATACATTATGATGTATTACAGCACATTAAAAATGTGTAAAAAAAAAACCTTTTAAAACATCAGAGTAAGAATGGGGTCTGTGTGGATTTTTTTTACTTTAATTTGCCCTCTTATTTAACTTTCCAGTTAAAATGGATGAAATTTATAAAGAATTAAGTTTATAAAGAATAAAGATGTTTCAAAACAGCAGATTTACTCCACATCTGCCTTATATTTGTTGCTTCTCAGAAACATGAGGCTTATTGTGCATGGGGTATATGGTGTGACATGTATAGAGACATATATTTCTGTTCTGGAACCTCAGGCATGAGCATGGGCACAGCCTCAGCTTTCCCAAGAGAGGATCCTGAGACCATTTTTCCTCCCACTTTATCCAAACGAAGACTGCAGTCCCATGCTTTCCTTTTTTCACTGCATATACTCATTCCATCAGCCTCTGCCCCCACACCCTGAACAAGGAGCACAAATCGAGCAGTGTTTCTAGGTGGTCAGCTGGGACAGACGCTGTTAGTCACCCTTGGACCAAGATGGAAGTTACAGATTGACATCATGGCAAGCTGTCATCAGCTTGATGTCTCTGTGTAGTACCTTTTTTGGAAGTTAGCTTTAACAGAGTCCAGTGTTAATTTGGTGCTCCCAGTGCGTGACACCAATGCGCACCATGGACCAGCAATGGGCCACACAGCAGAGCAGAGCGTAGTGTAGGAGGTTCTGGATCACATGGTAGTAACAGCCGTTTTCGTCTCCCAGATAGTGAACCATAAAGCAATAGCAAATACAGAAAGAAATCATTACAAAGTGGCCTAATTAGGTTTGATGTCTACTTGCTTACAGTGTTACGAACCACTTTAGAAGTAGGCGTTGTATCTTTATATAAAGTTCTTACTTTCTGTAGTAATTATAGTCTAAAACCCCTGTACAGTCTATTCACCTCAAGAAAGGTGAATTATATTGTTAGCTTTGCAGCTTGAATTGGAATCCTTGAGTTCTACCACACAGAGAACACACATCCTCTGGTGAGACAGCGTCCTCGATCTAGACCCTTGAAGACCCACAGGCAACAAACTACCTGCAGCCAAATTAATGTTTTTTCTTGATAATGTTTCACCTTTTTAGTTTTTATAATAAGCCATGATTTAACTTCCCAGTGATTTGAAATAGTCAAATGAATCTCACTAGTGTCTGCAAATACAGAAACTCCTTCTGCTGGTTGCTATTCACTTTTCACATGAAGGGTCTATTAGACGCTCTGCTATTGTCTCTGAGTGACCTACACAGAGGAAATGGTTTTTAGTTAAATTATACTTAATGTATAACACTCATAATTTCTTGATAACTCTGTCCTGCAAGCTCCTCAAATGAGCATGCAAGCCACTTCATTGTGAAGGCGTATTTTCATTGCTCTTCAAAACACTTCTGCCTTCAGGAGCACAGACTTACCTGGTGACTTGCTCACAAATAAAGAAAAAAATGGACACCTGCAAAGTATCCAGCAGATTTTCTTCTCAAGAATGTGTTAGTGAATACTTCTTATTCATAGCTTTACAGTTGTGCCCCATATTATCAGGAGATTTTGATTAAATTCTCATTAATTTTGGCATCATAGAAAAGGAGCTTTAATACTTCAAGTGGGTGTTAATTTGCATTAGGACTTGTGTACTCATTCTGCCTGAATTATTATTCATGCATAAAGAGCTGTAGGACCTTTTAAAAAAGTAGGGTGTCGCAGCCCTCACTGTAGAGCTTCTTGGTGTATATTTTGTTCTCCCCATGGTGTAAGTTACAAAAGAAAAAAACATACAGTATCATGCCAAGGCAGGTTGCTAAGTTCACCAGAAGAGTGTTCCACAGATCCAGTCATTCTGTCATAAAGAGCTTGTCTGCTTTAAGACTCACTCTAAACATATTCTTTCACATTTTCTCCTGGGCAAATTTCTGTGCTATGCCTGGAAATAAGTTTTGCTATAAAAGGCGTTTTCACAGGACTGGGAACACAGACAACACGTACATATTTAAATGTCTAGGATTATTTTTTTTAATTTTTGTTTTAATAAACCGTATTGGCTTTGTGTTCTATTTTACTATATAGCTCAGGTTTTTATTTTCTTCTGTCTTGTGCAAACTGTACTTATATTCCATGTGAAATTAGAAAGAGGACTTCAGAATTTGGTTCCTGATTACTGTCATTTGTTTTCTGTAACCTTTGTTGAAAAGGGTAGGAGATAGCAGCCTTCCTTTCCAAATGCCTACCAGCAATGCTGTCATCTCATGTTTTAGACTATGTGAATAATGTGAAAACTTTACTCACCTGCATACAAAAAAATGAACCATTTAAACAGTTTCACTGCCAATTTCAGAATAAGATTGTAATTGGAAGCACTTTTTCTCCTCAATTTCCTCACGGTTCATAAGAACAAACTTGCAAAGAACACTGATAGAATAAATACAGCATCCTACTTTGTAAATAATACTATTATTTTCTTAACTGTAGTATAAAAACAGAGCGACTTCAAGTTTACTTCCCAAATCTGAAAATGTTGCACACATGTGGCAGAAATGTAACTTCATGTAACTTTAATTTTATGCTAGAGTTTGGTCCTCTAGAATAGCCTGAGTTGATTGACTGTGTCATAAAATACTTAGAACTTGTAACACAGCAATCTCTCTGCAACACAAAAATACGTAGCCAAAAGATGTTGAGATTTAAATGTTTCTACATGCCAGAAAGAACATACTAACCAGTACTAGTTGTATTATTTACAAATTCTCTTAAAACTGACCCAAACACACACTTCTTTTCTTTCACTGTATATGCTAAAAAAAGAAAGCTGTGTATGAATTTTTCAAATCAATATTAACCTTTTTTTTCTTAAGCTATGAAAAATGTAATCTATTTCTGTTTGGGAATTATTACCAGGCAAGCTGATGTTCTGCTGGATGCTGTTAAAGCTTTTTCAGGCAGTAAATATTGTTGATATAATTTCACTGACATATGGATCAGAATAATACAGATAGTTCATAGCCCATTGTTTGAAATACATTTGTGTATAAGCATCTAAGAGGAGTGGGAAATAAAACAAAAGCTTGTAAAACTTGCTGCCAGCGTCTAGATCAGTAAAGAAAGAGGTGATTGAAAACACACCAGAGTTTTATAGCAGAGAAAGGATTGCTATGTTACACAAGGTCAAATATGTTGAAGAAAAATGATCATGTTGTATTTGAATAAAGTATAATTATTGATTAGATTTAACATAAGAGCCTGGAAATAAAATTAGCTGCAAAAATATGTGATTAGCTATTAAGTATTCACCCAAGAATCAGAATAATAAGGTGACCAAGAAACGGTCTGGTATATAAACTGGAACAAACAGAGAATTACAAGCAGCCTCCTTGCAGTGTAATCGATCACAGACAGTTGCACTTAAAGTTACGTGTGTGAACGCGTGCTGACAGGGTCCATTACTAGCACAAATGCAAAAACTGAAATAGCCATTTCCCAGTCAACTGCAACTTTTGCAGCTGATGACTACCTTCCCGAAGGTGAGTTGGCTCATTCACTCTCCCACTGTAACCCTCCGAAACTTCAGGTCCTTGACAGGAAGCATCTCTTTAGTCACCAACAACGCTCTCGATGTGCACGTTATTGCTGTCACGTCCAAGGAGTTATTTTTGTCCTCCTAATCGTAATAGCAGTTAACTACTCATGTGTGGAGTTCTCAAATGCCTGTGACTCCTGTGACTGACACAGATGATTCATGACCAGCAAAAAGAAGAATCAAAAGCTAAGCATTTTAATTTTGGGGAAGTGAAAACAAGAATAATTTATTACTACCCCTGATTAATCTAGTCAATATATTTTTTTAAGTAAGGTATTTTCTGCATGAAGTGTCCCTATGTGGGCCAAGGAAGCATGAGAGCTATCCTCATATGGAAGTGGAGAGCATGAGAAGAAATAACTATGAGTTACTCACAAACATTAACTGTGGTTAAGACAGTAGAGTAGGTATGAAAAACTACAGCTCACTTGGCAGGGTGTAACTGGGTAAAAACAATTCCCTGAGAGGTCATGTAATCAGCATGGCACGTAGTATTGTTATCCTACAGGCATTATAAGATATCCATCAAAACTGACATACAACACATGAAATTTAATGGATACTAAATATGGCATGAAACAAAATTTTGCTCCCTGATTTCCAGCAACCTTTCTAGTTCAGCCACACCAACTTACCTATTTTAACTTGCAGAAAGGAATCTCATTCCTGTTCTAGTGTTGCATTTGGCATCTCAAAATACTAACATTATGCAGACATAGCTTTTCTACACCCAAAACACTTCTCTGACCTAAACAATGCTCTAAAAGAAACATCCACAGTTCTGATATCTAGTGAAGAGTGACATCGTCCATAGCTGCTGGCAACACAGGAGAAGGTTCTCATTTTGGAAGGAAACCTGGAGCATAGGTGTTCCAAAGTTAACCAGCAGTTTCAGGCTGGCTGTCATGGTAAGGCATGGAGATAACACCTTGGTTTTCTAACCCCACTGTTCGAAATGTGGTATCCGTACTGTCCATCTAAATATACAGGAGACCAACAATGGAGAAATGGTATCCTGACCTTTCTCATAACAAGTACGAATTTGGAAGCCCCTTCTAGCCCTTCACGATCTTTAAACTGCTGCACTGTTGCTGAAGTGGATGGAGGAAAAAGGATTTTCAGTGTAGGCCTACTACACCTCTCACATACAGATTACAGCTCTTAAGAACAGACAGACATTTTTTCCAAGTTTTACAAAACAGGCAGTAGTTTTGAAACCACTTAGTCATTTTGAATTTTAAGTCTCATGAAAATGTTTAATTTGTTCTACAAATATTTGATCCTTACCCACACAAAATAAGCAAATAGGTAGAGTTTTGCAGCCTTTCATTCTTTCTCACCCACTTAACAAGGAATTTGGTAAGGATGATGTTACCAGAAACTGAATCAACCAATTAGTGAGACTATTTATCTCCTGCTTCTACTGAAGAAGTAACAGGAGAGGTTTGAGGATACTGAAAGAGCAGCAGAGGATGCAAACCATCAGGGTGTTTTGTAGACTACAGCGGCTTTTGAGATAGAGCACAAGGATTTTAAAAAATCTCATTTAATTATTTCATCTCCCACCGTTGCTGTCACCTTCTATAAAAAAACTGAGTGAAGACAGATGAACTAGGAAAAGTAAACTAAAGCTTAATTAAGAAGGCATTTTTCTTTCTTTCCTACTCAGGCCCATGCACGGTTCTTTTCCCTAGGATACAGCAGACATGCCATTTCCTTACTCTGCTCATTAGAGACACCATATTCCTTGCATAGAGCATGGGAGGTATATTCTCAACCATTCATTTTTAAAACAAAATGACAGTCACGTTCATAACCTAGAATTAACAAGTACTCATGTAAACACAGCCTATTTGCACATAGCCACTTTAATCAAATTGATATTTCACACCTTTTCAAAACTAGAGTTAGTTCCAAAAGAGATCAACACTATAAGCCTTGAATATGACACTAAAAAAAGTTTTAGTAGGTGGAGTTGAGACAGGAACATTTTTTAGGCTACCAGTGAAAGCCTATGGAGGCCTGAAAGACATGCAATCTAATTATTATCTCTGAATATAACTGAAACAATGGAGAGGCAGAAAAGCGACTACCAAGCAGGGTATCTGTAAACTATCAAAGGACTAACGAAAATCCACCCAACATATCCATGGCAGGATATGAGGATGGACAGGAAATACCTAACTTGAGTATTTAAAGATGCCTATCACAAACTGAATAAATAGTGCTGCCAATGAGTGGCATTTTCTGCATGTTTATGCATGGATAAATAACTAATTTGAAGTTGCATAATAGAAGATAGTAACCAGGAGGAGAATTCATAATACGATGTATAAGGAACTGGCATATAACGGGGATGCATAGTGTTCCTCCATTGGATTTGGGCTGTTAAAGCTTAAAGTTTAATCAGCACATAGCGTTATGTTTATCTGTCATACTGCTCTCACAAGGAAACCTGCAGACAAACGTACTAGGAAGAAGAGTGTTGTAGCTTTATAAGGTTGAGTCAGACCTGGAGTAACCAATAGATGCCAGCAGGTGAGCAGCTGCATGTGGAAATACCATGAGTGGGTTGAGTCTCACTTGAGTGGAGTGAGCAGCAGCTCCACAGGGACAAATGTGCTGAGATCCGGATTTATCCTCATTATTTTCAGCATCATAGGAACAGGTACTTCAACATTTTAAGTGAGTGTTAAGTTACATTCATCTGACAATCAGTCACTGACAATAGCCCTAGGGCCTGGGGTATCACCCTGTGCCCACACTTCCAAGGCATCTGCTGCCATCACCTGCCTGTACTTTTCTATGCTGTGTTTTACAGTAGGGTCATAGATAATTCACTCTGCACTAAGGACCTCTTGTCATTACTGTAACTTTAGTTACAGAAATACATGTAACTATAAGCACTAGCACACAGCTGTGCAAAGGTGAGCAAAAGCTAGCTGCTCGTTAGTTAGATAATGGTCTTCCAACTTAGCAAACTAAACCAAAACTCCAGTCCAGGCACAGCCTGGCAGGTCCCGAGGCTGGTGTCCTTAGCTTAACACAAAGCCTGTGGCCTGCTACATGCAATGGCAATACCACTTTTACTGGGCTACAAGGCTACATGTGCATGGTCTTTCCTTGACACTGGTAGCTGCAGAACAGGGGTCCACGTCCTTAGATGTCTGAACAGCATTTTAATGGTTTTGCCACTTTAAACCACTTTCTCAAGAGCAGCCAACTTCTCAGTTTTAATAGGAAGCACAAACTCAGTGTCTCTCAAATATCACTAATAACCTTCCTGGACACATTACATGGACAATGTCTCTAACCATGTTCAATATTATTGCTCAGTATCATCCTTCAAGTAACAGAGTTTGCTCTTTAGGGAGGGCATTTCCCTCTAAGAAAAGTGCCTGATGTCTTGCAACATACCATTTGCATAACCAAGAGGTGGCAGCACTCCATCAACCATTTGCCTGAAGCATTTATTTGACAATGATTATGCATCTGTAAGCATGATACCTCAGTGTATGAACAACACTACAAGACTGAAAACAATGGAATAAAAATGGAGTGAGACCAGTGATTATTATTCTATTGCTTTACTAAGGTCTGTAAAGATTAAATTCATTCACCAGTAACTTGAATTATTTTTTACCTAGCTTATACTAAGAATAGGACACAGCAAGTATTTTTTAATTTGCTTGTCTCATAGACATATGTTCACAAAACATGTTTCATAAGATAACAAAATAACCTAACTCCTTTTTCACCAAACTTAAGAAGCATATATATAAAATATGCACTTCCATTTAAAGCACTCTCTGAGCCTTTTCTCAGCAGCTGGAAAAGTGCCCTGGAAATAATCTTAAGGATCAAGGCACCTCTAAAAATTTAATTATGTTTTTTTTATATACATGCTGCTGATTGTCTCCTGCAGACTGATGCTGGCAGAAATTGGAGTTTAGCATTTCCTGAAGGACTTCAGTGTCCTGTATCTTCATGCTCACATGTATACTAGAGGTTTGTCAGCAACGATAATTAACCTCTTTTACCACATTCAGTCCCATTTACTTTTAGATTCTACGAACAGTGTATGGACTTCAGCAATGGTGATCAAACAATGCTACATGGAAATTAGACGTACAATTATATGGACACTGTGAGGTGATTAGGAAACTGGGTAAGAGGCAGATGACAATGAACTGGACTGAAAAGGAAATTGTTGAACTGAGATGTTGCTGCCGGATGGGTTTTGAGAACAGCATTATTTAACTTAATGAGGAGGTTCACAACTGACTAAAGCTAACACTGGTTTCCACCTCAGTTCCTTATTGCTAGAACTCATTTTTCTAAGAAAAAGGCCAGGTTCAAACAACTTTGATTATATTTCAGCAAAATACATCACAAGTAAGTTGCATAACTTCTGTAAGGATCTATCTTACTATTTTTTTGCATTTATATATTATTCTCGCTTTTAAATATCTGGATTGATTTCCTCCTAATGCAATGCATTTTACTTTAATCTCTCTCAAACTTCATTGATGTTATACCAATTCAATACAATAAGCAAGGAGAATCAGTCTGTTTTCATAGAAAATACTGGATGTAAGGTTTTGGGGGGATTTGTTTTGGGTTTTCTTGTTAAATGTGACCTCATTCTTCCATGACATCAGTGTCACTACTGGAAATGTCCACCACTATTGCATTCATTCCTGATACTTCTAATTATACAAAAGATGATCTTTCTTAAAAGACCAGCAAGTGGATTCCGTTTTGTTTAACAGCTTAAGAAATACTATGCAGCAGGAGTATCACTCAAAAACCAATTTGTATTTCATCAAAAGATACAAAGTGAAGGCATTAACTAGAAACTGAAATAGCAAGTATGTTTTTATTCTATCTTTTAACCTAACATAACATGTACATCTTAAATTACAACAGTCAGACTACATGAGACTACAGCTATCATGAGAACAAGCCTCTAACTGAATATCTCTTTTTGTTTTTGGTAAAGCATAAGGAGCATTTTGACACTGTCTCCCACAGCATCCTCCTAGAGAAGCTGGCAGCTCATGGCTTAGACAGGTGTGCTCCTCCCTTGGTAAGAAACTGGCTGGTTGGCCAGGCCCAAAGGGTTGTGGTGAACGGAACTAAATCCAGTTGGTGGCCGGTCACACGAGGTGTTCCCCAGGGCTCAGTGTTGGGGCCAGTCTTGTTTAATACCTTTATCAATGATCTGGATGAGGGGATTGAGTGCACCCTCAGTAACTTTGCAGATGACACCAGATTGGGCGGGAGTGTTGATCTACTTGAGGGTAGGAAGGCTCTACAGAGGGATCTGGACAGGCTTGATTAATGGGCCAAGGCCAATTGTTTGAGGTTTAAAAAGGCCAAGTGCCTGGTCCTGCTCTTCTTGGGTCACAACAACTCCATGCAATGTTACAGGCCTGGGGCAGAGGGGCTGGGAAGTGCCCGGCGGAGAAGGCCCTGGGGGTGCTGGCTGACAGCCGCTGGGCACGAGCCAGCAGTGCCCAGATGGCCAAGTAGGCCAACAGCACCCGGGCTTGTGTCAGCACTGGTGTGGCCAGCAGGAGCTGGGCAGGGATGGTGCCCTGTACTTGGCACTGGTGAGGCCCCACCTCGAGTACTATGTTCAGTTTTGGGCCCCTCAGGACAAGAAGGACATTGAGGTGCTGGAATGTGTCCAGGGAATGGCAACGAAGCTGGTGAAGGGTCTGGAGAGCAAGTGTGCTGGGGAGCAGCTGAGGGAGCTGGGGGGGGGTTAGCCTGGAGAAGAGGAGGCTGAGGAGAGACCTTATCACTCTCTGCAACTACCTTGTAGTGAGGTGGGTGTTGGTCTCTTCTCCAAAGTAACAAGCAATAGAACAAGAGGCAATGGCCTCAAGCTGCATCAGGGAAGGCTTAGATTGGATATTAGGAAAAATATCTTTACTGAAAGAGTGGTCAGACATTGGAACAGGCTGCCCAGAGAGGTGGGGGAGTCACCATCCTTCGGGGTGTTCTAAAAACATGTATATGTGGCACTTCAGGGCATGGTTTAGAAGCCATGGTGGAGTTGACGGTTCGATTTGATGATCTTAGAGGTCTTTTCCAACTTCGATGATTTCATGATTCTGTGATTCAATGATCAGCTTTCTCCTTTTTCTCACACAAATTAATCTTCCTGCCTATAATGAGTTCAAGAATCACTAGAAGGATATCCATAGCATTGTATGTACTCACTAGATCAAAACACTCAAAGGAACAAGTTCTCCAACATACAGACTGGAAGCTAAGTTCTTCTGTCTTTATTTCTATTTATGGGCCTGGAGTCCCCATTCATTGTTAGTTCAATACATTTTCAGAAAGTGACAAATGAAATCTCAAGAACATACATTGCAAAGAATTTATAACATCATGTTCTTGAATTCTGATTAACTCAACCAAAATCTTGTCTTATATAAATATGCTTAAAAGACCAGACAAAATTAAATATAATTCCTGGGGGTAAAAATAATTTTCTTTTTTCTCTCTCTGAGATGATCAATTCTTCCAGAGCTGCTCTTCCACCCACACTGTGATGTGTTTGTCATCAATCAATAATCCATTTATAGATAAAAGGACAATTTTTTACTCAGCAGTTAGTAGATTTCTACTGCTTTCAGTTGTATTTAGTATTCCTTTTATGTTGGTTTTTTTTTCTCCAGATAGAAAACTTTAGATAACTACTTTGAAGCTAATTCCCATATCAAGCTGAAAGCACAAAAGATAACTAAAGTTCAAAACTTTTTCAGTTCTCACTTAGTGAAGATTCTTCCATTTGTTTCCAACACAGGCACTGCAGGGCTGTGCTGAAACACTGCTTTTTAGCTCATTTTCTTTCTCTAGTTTCATGTTTTCCACCCTGTAACTTCGCTTTGCATTCTTCTACCTGGTCCACATGCACAAGCTGCCCCACAGCCTGCTGGCCAACCAATAAAAGGTTTCTTTTTTTTTTCCATTTCTATGAGGAAGAGTTAATTAAATTATCCACTCCCAATATACCCATTTGTAACATGTTCCTGTAAGATGTGTTCTATTGCCTATATTGCCTACATGACTTAGGGATTGCTTTCATGAATTTATGTAAAGAAAATATATAAAAACATGCCACAGTGAAATTTCACACAACCCTTTTACAAATAAATTGATGGCACCTTGTAAGTTGTATTCCTATGGTTTTATTCAAAAGAGCAAAAATCTCTCAATTCAAAATGCTTAAGGGCAAAGGGCAGGCCCACAGCAGAGTTTAGATACAAACTTGCCAGCAGTAGGTGTTCAGATTTAAATTTTGGGTTGAACCCTCCAAGGTGCTTGTGTTTTACCTTTTGTCACAGGGTGCTGATGGCATTATTTGGGCTGTTTAAAGGTATATCGACCATCATGAGTTTCAGGGCATTCTTTGATGAAATTTAAGACCAATGTAAATACAAATCAGTAGGAATGCACATGTGCTTAATGCTGAGCATATGTACAGACTTTTGCCTACTGAAGAAGTAAGTGAATGGATCAGAAAGATGTTTTGATTGTGTTTCATGTAGAAAAACATGTTTTCAGGATTCTTATCTTTGATGAGGTAAACAGTTTGCTGAAAGACATTTAAGTACGAATTCCAAATTTCAAACTCATTCACCAAAAAACAAACGTACAGCATGTGTCTAGAGTAAAACATGATGATAAAATGAGAAAAACTTCTAAAACTTCTAAAAATGAGAAAAAACTTCTTTCCTGTGCGGGTGCCAGAGCAGGGGCACAGGCTGCCCAGGGAGGCTGTGGGGTCCCTTCCCTGGAGACATTCACACCCCGCCTGGACACGGTCCTGTGCCCCTGCTCTGGGGGTGCCTGCTCCAGCAGGGGGTGGGACGGGATGAGCTCCAGAGGGCCCTTCCAGCCCCTGCCAGTCTGTAATTCTGTGTGATTCTGTGATATCTTAAATAAATGCAAGCTGATAAATAGCATCATGGTGGATTTTGAGATACAACATTTTTGGGGACAGAATTCAGCTGGGGCAGCCTGCCCCACAACAAAACTAAGCTGAAGGAAATTTAGGCAAGCTCAAATCGTATTTGTCAAATTATCTTGAACAAAAATTTTGCTTTCATTCTGCTTTTACAATAATAAAAACCATGATGCTGTGCCATGGGAGAGAGCCATGGTTCATTCAGTTCCTAAACTAAGGTAGATGACAAAGGGGACTGACTAATACAATCTTGAGAAGTTTCTCTGATCACCTGCAAAGTGATTTCTCAGTTCCGAGAAGATAACCACCTTTAGAATTATAAGTTTCAGCATTAACACCTAGATCTCAGCTCCTTACTGTTTTACAACAACAATTGACTAGGAATTGCAAATTGGCACTACCATCTACTCTTTAAATACTGCTTTTGTTAATCGGTAGTGCAATGTTTAACCTTAACTTTCAAAGGCAGGAGCTACCTGCTGGCAGACACCTCCACAAGGCGAGTCCTGTCAATGAAAAATGCAACTTACTAAGGAGGTATATACTTACCTCCCCCCACCGCCACCAAATTAAATGCACCAGTTTCAGTATCTCTGTACAGGAAGCTACTGCCCACAAGTCACTTACAGTGCATCCTTGCACTTGTCTGATGTCTGTACCTGTTACACCACAGTGAAACCTGCTACGTTCACCAAAAAAGAGCACAGTCGGATGTATCTCTGTGACCAGACTCATACGTCAGATATTGTTGATCGTGATAAACAATCATATTCTGGCTAACAACGCGCACACTGAGTCCTATGGCTCCCTTTCTGCATGATTTAACATTTCATAGATAAACTCAACAGCCCACTCTACCCTGCGTAATGAGTCAGATCTTCCTAAACACTTTGTTGAAGTTTGTTTACAGCGATGTTGCTTGCTACATCAGGGGAAGGAGGTGTCTGCATTTCCTTTTTTTATATTTTCATCTTAAGCAAACACAACTGACAAAACTGTCAATTCTTTTATTGTTTTCAACTTATATAAACAGAATTAAGCTGCAGGGAGTCTATTAATAAAGGCCTACACAACAAAACCATTCACAATCTTCAAGGCAGGCTTTAATCTCTCAGAAAAAGATCAATTTTATTTAGAATAAACTAGTAGAGAATGGAGATTACTCCAGGGAATTAGTCTTTAAAGTATGATGGAGAAATATAGATTTTCTTCTCTACAGGAGTATGATGTTGCAGTGCATATAAAATGTGCCATAACAATTACACAAAGACTTCTTTCCAGGCTGACTAACCCTATAGCTTTCTCAAAATAAGTATTGCTGATAAAAACAAGAAAAAGCATCATTAGAGAGACAAATACCTGTAAGAAAAAGCTTCAAGCCTTAAATAAGTTCCACTGCACTAATGAACCACTCTACCAAATCCCAGGAGGTTGAAATATATTATGTGTGTCGACTCCAGTGCAGGAGAACTAACCTTGTGCCCTTGCTTTCCATATCTATGGCATCTCCAAACTGCCACAAAGGGATGAACACAGAGGGGGAAGTTATATTAATACAAGTTAAATGACTGCCTGGAATACAGCTGCCAAGCCCTTCACTCACAGATGGTGACAGTTTGTCTCGGAGGCTGAACCTTTTCAAACAACCTGAAGAACACAAATTCTGCTTTTGGTTATACCTGCACTGGTCTGCAGCTGAGCGTGTCTTCATCAGTTAAAGCAGCAAGGATGAAGCTGCTTCTGCTGAGCACAGAATGTGATGCATTTTCACTCCAATATAGACTCTACTGGGTTTTTAACATTTTTAGCTTGGAGAAATCAGAATGACTTCAAGTCCTGACACTCCACATTTACCTGTTAACAGGGTCAGTATTTCACTTTTTACCTCTGGTTTATATTTCTCTTAGCCAGATAAGTGCGACCTGAACTCTGTGCCTATTATTCCCACTGCAAAAATTCAAAGAACCTTTTGATTCACTGAGAATCAAACAGCATGAAGGCTGTGCTATTTGCAAAACCACTTCTCAGCTCTTTACACTCTTTAACGGTCTGTGCTCCAAGTTCTTCATCAAGTACCAGTTAAAGCCTTCTCCTAACACTTCATTAGGGAAAATTATAATTTGTATTTTGCAGAAACTACAGAGCCACAAGTGCAGTGACAGCTTCCGGTCAGGTCTGGTTAGAAGGAGCAGTTTAGCGACTATTGGAGTTCACTTACACTTTCAAAAGACATTTATCTTGCTTTTTTTTAGACAAAGATGCAACCTAAAAACCCAAGCCTGAATATTTTATGACTCTCAGAAATTGCTTTTTAGCAGTCACAGCCACTTTGGGCAGACGGAGATCTCGCATCTGAGCAAGGAGAAAAGTTCAGGTTCAGACCTGAGCTGAATCTTGTAACTTTCTTGTCTTTATTAAATTCAGATATATTAATGAATATTTAACAGGTCAAATTTTGCTATTACTGCACAAACATTCTTCCTGCCTAGAAATTGTTATACTCTGCCTCTGTTTATACTTTAATTTGATTTTGCTCCAAAGCAGGCATTTTCTATTTTTGCAGAGAAATTCAGTTTTCTAGTGGAACTAAACTCTCCTCCATCTGCAGAAAATACTGTGTTGGCCTTACTGATACAGAAACTTTTGCATCAAGGTTACTTTATGAATAATTAAGCTAATCTTGGCGTAGAATAAAATGAAGCTGACATGGATGTGGCTTACATGGTTTGAAACCCAGGTCACACAGGTGTCACAAATTTGCACTGGTGGGGGGTGTGTGTGTGATCTGCCGTAACTATCACTGGGGGGGGAGGGTGCGGAAAGCTTGCATACTTTTCATCAAAAGATAGTGCAACATTGTGCTTGTGGGTATGGATGCATACATACAGATTTAGGTAGCAGTTAACACTTCTTCCATACACCTACACTTCCAGAATGAAGTTGGTAGCTATGCAACAGCCCTGCTCTTAACCACACATCAGGGTGTCTGCTTACATTGTCGCGTAGCGTTTCAACACCGGCTGCCTTCCGTCCTCCTCCTTCATCCCAACTCCCCTATTCTTCGTTGTAGGAAATAACAAGCCAGACAACGGCAATGTCTCTTTTCCTTATTGGTAAACATTCTCTGGGCACATCTGCTGTGATGATGATAAGGCAGAGGTCTGCTCTCAAATGGGAAAAACAGAATGTCAGTTTACATAATGGCCAGAAAACAAGAAAAAGAACCTACGCGCTCGAGCAGCAACCCTGTTTCAATCTTGCTTCATTGTCTTAACAGGATTCTTATTGTGTTTATATTTAGAGACATGGGAAACTGTGCTAGCCATGCTACCCATTGTTACTTAACCTCAAACAACCTATATAATATGCTGTCCATTAAGGAACCTGAATATAGACTCTAATCAAGGTGGCTAAACAAGATATAGGAAAATAAAGCTCAGTGCTTCCTCCTTGTTTGGGAAAAAACAAACAGGAAGGCTCCCTCTTAGGCTCACCTCAGCAGAAAGGAGGGGGGTGTTGGGTTTGTTTTTACAGGCTCACAGAAGATTTTAGCTCTCCGTTGTGCACCTGTTTGGCTTTTTCATCATTCACACTGCCAATAAACAGAGGGAAATACTTCAGCAACTTATTTCCCAATTGGGAAACTTTTTTCTTTACTTTACTTTTTAGGAACAGTGTTTATTAGAAAACTGTTTAAAAACGATAGTGGAAACCCGACTGACTGACAGCACTGACTGTGACTGGCTGATCATCAGCAAGTTGCTTTTGATAACATGTTAGGGCGTTGTGCTTGCCTGAATGCCATAAATCAACAAAACATTATCAATTTGTATATAATGTTCCTAATGAGAACAGAGCCTTGTAAAGAGTCCATGATTCCAACTCTTATACATCAGTGTTGCACAGGACTAACAGTGGCAACTGAGCCTGAAATTCTGAATGCAAAACCATTTCATGTGCAGAAAATATTTACATTGACTTCTCATTAAAAATTTAAATTATTTAAACAGCACATTTCAGTCTTGCTTTTTCTTCAGGAGCCATAATATATGGGTCTTTCAAATCAGCCAAGGATGACAATCTTAAATCCCTTAAAGCTTTAAATTAACAAGTATATATAGACAGTTTCACCTCTTTCTGTGGGGTTCTATCTTGTCATAATCATAGCATTTGAGATTCCTCACTAAGCATTGGGCTTTCCTATAGAAATGTTCAAACTTTGGACATTTAATTTAACATAAAGTAATAACAGTCCCTGGTATACAGCAGAGAGAGGCTGCCATCAGAAAGCAGTACAATTCTTTTTCTTTTAATTATTTGGCCCTGATGTATGTAAGGCTGTGAAGATGACCTGTCAGGTATGCCGCAGGCTACGGGACCTCACACCAGAAAAGTATCTCATTTAATAGATAAGAGATTGAAGGCAATGTTGCACAGTTGCTATCCTTAGCAAACATATTTCCTTGGTGAGCATTACTTCTTACTATCTTGCCTTGTCACCCAGTCATCAAAGATGAGATTGACAAAGATACGGAGAGTGAAAAGGCTGTAGTTCTTTCTTACCTCTCCTTTCATTTTCCAATACCTCTGGAACCCTCCTGTGCAAAGATCAATGGGAAAGCGGGAGGCATGCAAAACGAACATCAGTCTCCAGGAGCTCAGGGAAAAAGTGATCCTACATTGCACCTTCCTACTCCACATGGAAGGAGAAAACCCTTTCCTGTTATGGTTTCCTTTCTCTACTGCTCAGGTTTCATATGCATGTCATACCCAGTATGTCTTGGGTTTAGGGCTAGAGATGAAAACAAACTGATCTCTAGGAATAAGACCAAAGGCTGGCCTCATTAGGAATGGCTGCACTAGGATTTCAGTTATATTTTAAAACCAGACCTTTGCTATGATTTCATTTATTTTAATTATCCTCACTGCTTTCTCCCCCACCCTTAGAGTCTCCCTTTCTTTCAGGTGGTGGCACTGCTGCACCATTTGTGGTACTTGGTACAGATTCCTATGCCAGATTTTAGAGTGTATCTTAACAAGTAATTAGAACAGTTTTCACTAGCTCATGCTGTCAGCTTTCCAGCTCCTGCATGATCCAAATGGCTCTCAAGGGATGTTACATTATGGTTGGTTTGTTATTGTTTGTTCCAGGCCAGTGCCACTAGACAAAAGCATTATAAAACTGGTGAGTGGTATTAATCACAATTTTTAGGTGTCTATGTCTGCAATGTCCCTATTCGCACTTTCCCATTTTTTGCTTAGCTTTCATTATGTTCTGAAAGGACAATAAGAATGTGATGTACAGAGCACTTTGCTGTATAAAAGCTCAGCAATAGGCTGAAATATTTGTAAGGTTAAATAAGAAAAGTCTGAGAGAAAAATAATCATTGCATTTCAGCGACTCCATCTCTTTGTTAGGAACAACTGGATCAGTGTCTGAGGCCTTCTTTGCAAACAGCCAAACTCCCACCAGCTTTGAGTATTTCAAGCCCCTAAATTCATCTGAAGCTGAACTACTTACCCATTGTGTGTCTCCATACCTAACTTGACTTCAGCATACAACGGGGAATGTCCCCTGCTGTGCTTCCCCAAAACAAGCCCTTTTGAAAATAGTGTTTATTTCAATTCCGTTAATCCTTACCATTTCAAAACTTAAATAGTTTTGAAATTCACTAAGATGTACCCCATCCCTGTGTTAAGATATAGGTATTCGGTCATATAAGAGGAGGAAAATAAACAGAGTAAATATAGCTAATTTATTCCATTTCTGATCTTATTGATTCCAGGTCCAGTGGGTTTTTAAACCCATTAATTGAGGCAATAATAAGTAATAATAAGTAATAATAGCTTTAGCCTGTCTCCCTCCTGGGTCTTTTCAGTACAATGAAGTGGCTATTCAGTATTAAGAAAAAGAAGTCCTCCAACTGAAAATTCACCAACACAACTGAAGGTCCTCTAAAAATATGAAAAAGAAAGAAGAAACAGCCCCTTTCACAGGATGGCTAAAGGCAACTGGACGGTTGTTAAACATGTTTTACAAAGAGGACTCTGAGCCTGGTAGATTATTGACTGATCTAGCAATAATAACAACAAACCTGCATTTACATAGTGCTTTACATCTTCAAAGTGCTGTGTAAACATTAACTAATTGATCTAGTCAGAAAAACAACTGCTTCCAGTGTAATATAAAGTATGTAGTCACAAGAGAACAAGTTATTAACTAAAGGAAGCAATTTATTTGAAAATCTATTATCGTACATTATACGGATTTTTTTTCCTCCTTTTTTAAGTTATTCCCTCTGCAGTCTGATTAATGCCTGGATTAATTTGCTCATGATTTCTGGAAATATAGTAAGTGCAAACTTAATGGAGGCTGATAGAAATGTCAGAGGTAAATGATGCTTTAATGGGCATGAAATCTGGAAAAGTCCCCGATCGGAATAGATTCACAATGGCCTTTGTTAAAGCACTAGGGTGAAGGCTCACCATATTAGGCTCACTTCTTTAGACAAGTTTAGTAAATTGTGTACCCTAAATATTCTCTGCTTCCTAAACTTAGAGGGACAACAGATCTATCAAGCCGATACAGCACTTCTCTCATTAACTCCACACATTGTATTATTACCTACCTCATTTTTACCAACATTTTAAAATGACGGCATTTTCAACTGATTGGTTGCATAGAAGATTTTATGGTTTTTTTTAATGAAAATAAGTAGCTGGTATCATACCACATCAGGACAAAAAATATCATAGAAGTTGGGGCCATTCTATCTATTTTTTTCCCTACTTGGATTGATACAAAAGTGTCTGGTCCCATTCTTGGTTTGTCTGTCCTTCTAAACAAGGCCTGATCTGACGTCTGGATCAGGTGAATCCTATTATTCCGCTTCAGTCATGAATACAAAAGAAACATTCCATAATCTGTCCACAAGAATCTAATCCAGGTCTGTTTCTTAATGGAATACTACGTACACAGTGATAACGCATATATTGTGTGTTATCAGGAGGCAAAAATGTCTTCATCTGTGAGTGCTGCTTGGTGTAAACACTCTATTTATCACTACAGTGTGTTCGAAAGCCTTTTTTTTTTTTTTTTCAGAAGAAGTGAACCTGGAAAAAACACCAGTGAATCTCAGTTTATCACAACAGACTATAACACTCCTGTCCACAAAGTCCCTGCTGTATCTTTAAAGACAGCTCTCACGTTCCTTTCCCTCTGCTAATTCTATGAAGTTCTGGCTGCTGCACTGGCACTGCCCATCCTCACATTAGCTCTTGTACTAAGCAATAAGTAAAAACCATTGTAATGCTGTCTGGCTTGTAAATGAGAAGAACAATAAGGAAAGTCTGAGCCTGACAGCCAGCAGTCCATGGTGATTACAGAGAAAAGGGACTGCATTTTTTAACTCTCTTTTTGTTATTGTTATTAAGGTCAGTGTCATCCATCAAGATGCAGAGTTATTTCTGACACAGTTTCAAAGGTCAATTGGTCATGTGCAACGACAAAAGAGATTCATGGACTAATGTACCCCAAAACTGGGGAATGTGCCTTTTCACTTTCTGTTGTCATGTCCCTGCTCATATTTCAATACCAGAAATCGACAGAGAGACACATTTGAAAATGCTAGTTAAGTAAACAAGAAGAAGAAAACGCAAGTAATTCACTGGTGTATAGTTTGAAAACCATAGAAATTCTCCTTTTAAGCTACTGTCCCTTTATTCCAAATATTCAGTCAGGTTTTTCAGCCAGGAGAAACATTTCATTGGCCTCCCTGTGCTGCAAAGTGGCAGACTTCTTAAAAAGGCTCCTGGTCCTGCTCCAATGAAAGTTTAATAGCAAAACTCAAGTATAACCTCTCACACTACAATTCACTTGGCTGGCACACTACCATCTTCATCCTTCCTTCTAGGAATTTGCACATGAATCTTTTCCTCAGTTTTAATTCAGGGGAAATCTTGGACAAAGTCCGCAAAGCTTTCATCACCATACCTGCCACATTTCCTCAGTAAGAACTGCTGAAATTGGTAATGAATGGGTGAAGACTGAATCCAACAACCAGCAGGACGCTGAATGAGAAATTCCACTTTTACCTTCTGCTGTGCAATGGCTGCACAAATACAAAGCTGCAATACCTTCTGCCACCCTCATCCATCTTTTCTTGAGAGGAGAGCAGGAATATCAGTGCTTCCCACGTACTAGAGCCAGGCAGAGGAGGATTATCTAGCAGGCATGTGAAGCCTGTACAGGAGGCCCCTAACTCCTGTACCTCACTCCTTTGTGACAAAGAAACTTGCTGGCTGTTAGTTGCTCAGTGAATAACTTTAGAAACAAGGACTCCTTCTCCTAACGAGTTACAAAGCTGAATTCTCTGGGAATATAAACAGTGTCATTCAGAGCTACAGTCTGTTTCTCTTTCAAACTGATCTATGCCATATATTATATTGGCTTCTCAGCATACAGGCCCACACAGCACTTCTGAAAAGTGAAATAGTAGCATTATCTTTCTGAATTTACATACAGAAATAAGCAGGTAGCCAGGCTGTACGACGACTGCATTACCCACCTGTGGTGTGGATTGGTACCTTCAGTAATTCCTGTGCGGTTTAGCTCATTTCATTTGATAACAGCTTATTTGCAGGCCACAGATATAATGTGAATGCTTCTGGCACTCGTAGTCACTATTGATCACTTAACTGGAATGTAGTACAATAAAGTGACATGGAAATTATATAGTAAATTATTACCAAGTAAACAGTTGCCTTTGTTTTGTTTAATTTCACAGTGTTACAAAATTTGTCCATAGTAGTTCATAATTTAGGCTTAAACAGGTCCCGTGAGTGGAAACAAAGTGTATAGTATAAAACACTGCTGTGAATTTCTTCTTACTTCTAATGTTTGCAATATAAAAACCATAAAGCAAATATTGAAGGATGCACTATACCATTAAATTTGGAGTGCAACAACCAAGAACAGAAATAACTTTATACAGAAGGATTTACTTGGAAGTGGATCTAGGAGGCACAAGGCAGTTGTAACCTCCCCATTTGTCATCACTGATAGCCACATTGTGTCTTTACCCAGCCCTGATTTACTGACCTAGAATATATACAAAACTGGTATTTTGAATCGATAATATTGTTCAGTTAGACGCATGCAGTTTAACAGGAATCAGCGATATAGATATATGCATTAGGTCAGTTGTTAACAGCCTGTTTAGTCCCACTTTAGAGTCAATGACATACTGACAGGCATATATATTGGCAAAACAGCTCCCAAAAGTAAAAACATTCATTATTTAACTGTAGAATCGAAGCAGTCATTTAAAAAATCAGATTCTGAAAAGCTGGAGGCTTTTCTGTTTTATCTTTGCCAAAGGCTCACGCTGTTACCCATTAGGATGGGCAGGCCTTACTTTTTCAAACATTGCACATGTCAGTCTGTCTCCCCCAACAAAACACTAACCTCTCTTTTGAGGAAGAATCCCATTTAAACACCCGGAGTCACAAGGGGGTTATTCTTCTGTGTTCTCAGGGTTTGCCCTTCCTAGATAAAACCAGTACTGTAAACTCAGCAGGAGATTAAGACAAAGTTCTCAAAACCAATGGCTCAACTATTGTCCCTCCATAGCTCTCAAGTGTAGGCTAGAGATAAGGCACTTCTCAGCAATCATTTCTTTTTTTCCTGCTTCTTCATCCTCCTACTGCCTTTTAGACAAACACACTGCGTTAATGCATTCAATACCCCAAAAACATACAGATTAATATACAATATTCAAAAAATTGCTATAGACCAGCCTCAAATCCTGTCATCTATTTTCAAAGCTTTGGTAGTCATTGCATATTAGAGGTACAAAATTTTAAAACACTGTTATAGGCTTTCCAATTATTCTCTCAACTCCCCTGCTACACTGTGATTCCTTCTATTAAAACCAGTTAAACTATTAGTTAAATGATTACTTAACTTAGCCTCTGCAAAGACAGAGATAACCTGCAATACTAGGAGACACTGAGAAAATGAAGTGCACAATTTCCTTTTTTAACTCCTTGTATTTTTTTTCTCATACACAAAGCTCTTGAGTGAAAAGACTATCTGTTCTGAAATGCCAGAGAACTGCAGGCACTAATCGGTCTTAATGGCCCTGACCCACCTCACCTGGGACCCACTCCCCTGCCCCTGGGCCCAGGGGCTCCATTTCAGTCCAGGCTTTCAGTCCTTGCCTGAAGTATTTCATAAGTATGCTTGCCTCCTGGCTGGACCTTGGATCGAGAGGGTGGGCAGCCTGTTGGCTGCATGCATGCTTCAGGTGCATGTTATAGATAGTCTCTAAGTCTTGTCTTTGGCCTCATCTCCTGGCTGGACTTTGGACCCATGTTGTAGCCTTGTCTCCAGTCCTGTCCCTCTCCCTGTCTCCTTTTATTCCTGACTGGGCTCCCTGGATGGACCCTACTGTTGTAAAGTTAGTCACCCCACCGATTTTAATGGTGTTATTTTTTTCATTACATGACCACCTGAGAGGAGAATTTGCCACTGTATGACCTGAGTGTGTCACTCGTATTGACAGAGCTACACTGACTGTTTGCCAAACACAAAATTGATCTTTAACATTGTTTTAAAGGCCTATAAGGTTGTGCATAATTTCATAAGTTGTCTATTAAACTGAATTGCTGACTCTAAGCTACTATATCATTCAATTCTGATCTACTGATCATATGAAAAATGCAGGCTGAAAGTGTGCACAACACGCTATAAATTTCTATATACCAGACACAATAGGCACTGCTGGTCAAGGTTAAGAAAGCTAAATGAACATACTTGTCTCTATTCCTGATACTTTATCCTCACAGGAAAAAGACAATTTTGTATCACAGAAACACAGTTTTGTTTTGTTTTGTTTCTTTCTTTGTTTGTATATGTATTTGTATTGTATGTGTTTTTGTATTGGTATATGTGATCCCTCCTACATCTGAATGCTGAATTATGATGAATTGTCACACAGGTAATGTGTTTTCTTTGCAAGATATAGCCTAGCTTTTACAAACGGATACCAATTTAAGTAGAAAGACACCTACATTTCAACTTAAAAGAGAAAACAGAGATATCCTGAAACATAATTAGATAATCCCCGTAGTTTTTTGCTGTCATTTTGTTAATGACATACGTACATGGTAAAGATGACCACATATTCACATTCATAAATACTATCATTTTACAATGATCGCCAGTGTATTGTGACCCAAAGATCACAAGTAGTATTACAGCATTCCAGACAAGTACAGAATTCACTGAAATTACAGGAAAGATTAGCAGAATAAACACTTCCAGCCTTTCCAGGCTCTCTTGCTAAGAGTTAAGTTTATTTAAATAGGAGAGAAGATGGAGACACCAAAAACAAATGGAGAAGCCACAAGCCTGACAGAACCCCCTTCACTGGACACTCTGTAGGCTTCCCCAACGTCCATTCAAATTTGCCTAAGCATCAGTAGACGCCTGTTGTTTGGTTGATCTTTTGGACTACAGGTTCTCAGTTTACTATCCCTTATCAGCAATAGGCCCAGGAATCCCAAGCCTGTTTGTTTCAAGTAAGTCTATTCTCTCCCACAGATTCCCAAAAACAATTGCCATTTGCAGTTCTAGACAAAATAACATATTATTAATTGCATTTATAAGCTCAATGTTTTCACCTCTCTTGAATCTTCCTTAGAGTTCACTCTGAATCTTTAAGGAATCCTGTTCTCTTCACTCTAAATTTTGACTGGTGATCAACGAAGGCTTAGACCCATGCCTACTGTCGGTGCTCAGCCATGCCCTTTCATTTGTCTGTGTTCCTCCCTTCCCTGTCTTTCATATCTCTGAGTTCCCCTTTGTTCAATAACTCCCTAACAAATCTCAGTAGGTGATATGTTGCCCCCATCTAGTAATCCGTGCAGAGAATGACTTTTGTACTTATACTAATTGAAGAACATCTCTGATATCTGTCTTTGTGCTTTGGTATAAACATTCCACTGTAGCTTTTTGAGCTTAGGAAATCTTCCCATCCTTACCCATGATTTGCATTGCTGCAGGCAGCCGTTATTGGGGGGAGAGGGGTCACTGCTCTGCTTTCTGCAGTTGCTGAGGCTCTCAGCAGACAGCGCAACACTGCAGTACTGCACACTGGGCCAAACTGGTGCCAGCCCTCGGCCAGCAATCCCAGCCCAGAACCGTGCCAGGCAGCGAGCAGGTGGTACTTCCCCTCACTGTGCACAATGTGACAGAGTCCAGAGAACGGCCAGATAAACATCAGATCCAAACCAGCCAAAATAGGGATGTCTGGAAAGAACTTTCAGTACTTCTACTGATTTTTTTTCCTTGCTGATTATTTCCTCTAGCCTCCCTCACTTTCTCTACACCTCAGCTTTGGTCCTCATCCATAGCTGCTAAAATACCCTTCCTTTATATGTCTCCCTTGCACAGTTCCTTTCCCTCTACTTTCCACGGTGCAGACTTATGCTTCTAATGGAACCCACCTACTTTTTCCCTCTCAAAAAATCCAGCTTTTTTTTCTTGCCCTCAAATTGTTCCTTCAACTTGTAAAACAGCTGCCTTGTGTCTGTCTTACCTACTTGCTTTGTATGGTCCCTGGAGCATTTGAATTATGGTTGTGAGCATGATTATTGTAATAAAAAGCACAAAAATAATAATAAAAGATGTTTTAATTGCTTACGATAAAGTATTATTCCAACAGACTGAATGAAATGTTACCATCCCAAGGTTGTGTTTTACTCCTAAAGAAGACCAGAGCTTGTACCATGCGGATAAATGCAGACCCAGTTTGCAATTACAAAAAAAGCTGTCAATAACACTCCACAACTGTCACTTTTATTACCCGACTCCCCCTCCCATAAGGCTACCTCATTTGTAGCCATGGTAAGATGCCAAATTGCTTTATTTCCAAAGTGCATGACTACATTTTAAAAAAGCCTTTGTGTGCAATATATTCCACAGTGCTTAGTCTCATTAGTATTGCCTCGGCATGCATGGATTCATGACCAGCATCCTTATTTCATATGGAAGCATCCTTTAAAGAAATTGAATGCTTGAGGGTCTATACATCAATGTTATGATGCTGTATTTTTCATGAAATCTGTAAATAAGGTCAGGATGATAGGGATATTCCAGATGACAGAATCCCTAATAGTTTTTGAGGAGCAGCCTGTTTCTCTCCAAAAAGTCAATTTGCTTTTGACCCATGCCTATTAAAATTGTACTTTGTATAGCAGAGGCAAAGCACAATTCCAGCAGTTTTCATGGCTTTGGGTAAATATTGTTAGGATGATGTATGCAAGACTAGCTGCCCATAGCTAAAGAAGGAAGGTAATGAGGACTCTGGATCATTGTAAGTGGCATTGTTTGACTCTGTATTTCAGGGTCTCAAACATGATGAATTCATAACTAAGACAGTATGGCAAGAGAATAAACAGCAGTGTTGGCCTTGTGAAAGCTATAATTTGGAGACCCAAGAATGCCATTTCTGTTGCTGCACATGAAAATTCAAATAGCTTAAGCTTCTTCCAAGACTTTGGACCCAATCCTGACTCCCTGGGAATCACTGACTTCAGTGGTTGGAAGGTCAGACTCTATTTCACAATAGAAGGATTTGTAGTTTCTCCTCCCTGCCCCTGCCAGCAGCTAATCAGAGCCCATTACAGAAAAAGGCATTGAGCTCAGGTCAAAGTTATGAATGGGATCCAGGTAACTGAAAGTCACTACAACTGGGCAACTGAGAATCAAATTAGGGGGTGAAACTAGTTCCTGCTGGAGAGCTGTCCACAGTACAGAAATCACCACCATAAGGAGAGTGGGAAAAAGGGGAGAAACAAAAACTAATTGGAAAAGAACACAGAGGTGTGAAACAGATAAGCAGATATATAGGGAATCAAATTAAGCAAGAATAGAATAGAATAGAATAGAATAGAATAGAATAGAATAGAATAGAATAGAATAGAATAGAATAGAATAGAATAGAATAGAATAGAATAGAATAGAATAGAACAGAATATATATTATAGTTTATAACATAGTAGTGTTCTTGTTCATCTCTAATTCCAACATCCAACAGCCAGCCGATCAGATATTCAGGCCAATATAATTCTGTGCCTTAGCTAGGATACAGAAAATGAGAAGAGGAAAACTAAATTAACATGAACAAAAGTGAACAGAATTAAAGTGACCAGGAAAGGACAAAATAAATTAGATGAGATTATTTATAACAAGAAGGATGTAGAACCACAGTCCATCACACACTTGCTTTCTGTCCCATTCTTATAAAGTTCCCCTCCCTTCCATCACTGATGAACTTGCATCCTGTAACTGTCCCCAAAGCACGGGACATTGGAACAACAGGCTAACAAAAAAATGGCTTAGCATTAATAACAAGAAAGGTTTGTGTTTCTGTTAATGAACTCTCATTGTACTGATCAGTTCATCCATAGCAACTTCAGAAGTGGTCTCTTTCAGGAGACAGATGACCAGCCAGTGGACACTGAATCTTTAAATTATCTTAATTTACTCTTACTTACAGTTCCTTTTGACAATTCTTAGTTTCTCTTTTTTCCATCCTAGTCCAAAACCTCCTCCTTCTTAAAACCGAATTTAAGTCTTGTCTCTTTCTTTCAAGATTTTATCTCATGGCTCAGACTCTGTCTGTGAGCCCATCCAAAACTGTTTACGTTCCTTTTGTTCTGAGATGCAGCCACATGTTCCAGAGACCATTCAGGTGGGGAACCCACCTGCTGGGTCCTGGAGCCAGTTTGACTAGCATTTCCTTTCAACACCAAAGAAGCCACATAATCACTTTGTCACTTTCATGGCACCTATTTTACTGCGAAAGACTTTCCCTTTTAGAGAAACCCCCTAATTCCTTAATTGCTGTCTACTAAAGACCACTTGTTTTGCAGTACTGATTAGCCTTGGAGTTTATAGAACCCTTTGGCAGAGGAAGATTTTTATATGAATTTGGCAGAATTTGTTCTACAAGATAAATCTCCCAAAGACATCTTTGGCGCAATATCTCATACCTGTTAGTGCAGCCAGCTGAGCCTATTACCACCAACACCAGCAGATCGATGTGGTAGCCTAAGCTCAGTCGTCAGTACACCATAGTGGAGAAAGGCACAGAGAGAATAGTTGACCTACAGAGAAACTATTAGTGGCACCATTAAATCCCTCTGTTTTCAGTGGATTTCAGGATTCCCGCTGTGACTTGACTATTCACGCATCCCTTGTTCCTAAGAATCATGTACATGTCTCAGGTTTTCATCCATGCCTACCATACACTAATGAAGTCTTACAACCTTAGCCAGCCTGCTAAGCAATTTTACAAAAGAGACAGTAACTTTAGGCAGGGCCTGAAGATATCATCCCACTTTCATTCTTGTATGACTATTGCTGCTGGTACACCAAAATAAAGCAATTTTCCTGCTTAACCTTTTCCTACCTAATTTTTCCACTGTGTGGGATATGACATAGCTTCATACCCAAGAAGGCCATAACAGTGTCCATGCCAGGACTGAGACTTGAACCCGCTGCCCTGGACACTGTCTGCATTTTAGCATTCTCATGTGGTATCTCATTCACCACATTGTAGTTTATGTTTATTAGAGGAATATAGGGATTTGTCCTATTTAGGATGCTACTTCCTGGACAGTCAAACAAGTGCTGGCTGTTATCTGGCATCCCTTCCAGCTTTCATCATCTTCTGTGAGATTAACCATAGACACAATAATAAAGAGTAGCCTGTAACTTGTTATTGCTTTTATCCATTCATAAGTACAAATAGCAAAGGAATGTTAGCAAATACTAGTTTACTTTTGTAAGAGTTTTTGCTGAAGTTAATAGTCCCATGAAGTATGGGAATAATGAAGCAGTATCTTCCAAAGTTCTGGTGCTGAACAGAGGTAAAAGCCCTGAATTCTACTATCAGCTCCTCTGCCATATTTTAGATAATTTTCTCAAATAAAATAAAATCACTTCCTTGAGTCTCAGTCTGTGTTTAACAATCCTTCAGCTCCTTTTAAAGTTCATGGATATCTGCAGTTAAGGAGTACTAAACACTTCTATTATAAGTTGATTGGAACAAACATGTCTGGGTATCAGATTCCCAAGCTTTATTTTAAACAAAGTTTTGGATAAAAAGCTGTTACACAATTATAAAAGTTAAGTGACATTCTTTCAAAAAGCTTAATGTCTGATTGAGATGACCGGGTATTCAGCATTTTGTCTGTAATCCAGTAAAATACAAAAAGTCTTTAGTTCGTATGTCCTTTTTATGTTCTAATTAAAAAATATTTAAACGTCTTATTGTGGTAGTAGTTCAGTCTCTGTTGGCATTTGGCATTAAATTTCCTAATGTGTCTCTTGGAGCCCTTCCAAAGAAGAAAAGAAGGGGAGAGAGAAAGAGAGAAAGAGGAAGAGGCGGGAGAGAAAGAAGAAAGAAAGAAAATTTTATTTATGATTTTTTTTTTAATTACTTCTCTCTAAAATACCACACAATGAACTACAGGGTTTCAGTGGTAAATGCTGAAATATTATAAGCAGTTCAAATGGCTGTGGATTCTTCCCATCTGTCATGGACTGCAACTGAGCACTGTAACAGAAAAGTGATATTAGTTTCAAACTAAAAATAAATCATCAAGCCAAGTCTCTATCTCTAATCCTACCTACAGTGCCCTACCAGTGACCTTCCCATGGCCAGGACAAATCATATTCTATAGGGAATTCGTAAATTCATTCTTCACGCTAGCTCATTTTGGGTCTCCTTGTGGGGAAAAAGATATTTTAAAAAATCATAGATACCTCATACTGAACCCACCACATTAATGTTTCAGACTTTGGCAATGTTAAGCTTCTCTCCTTCACAGTCTAGCCAGACTACTTTCATATTTAATATCTCTGAACTATTCTACTAGGAGTTTATAGGGACTAAAACATTAGGACCTAACGCTTGTCCCTGAAGCATTCATGTAAACAGAGGTAAAAATAATAGAATCTCGCTCCAGATATAGATAACAAACAGGGAGATACCCTTTCACAGGTAAAAGAGTGAGTGCAAATACAACTTCTGCACACATTTAGCATCCTTTTCCAAGGACTAAGCAGGTGCACTTACAGCAAGAGTAAAATTCAATGGATTCTGTTACATGAGGCAAGATCAAGCTTTTCTTTTCCACACAATTGATTCAGGCTAAGCTAGGTTCATTTCTGAAGTTAGATTCATCCTGCTGTAATCTTTGGGTCAAATGACAGCCATTATGTATAATCTTCATTCATAAATGAAAATGGTCTGATTACTTCGTATGTTACTTGTCTGAAAAAGACAGCACTAAACAAAGCTAGCAATTGGAACCTATTAGTAGAAGAAAACAAAAACTTCCTTCTTATCAATGGTCCAGAAAAGGGAAGTGAAAAAATGTTCTGCACGGTGGGCTATTACATGAAAACAAAGTATTTATGCTATATTACCTTGCTTTAAAATACGAGTTTTAGAGTGGGAAGCAACTAAAGTTTCTCACAGATGACAACTAAAATGACAGAATATCTGGAAAAAACAGGCTTAAGGAACCTATTGTGCCCAAAACAGAAGCGCCAAAAAGTACAGACCTTTTAAAAAAATATTCTTTATGTGACAAGGTCCAAGGCCAAACAAGATGTTTGCGTTTGAATCTGGGAAAGAACTCACACTTCCCAGATCCACATCTTAGACAAATGATTTGCCTTTGTTTGCCTCTTCTGAAAATGCTAATTTGCACACGCAGATTACTAGGGTGCACCTAAGTCCGTGCATATTTGTGGGAGCAAATTTAGAGATTGCTTTCTCAAAGCTAACTCATGAATTCAAACTTATAAGAAAGTCCCCACACAAAAGATATGTTTCTGTATATAAAGGATCACAATATCTAATCGGTTTCATTGATGGTCAGTGTTTCTGGTTACCATAGTAACCGGCACACACAATAAATGGCGTTTTGTTTAATCAGTCATGAGAAAGAAGTCTGGGCTTGATGAATCAGACTGAATCAGAAACTGTTTCCTTTACTGCCCTAATCAAAACAACTTCAGTGTCACTACAGGACAATTCAAATCAGCAAGGCAGGATCAGGCCATGAAATTCAGATCCCAGTCGTGTTCTCAAACTCACCTCAGAAGCTCAGATGAAAGTTTTGCTTCTATTTCAAAGACAGGAGTTTATGTAGGATAGGATTTAGTTCAAGGTTCAGATTTTATCTTGCCTATACTCTAGATAGTTTGCATCAGGCTGAAGTCCACCAGAGACAATAGATGTTCAGAGCCAAAAACCTCACAATAATTTCAGGCTCACATGCTAACTGGAAAATATACATGAGAAAATAATGCTTTAATGCTAAACAGGGAAAATGTCCCAGACATAATAACAATGCAAATAAAATTTCCTTACTCCCAGTTAATGCTCTAAGGCATGGATGGCTGGAGTCTGCTTTGCACCAGTGGAAAAGAAGTATAATTAACACATAGTTATACATTTTTAAACAGAAAAACAAAAATAATGTAAACTACAGAGTGGTGAGGAAGAGGGGGGTTTCTGACATAGTCATTCTTAGAAAACAAGTATAAAAGTGGCATTCACGTGGCTGGCCCTAAACCAGTTGTAGGCTTGAGAAGGATTACCTTTGATGTATAAAGATCAAAACCCCATTCTTTTTTCAGGTAAAAAGATCTCTCTCAGATGGATTTCAGTAATATGAACATGTTTTCCATAGCATGGTAATAAAAATAAAACAATGCAATAAAACTACAACTAGGACTAAGTCAGTCACTCTGGAATTCTTAGTGGAATGTCAAACAAAGTTACAGTTGGTGTTTACAGTGTTTAATGTAACAGTTATGCGTAATGAAAAATTATAAAAGCAATGAGAGTAAAAAGACTTGAAATAATTTTGCGGCTGTGGTGGCATCATCACAAGCTTGATCAAGTAGCCTGTGATGTAACCAGAACTGTAACCATTTTTTCCAGAATGTCAGTTTTTAACGGAGCTTTGGGAACGTGGGTGGAGAAGGAATATAATGTGAAACTTTTCTTTTTATCCGTTTTCAGTTCCTGCTCAGGTTATATCATGTACTTTATTCCCTTTTCTTTTTTAACTGTACTGTGACTTTCCTTGATCTTCCCTCCTGAAGGCACTAAAACTCAACCTGAACATTATCACAGCCATTGCTTTCATCACACTTTTACAAGTAAGTAAATTTTTTTCAAAACAAAAAAAAACCTTTTTTTTTTTTTAAATTGGATATTTGATCTTAGGATTTCCAAGTACTGCTAATTTCAGTACATTAGAGAACATCTCATTGCAAACATTTTACAGATAGGTAAGATAAAAACAGAGGCCCAGTGTGACATAGTGATAGAAGTAGGAATAAGACCCTGCAGTTCTGACAGTGAGAACCCTTTCTACCCATTGTGCAGAATCTTCCATAGCAGTCTGTGAACTCCTAGGGCTCTGCTGTTCAAGGCAGGACAAGTGGAAGTGAGTGCTATCAAATGCCATGCCAAAGCCAAGGATCAAAGAGAAATATAAGAGCAGAAAAAATGATTGTGACTATCAAAGTCACATTCCTCGTGGATGGCACCTTAGTAATCACAGCACATTGAACTGCTTTAACATAGTTGTAATGGGTTGTTTCCAGTGAGAAGCTACAAGTTATGGAAGACTATGCTCAGCCAGAAAAAATGCCAAACATTTGTTGTTTTCTGGTTTATGTTTGAATCCTGCTATGGCTTCCATTGGTATCAATAGTGTAAGTGCAGGGAAACACCTGTACGTTTACTCATTTCATTTCATTTATCCAGTTCAGTTACAGAACTAAATTTCCACTGTAGTCTTTGCTTTTTACCTAATTTTCCATCTGAGCTGGCAGAAGTTCAAGAAGGTCAAATGATTTGCTCAGGGTCACATAATGAGTCAGAATCTTGAGCTCAGATTAAATCCAGGATACTCCCTGGCTCCAGCACATGGGACTTGTCTACTCAGTAAACCACACAAGTTCCAGCTGCTTTCCCTCCTCACATGAACTGAATATGAGGAAGTTTGTACAGAATCTGTCTTAAGTAGATATTCAGCTGGCAGCAGGCTTTCTGTAGTCAAGTGCTGGGTTTAAAGTGGGGTTAAATCAATATCCAGGACTGGGTGCTACCTAGTACTGTTCTTCTCATTTCTTATCCCCTTCAAATATCTGTCCATTTTCTTGTGGTTATCCAAGAAATAAGAAAAGGGGGTTTTAAAATCTTTGTTATCACATGTAATCTCTGAAGACAGAAAAAAACAACAAAAAAAAAATATTTAGCCACAGAACATTTCCTGCAGCCACTGGAGCTCATGCTTTTATTCGTTTGGTACATCGAGAAGCTGCATCACTATTAGGTAAAATCACAACATAGGAGAAGCCTAATTTAGCTGAATTACAAGCAAGACTCAGTGTTTCAGATAATCACCACAGGTACAAATGAAACTTCATGGCAGAGTTAGAGAGCTCATACAGGTTAGTGAGGATTCCTGAAGGGAAAATTAAGAGTTTCTGTAATTTCTACTGTAGTAAGGTGGGAGCATTAGGAGCACTAGGAAATTACCCCTGCAGCTTGAGGGTCCCAATTCCTTGAACATCTTGCCTGAGTTAATAAATTTGAGCTTTAGTTAGGTAAGGGCTGAAACTTATTTTGCATGGGAGGCCATTATAGTACCGAAATAAAAGGAAGATTGGGAATCCAATGCTACTTTACCATCAACACAAGTTCTGCAGCTGTCTAGAGAACTAAGGTATACTTTATGTAACAAGTCAATCACAGTGTTCATTTAAGTTAAACACTATTCCTAGTACAAATGCTGCTGAATACCTTTGAAGAAAAATATATAGGTTACAACAGAATAGATGAGGGACTCCTAATTTGTTCAGCAGTGGTGTCAGCCTAGGTAAGCATTTGAATGCTATACTGGTCACACCTTTATTGCTATTTAATACGTGGCAATACTGCCAGGTGATCATGGAAAGGTTACAGATTTTCCCATCTGAGAACAACAATTTCTGTTATGGGATACGGTAGTTATGTATATCCCATAACAGAATGTAAGTCTCACCAAGTCCCATCCACTAAAAATAGGCAGATCTTTGTCCAGTCTAGCTCAGCTCTTATCACCTTGACTCTGTCAGACCCTCACCTTTGACCCTGACAAGCATTTAATAAATTCTCCTTAAAAAGCTGTCCACAGGCATAGACCTAAGAACACTTCAGGACCTACCTATAAGCTGGACTGTAGTCAGCCCTGAATTCATCAATCCTATCACCACCTGTTACAAAATCCCACATGCAGAAAGCAAACTAGTGGGGGACAGTCCTCAGAGAAGATGCACTTTCCTCTTGAGAGGAAATTGCATCCTTGCACCCACACTGTAAGTATTGCTCTCTGCATGGTGCTCGGTGTGAGTCTTGATTTCCATCAGCGGTGGAAATGCTTCCTGCATGCCGGTGGTGCAGAGACTCTAGACTGCACTCAAGCACAGACACAGAAAACCCACAGCTAAAAAGAACGCCTCCGGGGCACTAAATATAGATACACCCTATGTGATCCTCCTCTAGGATCAGACCCCAGAGGCAGCTTTTTGTCATCTACTAACTAGATTATAACAATGCAGTACATTGAGTATGACAGTGCTGACCCTCAGCAAATACTAACAATTCAAAATACAGCAATGCATGTTCTCTGAAACACAGACTGTCATTAATGTATTAAACATGTCCTACCTCAACATCCAGTAGGTAAATAAAGTTAAAGATCATTTATTTTAATCGTACGGTGCCCCCCGAGTTTGCCAGCAAGACATCTAAATTATTTTATACACCTTGAGGGTAAAGACTGTGGTTGAAAACTTTATTGCTTAGAAACCTCAGAACTTGATCGTAAAGAGGACACTTCATCTGTACTAGAGTAAGAACGCTCTGAATTGCTGACACAGGCCTCCAGAATGAATTCCCTCAAGAAGGAAAATGTGCTGTCTTCTCCATGTTTATGTTGCGGTGGTCTGACTTCGTTTTCTCTAATCCAAAGAAAGATCACTGTGCGTACCTACATGTGTCTACATATCTCTTTGTGTTTGTGTACGTGTGTGTGTATGGATATATGTATATGTTTGTGTATTAAAAGCTTGACAGATTAATTCACTGCGTGCATGTTTTCTCCCAGGGAACACGCTGAGGAAGAAAGAGAAAAGGAGCTTTGCATAACAGACGCAATGCACCTGACTTCATGCGTAGCGGGAAGGGCCTCCAGGGATGAGCGCAATACCCGAGTCTCTCTGGAACAAACCACCACCACTTCTACTCATGGAGAATTCTAACATGGTGATATCGTACACCTGCTGCCAAGAAACCCTCTTTTTAAAGTTACAAGAAGTTGTTCAACTTTATAATTTCTTAGAAGTTCACACAAACAAAATTAACTTATAGGAAAGCTGTTGGAATTTAAAAGTTACGAATATAAAAATATAAAACTCAGATCTGAGGCTGACAATGGCCAACTCAAAGATGCACATCTCAATCATATAAAATTAATATAAAGTAAAAGAAAATGTTAATTTTCTGATTCCCCTCATGGTCATCTGTGACCCAGTTATTTCCATGAGTACTACTCACACTCTCAGAGCAACATTTGCTTTGACAACCTGAATTTGCTTGATCAGTTCTGATAGTGACCAGATCTGAGCTGCTGAAACTCCCATCATATTATTATCTAACAGATAAATTCACTTTCATAAAGCACAAGAGAGACAAGTACACTGATTCGGAGATACTTTGTATTGGCAATGAGTAGCTCAGATACGAAGAAGGTGCTCAGGCACAACATTTGGCCTGTTTGCCAAATATAGGCAGCTCCTTAGCTGGGATCAGAAACCCTAAATGGACAGGAAATGCAGTGGAAATTATTCTTATTACATTGCTGTTGCTTAAATGTATTTTCAATGCACTTAAAGACCAGTTTACATTGTTAGAGCTCAGCAAAGGTTCCTTAATTGTAAATAAAAGCAACACCTAAATGTTCCAAACAATTTTTCTTTTTAAATTAGTAATGATCTCTTCTGGGGATCTAATTAATCAAGCAACACAAAAAAGATGAATATGTGCTTTCTTTTGCTGCAGAATAAACAGTCTTCAGATGTAACAAAAGTTATTTCAAATGCATGCTGAATCAGAAAAGGAAGAGCAAGCCCGTTTGATTGCACTCCGTCTGCTACAATGCTGCTAACTCTCAGGATTTTATTATACCCAACACACAGCTTCATGTTTTGCTTCAGGCCTCAGCTGATGTAATTCTGGGTCAGCATGTGACCTTTCTGACGGAAAGCTTGCCAGTGTGACTTGGGTGTATCCTGAAGACGTGAAAACAAGAAGTCAAATAAAAAGAACTTCATAAGTATGGCAGCTCTAAATTCTCATGATTTAAGCAAATCTCATGATGCTATGAAGGCTGACTTATGGGTAAGGGAGGAAAAGCTTACACTTGCAGTTAGAAATTCTGCTGTTATTTTAGAAATAATAGCATCAGAAAGCTACTCTGAGAAAATGTAGCACACTCAGCCGTCAGAAAGGCAAAGCGCCTTGCCTTCCAGAGCCCCCAGAATGCACAAAGTGAACAAATCTCCAGATGAGCCCCTGTGGGGACCCTTCCTCTAAAACGCCATCTGACCTGGCATTTCCACTCTTGCAGAAATGGATCTGGGGAGCTCACACTGACCAATCGAGTCAACCACGAGGTTTCTTTTTTAGAGGCAGGACACAGCATTTCCTTTTTCCTAATAAAATATCTCCTGGAAGCCCTAGATTTCAGAATAGCGTGGACCCAGGGATGTCCCTCCACTCTCCCTTTCTCTTCGAAATAGAGGGGATAATACACATATGCAGATGGACATCTTACTTGCAGATACAGAATGTGTAATTAGTCCCAAAAGATTACTATTTCACCCAAGATTTTACACACAGAATACCCTTTGCCTCCAAGTGAAACTTTCATTATTAATGACTTTTTGTATCAGGCTCACAAAATTCAGTAGGAGTTTCGTCTGAAATAAGTTTTCAGTTGTCCTGTAAGTGAAATAACTATTTGAAAACTTATTTCAGACGAAACTTATTTCAAATAAGTTAAAAGTATTTTTAAGTGGCTGTGTTGCGCATCAAGAAACAAGAATTGTAAATAAGGAAGTACTTCGACTAGTGCAGAAGATTGATACAGCACCTGACAGCTTTCATTACGTAAATCTAATTTATTTCAGCAAACAAGTGACTGGAATCATGCATCATTTCTGAACGAGCTGACCCTCAGGTTTACATGGTTGGCTGATATGGGTTTGAAAACAGGAAGCTCCAGCTGTAACATGAGTGACCCAGACAGCAAAAAGCTAGACACCAACTAAATTGGAAGGCAGGAAGTCAAAGTTCATGCTCATACCACAAACAATACAAAAATAATAAAGTTCCTCCGAGATACATTTGGCAAAGCCAAATGTCATTGTGAGGCATAAAATATGAAAGAACTACTAATATAAATGTTTATAGAAAAACAGAGCAAAGAATTGTTGAAAAATTACCAGTAGCGTTCCAAAAAGCTAATCCATCTGCATACATTTTCATAAACACTGTATGTAGACTATAAACTGAACACTGACTCCAACAGGATGCCTAACTCCCCACAGTTCTGTTAACTAGTCTATTCAAAAGCCCTGGGTTTTGATTATCTTTGGTTTCCTAAACCTTAATTTTAGTTCCCTCTCAGCTCCGAGGATACTGCTAGATTCCCTGCTTTGTCAGGCACTTTTTTTCTGGTCCTCTGACACTCTCTTGTAAAGCACTTTTCACTTCCCTAGGGACCTGCTTTTCAACACTTTTGATCTCTAGAGTCTTCCACGGGCTCGTAGCAAGCCTTTACATCCCACATCCAGAAGTATATCACATCCTGTTTGCATCAGAGCTCCCCAATGATTTCCCCAGCAACTATACTTGGTCTATTGCTGTTACCTTCTGGGAAAGTCTAACACCTGACATGGGTGCTAGCTCTGCAAATCAGGAATAATGCTGCTAAAGCAAATGGAGGCCTGAGAGATTTACATTTGAGCAGCTGGAGGTGACCAGAGCCATGATCTAGAGCTACACAGATCCCTAAAGCAGGAGCTTGATTCTGCACCAAGGTTGCAGCAGTTACACTCAAATTTTCCTAATTCCACTCTGCAGGAAATAATGGAAGTTTTTCATTTAATTTCATGTACATTTAATTTCTCTGGGAATATAATTCATCCCTAGACTCCTGACAAGGTAATCTGTCTAATCACCAGCTATGTATTCCAGCTTCATTTTATGACTCCTCTGCATCCTTGTGTTCTGTAACCAACTTCCATTTGCTATGATCTGTCCCATAGCCTTGCACTCAAAATTTTAAAGGGAGTTTCTGCTTCTCTTTCTCCAAGAATAACTACTATCCCCATTACGTCTGGAGAGAAAAAAGGGTTAATACCAACTGCACCCTATATATCCTATATAAAATACCTTTTCTCTGCAGACACAGATGGTAAGATTTGCACTGTCAAACATCTGCAATAGGTCACAGCTGACGTAATACTTTACTTTACCACATAAACAAAGTTGGTATTTTCCACAAATCTTGCTCAGAGGACTTTTTTTCTGAAGTTCCTTTTTCAACTTGTTTGCCTTTTTGCCTTCCACCTTCTCCTGTTTTTTCCCTTGCCTTCTCTATTGCAATGAATCTCAAAAAATATTATACCCTGTTAAAAGAGTGGCAATCATTCTAAAATTCTGTACCAAGTCAATGCTCAGCTTACACGTGCACTAATGACCAGCTGAAGCCAAAGGGGCTTCAGCACATACACACACAGTATGTCTTGTTGAATTCATTTCTGTTTAAGTGTGGGGATAAATTCTTTTAAATTGCAACACAAGAGAAAAGGAAAATTTAAACAGGAAAGACTGAAATAAAATACAGGAATTTAAAAAAGTTTCCTTTTTGTTGAATACCTCTTTTCATCTTAGTTTTGGCAATTTCTGTATAAGAAAAAGGTTTTAACATTTGAAACCCTAGAAAGTACTGTTAATTCACCTGACAGCTACCAATACCGCAAACCACATGAATCCAGAAGCTTTCCAAAAGCTCTCTTTCTGCCAACAGTTACTGGATTACACAGAGGCCATTATCACATGTCACCATCATTATTAGCAATTTTATTCACAAGAGATGTCAAAGCACTTCAAGGAAAAGCAAAAACTACAATAATAATGAGTGAAGTTCCTTTGGTCATCAATATTTTGTAAATGCAAATTAAGAGGCCCATAGGATAGGGTCTGCACTTTGAAGATAATCCAGCATTTTTGCACTCTGAAACCTTGTATACTAATCTTAAGATGATGGACCTATTCTTCAAAAGCAATTTTACTGCTGCTATTTGCTATCAATTTTGCCAGGACAGCCACTGAACCGCATTGTTCTGTGACGCAATAGCACGGCAGAGAAACACAAGGCAGTAGTAAGCCAGTTTAAAGTTTAAACTTGTACCTGCTTGTACATGGATTTGTAGTGAAAATACAGATGTGCAAATCTCTGAAAAGCAAACACAGTATTCTTAAGTTGAATATTCAAAGACTAGCAGTTATTTTAAAGCCCCAGGTGCTCAGGCTGAGCTTAAAATGTGAAGCAAATTGAAGATCTAGGGACAGAATTTTGCTCTCCCAGGCTATCACTTTGTTGTACAGTATCAAGGCAAATGAATATGCTGGAAAACATCTCAGTAAAGTACTCGGTGCAACTTAGCTTATCCCAGTTAAAGGCTAGCTTTGTATTCTTCAATAAATGTAATTAGTGGAGTTTCTATGGTTTCTATAAAACTTTTCTGATATATTTACATCGCTTTAAACCTTTCTTCCACGCAATTCCACTTAAGGTAAAAAAGCCTACAGTTTGGGTAGGGGAATGAAAAGAATTGTCAAAATGGATAAATGGATTTAATGACAGGTTTATTTTTACTTTTGCTTGGCGTTTTTACATTTTGCAACCTACATTGTGACACAGCTTCAATTTGTTTCCTCACTCAAGTAATTTAAGCTGCAATACTGTTTCCTGAATTTGCAATTTCAATTTGTTCATTCTTCTCTTCAGACTCTTCTTTCCTCTTTGTAGTGAAGGTTTATAGAGTCAGTCAAATATGCCTTATCTGTGTCCCAGATTAGATCAGTGAGAATTAGTACAGAATGTTCTGTACCTTACCTGATTTGGCATAAAGAGATTAGAAGTGTTTAGGAGAGGAAAATAATTATTATCCTCTCTGTTTAAATGTGATGATAGGTTACTAAACATCACTTCAGGAAAAAAAGCGCTTTTTGCTAGATAAATTAGAAATTCTAATTATATTCCAGTACTTTCATCATTTTTTAATCATGATTTTCTAATTCTAGAGATCTGTACGCACTCACTGCATAAGACGTATAACTTAAAGCTGAATGGTGTATCAACATTACACTGCAAAGAGTCTTGGTTCAGTACTGATAGGTACACAGATAGTAGATTCCAGATCTATTTGTTATTAAAGTTGTCTTCGAGGTTTGTGGTCATGGCACACAGTACTCTATATGAATATAAATGTTTGGTTTCCTTTCATACACAAGCAGGACGGTTTAGATATAATTCAGTATTATTGTATGGTTAAGGGCAGGCTTTTGCACATATACATACACACCAAGATACCACAAACAGATAGTTACATCATACAGTACAATTTATTATCTATCCTCAAGCATGCACAGGCAGTACAGTTTATTATTTCTCCATCTACATGCACATGTACTTGCATACACTTACTGTAGACCATTGGTGGCTGTCAGCTACTGTGATATGTCAAAAAAGCAATGAGTACTATTTTGCTATCTCTAATGTGCAAACTACCAAAACAAATCCCATCTTAACGAGTTCAGTGTGTGCAGCAGGCAACTCTATCAGGCCACTTGCCATTACTCCTTGCTGTAGGCCTTGGGCCACTCAGTGGCAAGAAAATTTCACCAACACCCAGTCCTTCTACCCCAACACCAACGTCATGGTATCTTCAAACTCATGTAAGAAAGCTCTTGCCTCAGTCCTGTTGTAGCTGCACTTCTGTGATGCAGCACACTTCCCACGTGGGACAGTGCTGACCGGGTAGACAGCCTCTTGGGAGATTCTTAAGGAAAATCACATGCTTTTTCCCATGAGCCAGCATGTTTTGAACCCAACATCTTCATACTACAAAAACATGCCTGTCCATCACTTGACCAAATGGAGCAATTCAATAACTAGCAGATGTGCAAACAAGCTCTTACTGCATGTTACTGGTATGTTCCCCAGTCTCACAAAATGCTGCTCTCCATGAATTAGGATCACAGCAGTTCTGCTACGTGTAGCTTGAAGAATAGTCTCAGGCAAAATGTAAATCTTTATAGTAGAAAGAAGTGATTTGCAAGAGGCCAGCTATAGATTTGCTTACTCAGAATAATGGGAAAAGGTACTTTTCTGTGCACTGAACAATGACAGTTCAAGTTTTAGGTGTGCATCTGTATAAATCATGATGAAAAGAAAATCTCATGGCATTTTTAATGAGTTGAGCAGCTTTGCCGAACTTTTTCCCTAACATAAAACAAATAAACATCCAAGTGCATATATGCACCGCTGAATTTTTTTTATTTTTTGACCTCAAATATTCTTCCTTATTTTATTTCTCTCTGTATGCTTCCCCATAATGAAATAGTGTAAACATTCAAAACCTAATTTCTGTGAACTACAGAAAACAGCAAAGTTCTTTCTTCTGCTGTTGTATCTGAAGTGGAATGGACTATTCCTGGGCATATGTACAGCACAAGGCACACTTCACAGCTGACTTCAAAACCCAGCAAAGACCACTCAGAAAACAGAAAGAATGAGCAGAAATGTGAAGTACTAAGTATTTAACAATGCTTAGCCAAAAGCAGCAGTATGTTATTTTTCTCTGATTTGAGACTGAAATGCTTTCAGTAGAGCAGGAGCAGCTCTTTTTCAAGGACAGGGAGAAGGATTTTTATAAGTTGTTAAATCAGAAGAGCTAAGCTCCCCAGGAATATAGGACAAGATCAGATGTGTCCAACAACTCTTCTTCACATGTGCTGTACCCATCAAAGGAAGAGGAGGCCCAACCTGCCAAGCAAATGTTTTATATTGAGCTGGAGGGTTCCAAATGTCTCACAACGGTGTCAGATAAACAAAAGGAGACACAAGAAGGTGACAGAGAAGCTCTCACTCAAGTGTTGCTTCTGTTTCGAAGATGAGTGACAGACAGAGAATTTTTCCCCATTTAACAGCAAAAGGAAAACTCAGACTACTCAAGCTGGACATCTGTGTGACATATCAATGTTGTGCAAAACCTTTTCTAACATAAAGTGTGCAAAATATATTTTGGGTGTAAAGAGAAAGCCAATCAAAACAGCATAAATTATGCAGTACCAATATAAGAATATTTCAATAATTTCATGAAATAATAAACTTTACTGACCACAGAGATTTCCCACTTATCAATTTTATTTCTTTTCTGCTAGAAATAGTTGTATCAGATAGTTATTGTTTGGCCAATGGTAATTTGGGGCACATTTAATAAATGTAATAAATATAAATATAGTTTCATGCAAAATTGATGCAAAACTGATCTCCCCAGAAGAAGGATGAGATGGGAAAATTAAAAAACAAGGGACAACCAGCAGAATATCAATTTTTTAATGTGATCAATACTGATTTACAATATGGTTGAATAATTGAGACTGCTGCCTGCTTTACAACAGTTAAAACTACTTAAAAGTACCAGCCAGGGCCTGCCTCCCCGTCCCCATGAGGGAGCTGGACAGGCTGGGGGCAGCTAGGGACACCCCAGCACACCAGGTGGAGGCAAGGACTAAGGCCAGACTGAGACATCAGCCCACAAGTGGACCTGGCTTGGTGGTGCCCATGGCTGGCCATGGCAGGGCTGCAGTGGGGCTGGCGGCAGGCACCTTACAGCATCACCGGTGCAAGGACCGATGGCTCTGGGGGGGCTGAAATGGGGTCCTGTGCCATGGGTGGGGTGATGGAGGTACCATAGAAGTTGGTAAGAGGCATTAAGGGCTATTAGTGCCCCCTGCGCCCTGACAGTAAGGTAGGAAGGCCTATCAACTGAAATAAAAAATACAGTAATGTTCACCTCCAACAACCAATTTCTATGGCAAAGAAGAGTCAGCAGAGGACAGACGTAATCATTAAGAGAAGATCGATTTTGATAGATCTACAGACTGGCATTGGCAAAGTTGCTACACACATTTCCATGTTTGTTTTCTGATTTTTTAAATAAATGGATTAAGGAAGAAGTCAGCCTGGGCAGATCCCACAGCCCCATCAGAACCTGGGCATAAATGGAAAGCCTGTAAAACTGAAATGAAAGGAATCAAAAAGCTGCTTAAGAGATCACTGAACACATCCACTTGTTGCTTTTCATGGGCATAGCAATTCTTCTAATTTAAAAAATATTCCTAGCACTTCCCTACTATTTTAAGTCTACTCACTTCCATAAAGTTACTGTAAATTTAAACCCATGTAGGACAGAAATCAGACATTAGTGCAAACGTTCTTGCTCTGTAAATCAGCAAATTTCCCCCTCTACTAAAAGTGAGATTTCACAGTCAATTGAAGCTGATCTAAGACTGCACTGCTCCTGAACAGGCCAATCCAACTTCCTTTTATCTCCAGCTGCGTGTTCCCACCACTTCCCTTGTGTGGGCTCTAGAGATCATACAGCCAGAGGATAAACAAGATCAGCTCGCTGATCCTACTGAAAGCTAACACTGAAAATACTTAGTTTTCAGCCAGTTTCTAAAGAAGTTAAAACACTCCTTTCAGTGACAATCTACAGTTAGACCTCACATAAATTGTTTGTGAAGCCTCAGCGCTAGACAGAAAGCAAATTGAAAAAAAAATTATTAATAACTGAGCAAGAAGTGAGGTAGTACAAAAAAACTGGCAGTCTGTTACAGGCAGTTACAATATTTTAAAAGAACAATTTTTATTCCAGTTCAGAAAACCCCCTAGTCTACACAGATCCTAACGTACAAGAAGTGAACAGTTAAAATGAAACAAATTGCAGCAACGCACTCATTTAGAGAAATATATTTCAAATCTACAAATACTTAGCTCACATGAGAAACATAATCCAAGGAAAAAATAATCATTAAAATGTTGTCATTTTCTTTTTCTTTTTCCTTTACTATTTTTCTTACTTGATCGTTTTAAATTTTTATGCATTTTTAACCTGGCATTGGACTTTTTAATTTGTAATTTTTTATTCAGGTATTTTTTGCTAGCCCTGCCTGTAAAGCAATTAGGAAGGTCTTCTTTCCCCTTTTCCAGTCGTCTGTGTTTGTTAGATTTCATCTGTGTGGTATTATGATAATAAGCATACTGTTCCTTTCTGATGTTTATTTCTTGCTGCTTCTGGTTTTATCTATCATCTAATGTGTGTTGTAACAAGAGAAAGTATATCTTTTATGGCAGCTAAAGATACAGCAACAGAATAATGTGGAAAAGATAGGTTGCTTTAATTAACTTATACCATTATCAAGAGGTTTAATGTTTACATTAAAGAACAGACAGGTAATATGGATAATTAACCTCATCCTAGGTGAAAATATATTAAATAATAATATCAAAATACTTGACTGAGTTCTGAATTTCCAAAAAACATCAAGCTCAGAAATGCTGTACTTTTTGGTCCTGTTCTGATGCTTGCATTTTATAAACATACATTTTTTTGATCCAAATATAGTGCTTCTAAGGATGGTAACCTATCTGATGAGATCTGTATGCAGGTGGAATCCCCCAAAAAGAGTTATTAAGAGTTTCCAAGTCTCCACATGCAGTCAACAGTAAATTAAGGACATCTATGAAGTTTGCTAAAACAAGATTATTATTGCCGTCATAATTTTCATGATATTGGCATACAAATTAAGACAAGTAAACGTCTTTAATATAGAACTTGTGGAAAACAAGCAAACAGTAACATTTGGTTGATACAGACCTAAACTCAATTTGAACTGGGGACCCAAAAGCCTTAGACAATCTGCCCCATTACTAATCTCTGTAATATTTGACTTCTTAAAGTGTTATTCTCTTCTAGTGTTATTATTAACTGGTTTATTAACAATTGCTTGTACGTGTAGCTTTATCTCTGTGCACTGCTTTGTATTTTTAATACATTAGCACCCATTCACATATTAAAACAATCACCCAGTATGTACAGATTATAGAAGTTCTGTGCGTGGAGCAGCAGATAAGCGTGGTTCACCATCAGTAGGAGCTGTATGCCTAAACCCTGTTTAAACATTAGTTTTGCATAGTACCCTCTCAAATCAACAGCTGGGGCAAAAAAAAGATTACTTTCTTAAGAATAGGCAAGTTGTCTGCACAGAAACAGCTTAAATTATTAAAAATGGGATGAGCCTTCTTTTAGCTTGGTTATGGTCAGACTGGGGTTCTTGGAGATGACTTGGTAACTCAGTAAACCCACTAAATGTGACAAGATGCTAAAACACTAATGATTTCTATTCTGACCTTTTCTACTCTTTATCTTTCTGTCTGGTTTTTTTTTTTTTTTATCATGTAACCTCTTAGGGAAGGAAATATTGCCTTCTTTTATGTTGGGAAATTGCCCAGAACATTGCAGACACTACCCAAACAAAGAGTAACTACAATAATAACAAAAATAGGAGGAGGAGGTTTACTTGACCCCATACCAGCAGTCCCTAAAGACTCCTATCAAATTCAATGGAATTGTAACCTGGCTTGTTGCTTGAGTAAAATTGCCTGTAGTTAATTGTACCGATATAATTAATGCTATCAAAATTTACAACCGAAAAGCTGCATCACTATGCAATCAAGAGATAACTGAATTTATTTTTTGCAGGAGTCACATATGATAATTAATGTAGCCACTTAAAAATATAGAAATAGGCACCTTATGTCTTGCCCTAAGGTGGAGTTAAAGAGATTTAGAGTTTCCTCTCAGTTCTGTTCCTGACTTCATAATCTTCAATATGACACTGTTAGGTAAATCTCTGTGCCTCCATCTCATAATCTGTAAAACAGAGATAATGGTTCTCTTCTCAGAGCATTTGGATATATACAAATAAAATGCTACATAAGAGTTCAATACCACTAATACACTTTTTCTCCACTGAATAAGGTCTCAAAGCAAAACCTTTCCCTTTGATCTTGTTTGCTGCAACCTGCCCTCTGCCAGTCCTCCACAACACATTTTAAGTAGTGTATGATAGAAAGGTCAATGTAATGAAATAAACTCTGCAAATACCTCATTTTCCCTAGATTTAATTATGATGAAACTTCTCTACTTTGATAACATTTTTTAACCTTTATAATTTTACAAAGTGCTTGTACCAGATTCTGTTAGTCCCTCACATTTCATGCTATGTAGTTCCATTTATCTCCCATTTATGAAATACAGAGCAAGCATGACATTTCATATTTTAGAAACTTGCAGGGAACACCGCCTTCCTGTATCATTAATACCAACATTATGATTCAGACCCACAGCTTCTAAGTCTTTCTTTTAGGTTAATTTATTGCAGTAATAAACCAATTTCTTTGCTTGCTTCTAGTATTTTATATAGCAGTGTAAAGATTTGGAAAGATTTGAAAAGTATAAAATCAAGACTTCAGTTATCCTTAAAATTCTGTTAATGCTTCCATGGTCTTACATACATGATTTTGCCATCAGCTATGAAAACATCAGCCCTGTGACAACTGGTGAGGTGCCCCACTGAGATTTGTTTAAATTTTGTGGATCCTTATGGGTATTTGGTATACCAGATAGTAAAACAAACTATACAAAATAGTTATGAGAATCTCTCCTCCTTAATGAAGAGGGATTTCTCTATATGTTACATAGAAAACACATATTATAAAAGAACATAGTCTCTACAGAAAAAAAGAAGCTCTAAGTATATACATACAGACAGAATATATATTAAATAAGAAACTGCTATTGAAAACACTGTCATAAATCAGCAAGTAGATGCAATGGTATCTTTGGCCAAGGCTGTATTTGCATCTCGGTTAGTGGTCTGTGGATCTGTCTCACCTCCTGCAATCCACAGAACTTTTCTTGGGAAAAACTCTCTCCACAGTTCAGCACTTAAGCTTGTTTTTTGTTTAGATCCTGGGAAAAGAGATTTTACTCCATATGACTGTTTCTTCCACGAGCCAGCTTTCAGTTTCGTTTCTCATTCTGGATAGTACTAGTAACCAAGTTTTAAAGATTGCATGGATCTGAGCTTTTGAAGTATCATTTTTTGGTACAAGTTGTGATCGTATAGGACAATCAAGACTGGTAGCATTAATGATAACTCTAGGTGTGCCTGCTCAAGCAGGGGGGTTGGACAAGACGATCTCCAGAGGTCCCTTCCAGCCCCTGCTAGTCTGTGATTCTGTGATAATAATAAATGCAATTCTGAAGTCTTTAGTTCAGAAAATATAGTTGAATCCAGAATTTCTCACTTTGCATTGAACAGGTTCAGTGGCACTTTTGCCTTAGTAAAGCTATCAAAAAGTGGTTTAAAAAGCTGATTTTAAAAATGGAAGAAATCAGTGAAGTTTTATTCTCCAAAAGACTCTTTAAATAGAAGGCTCGATTAAGTGAAAATTAGTTAATGACTGCAAACAATATCTTTCAAGAAAATACTGAGTCCATAATGAAATAACCTGGCAAGATCCTGAGAAATCTAACCTATGGAAAACTCAAACAAAGGCCTATGGATAGATCAAGACCTCTCAACCTCCAGTAGCACAGAAAATAGAAGCAAAACTACTAGTGAAGGAGACTTTTGAAAGGCACTTGCACCTCTTCTTTAACCATTAGCTAGAGGATTATTGTTTTGTTTGACAAACATTTCAAAACATGTGTTTTATCCATGACTTCTAAGACAAGAAATAAATGTGTTCAGTGTACAGTGTACAGGCTATTTGGCTACCAGTGAATCTTGCTGCTTTTCTTGGTAGCCTATTTGGCTCGATGCATTAGCAATTTAAGGACTGTTTGTAATTGTGCATTTGTGGACACAATCCCAGTTGCTCTGTGGGAAAATGTTCTGGGGAAATGTCCTGGCAAAAAGACTGCAGGAGTAGTCTAGAAATGAAAGTTAAAATGCAGATCAAGAGTTGGAAACAGGTTTCCAAACTAAATTATTCTGTAGCACTGTGAAACTTGTGTTAAAGGATATTTATAAGCACCATACAATGTAAATACAAATAATGCATTTCTATTAAGACAAAGCTATTTCACAGATACAAGTATAAAAGCACATTCCTCTTAAAAAAACCATCTGCAATTCCCTGGACTTCAGTCCCCTAGGCATACTCTCTGAGCACAGTTAATGCATAGAAGACTGCACCTCTTAAACATTGTTTTAATGTTGAAGGCTGTTGTAAACAACAAAGAAGAAATATATTTGCATCCAGAATGTGTTAAAAATAATTCTAAGTTTGTAAAGCCAAGCACTCAAAATTTACAAAATGCCAGAAAATGGAAGACATCTAGAAAATAAAGATTGCTTGTCACACTGGATTTGTTTCTAATCCCATCCTCCCATCCATTGTACTCCACTCCTATCCATAAAAAAATAATATCTGAAATTTATGGGAACATCTATAACCTTAAGGTCATCATACAGAAATGTCATTATGTGGAACCTTGTAAAAATGTTGTCAGCAGTACCTCTGCTGTACTCTATTGCTGGCATTTCAGCCTGTCCCTTCTGCAATTAATAGTCACAGTAATAAGATTTTGAAGTTTTAACCTCTTTAAAGGAGAAAAGCTGCTTTTTCATCCCTTTCTCAAAGCATACAATATGATTGGCAAAGTATCAGGAATAATAAGACAACTAGCTGACGTAAACCCCAGGAGGAACAGAGCAGCTTTTGTTCTCAGCTCTCATCAAAATCTTGGAAATCTTGCAATAGGAAATGTTGCTGGAATGTAGGGTCTTATTCAGAGTTCTTACATGTTAGGCCTGCAATATCTGAAATCTCTTACCTGCTTCAATAATTACTGTACACCTTCCCATTTGCTTCCTGTAGCTGAAATAACTATGCAATTAACTATTTAAAATTTTCTTGATTAAAAAAAATATATATATTTAATGCTCTATTAATGCATCATTATTCTTGTTGTCCCACTGGAGCTACTAGCTATTCTGATTGTTAATGCAATGATCATTATAAAGCATGCAATAAATTATGTAATCATTAATACTATAGCTCATAGAACAAATGCCTTAAAAAGGAAAGAGTAGCTTAAAGCACTGTACATATGAAGACCATACTTCCTAGACTGTATGTTAAAAGTAACGTTAAATGTAAAAAAGCCTTGGGTAGGTTAGAAATGAAGGTTGTAAAGTCAACATTACCAAGTCAGAAAAAGGGAAACTTGTGGTTCAAAAAGCTATGCTATATCCACCACACAGACAAGCTGAGTTATCTTAAGCATTTGAAAAATATATGGTAATGACTTCACAAGAAAAGAAACAGAATAGAAAACCGCACCATTGGTCCTAAACCCCCGCGCATTTGCTGCAAACAGGCAGCTTTGGTAGGTATACAGATGTTTTTGTAAAACTCCAAATTTTACAAAAGTTTTCAGTTATGTAAGGATCACTGCCACCTCTTGAATTCAGTGTCTTGTTTTTTAAATAAGAGAGAAAAAAGGAAAGATTTGCTTGTGGAGCTAGCATTAGTTGTATACTTTGCTGTGCAAGCACTCTCACCAAATCTGTTTTTAAGTGTGCATTGTCATGCAATTCAAGTTCTCTGGTCTTGAGTTACTTCCTTCTAATCAATGAAGTGGCTTAAAGGAGAGCACTCCATAAAACCTTCTTGAACTGCTGTGCTTTTATTCCCACTGCATCTGCTTATTTATGATGCTAAGATTTCTGGGGATATATCTCACAGATACAAAATCAGGTGGTTTATGTGAGATTGTGCATGCTGCTTACAACCACACTGAAGGAACTCTTAACTAAAGTACCAGTCTATTCAGGCTGCGAGCAAAGTTAATGAAAGCACTAGCCTGTTATTCTAGTTAGCTTTGCAATATATATTCATCACTGAAATTCTGCAGAAACCCAAGCAAATGAATCCATTAAACCAGTCACCTCTTCTGCAGTCTCCATGAAAGGAAAGAAGAGGCTAGCGCTCAAAATATCTGCTATGACCATGGTTCAAAGCATTCCTAGGTAAGCCTGTGGCAAGAAGGCATTATACAGTGTGAAGACTGAGCTGGATGTGTTCCCATAAGGAAGCAGATTGGGTTTGTCTAGATGCCTCTTATACCTTTGAAAAACAGAGGAAAAAAAAGCAGATCTTTGGGAAGAAGAAATGGTATTTTAACAAAGGTTTCTCTGACAGAGAATTGAATGCATAACATTTGTTTTGACTATTGTTCAGAGAAAAAAAAACATTAATATTTTAAATACTAATTACACACAGAAATACTCAGCTCAAGGGGTAAGTCCAAATAAGTTTCATACAGTCAAAACCAAACACAGGAAAGCCTTGAGGTAGGAACCAGAAGAAGTAGCAGAGTAGTGTGCAGGAGGTTAGGGATCAGTTGATGTCACCAACTGCCTTTTGATTCTGTCAATGAACACAAGATACTCACCATGAACAACAGAAACAGGAGCCCCATCTGTGGCAGGTTGATGGCATTTTCTTGTCTCCTGTGATACCACGTTAAGGCTTTAGTTTTAGAGACGAGCAAGGCCTGTGGGTCTGCAATTGTTAAGAGTAGGAAAGTAGAACCTGCTCACTGTAGCTCTCTCTCTCTTTCATATCTCTACTCTCAAGAATGCAACACACGTCCTTTTAGCAAGACAATACATTGAAGTTATATTAAAGATCAGAATTATTACTTTGTATGTTTTTAAAATCCAATATATTATCTATGTTCTTGTAAGATGTTACTGATTTTTTTTCCATTTTAACTTTGATCTTTCATTTCCAATTTGAGTTACAATCTCTTAAGTTCGGAATGTAAGATATGAGCCATCCCTTCTGATGGGTCATTTGCTGCATTCAAGTTGCAGAGTGTTCATAAAATGGTCACTGGTCACATGTGGTATGAGCTTTCAAAAAAAGTAACTCTCCATTGCAAAAGATGCTTATAAATGTCACACTCCACCATGTTTTTACAGCCCTATGAGAGATACAAACACAGGAACATCACAAACAAAAGAAAACTTTGGTGGGTCCAAGTTCTGTATAAAAATCCATTTTACAATATAGATATATTTACTAATTCCTGGACATTTAGAAGAGATTTTGGTATAACATGTAGTTCCTTCTGCTTTCAGAATGAAATGTTAAGTTGGAGGGGATTTTTCAGGATGGATGACTTAGGGGGAGGAACAAGGGAGGAACAGGGGGTTTTATTGTGGAGCTGCAGTGTTGAACAGTCAGTGGTAGGTGGATACTGCTGTCAGAGAAATCATGCCAACTATAGCAAGAGGAAAAGGAAAACTCAAAAACTTGATTTCACTTCATTTCATTCTGTTCTCCCATACTTGTACCTGCAACACCGATTCACTGACTTCAGCTTTCTAGTTATTTTAGAAGTGCTACAGTAATGCCAGCTGGTATAGCCAAGAGCTTTCAGTTAAGCACAGAGAGAGGAGCATTGTATAACTAAAAGTCAGTTAAACAGTTCCCCAAATTAACTGGTGCTCTGTAGCCCAAGGCTATAAAAAGTCTTGACTGGGCCAGCAAACTTTCAAGCCTGCATCCTGCCTATCTTCCTGCCACAGGGAGCCTTTGTATAAGGCTCATTGTTACACAAAGCAGCTACTTCAGCAAAGGAATCACTTCAGGAATTTAAGCCTTATTTGAGGGGATTATCAGAAGTCATTGTTTTGATGTTTCTTAATTTTCAGGGTTTAAGAGAAGAGATGTCAATCCATGGTCCAGTTCATTAAACTATGTTCTGAATTCATTGCTATTCATGTCAAGACAGTTTACCATAAACTGTAAAATGGAGTTTTACAGAGTGTATTAATTCACGCACTGAAAGTTTCCCAAGATATGTACCCTCTGTTTAAATATAATCTCTTCTGCATCTAGTACTCATTAAGCATTCTAAATATCGCTATAAATACCTAAAGATCTGAATATTATTTGATATTCATTATTTATTTAAAGAAACTATTAATAAAGTATTTTATTACCCTGTACTCAGCTGATCACAATATACCAGAACAAGTTACAATTTTCAGGTCAGTGAATTAGAAGTCAAGATTTCTTACTGCTTTCCCTGATTGCTCACTGCTGCTGGGAAACCAGTATTAAATTTAGGCATAGCAGTCACCCTGGATGACTGACACATGCACGTTTCTAAATTCCTTTGTCAACTTACACCAGTTGAAAATCCTCACTCTGCAAAGCCTTGTTCTGTTTATTGGTCATCATTATTTTTCAATTCATTTATAGTTTTCAGGGAATATCCCATGTTTCTTTTTAATGAGGAGCCTCAGAATTTTTCCCTAACCAGGGTAGGTAACTCTCTTCACAGACAACTATTAATACAGAAGTCATTCAGTTTGGATGTATACTGCAAAAAAGGCTGTTTCTGCCTAAGCTATTAATTTTTTCCCCCCTCGCTTGCTAACTTAGTCCATGCAAATATTCCTTCTAACCTCAGACAGAGACATTTCTATTTGGATTGCGGAGATTCTATACTAAAACCAAAATACAAACCTAAATAAAAGATGCAGTATGTCCTATCTATGAATTCATGGCTAGTAAAACCTTTTCTACCTTGATCAGTAAAAGAATTGTTCTTCACCAATTCATTAGAACTTTACCTTAGAAATTCATAAACTAATGATCAGAGGGGTCCAATTTTCTGTGCCTACATGTGTAATCAAAGTTCAGAAGCATATTTCATTAAATCTCCAAACCAGTGCAAACCACTGGAAGACCATCGTCATCTGCATGTTTAGTCCTCTTCATTCCTCTCATCAGGGGCGTTCAGTTCGATTAAATTATTTGTTCTCCGTGTCCAAAACTCCCCTTCAGTGTCTTTTAAATGAAGGACCATTTCATGCTGTGTGATCTCAGCTTCCTTTGATGACAGCTCTATCCTACTGGAACTATGAAACTGTCAACATCAAGAGCAAAATTTAGGTGTGCAGGAGACAGAAATGGCTCAGCAGCTATCCCACAAACTCTTTCAATAGAGGTCAACAACCTCAGCATCTATGGGGAAAACGGCAGAACTCAATATTTCCATCAAACAGCCCAAAATAATGTGGCTAAAATTTTCTTGCCGGCTGGAAGTGAAAGAAAATTATTTTGCATGCATTACAGTTTCAGAAAATGAGTAGATAGTACCATGACAGATGTGGAATGAGACAACAGATCACCTTGATTTAGTAGAGGTAAAAGGTGTGCATGGTCAGCCTTTGGGGTGTAACGCCTTGTAGTAAACATGAGGTAATATAAGGCAACTTGGCATCTATGAAGGAAGGCCAAGCAAGCCACACTAGTAGTTTCTCCTCCATTCTTAGGCACAGTATTTTGACAGTCAAAGTAAGGTAATCTGAGGCCACCTTTATCAACAGATCAAAACCAAAGTAGTTTGTTGGGTTTTTTTCAAAAAAAAACCCCAACAACATAACTTAAGAAACATTAACTTATCATGCATATTTCCTAACCCAGCCCATATGATATGAGATCATCTAGTATTCAAGGTTTTCTTGGATTCAAGTACACACACTGCTATCTTCTTTTTAAAAAGCATTAAGCTGATGCAGTAGTGGTTAAATGGTTTGCCTGGGGACATCCAGTGCACAAAAGGTAGAGCCATTAATAAAACCCTGGAGTCCCAGCTGACAAGTTCTATGTAGCAAGGATTGGAGTGTAGTTCCTCTCTAGGTAAATAAAAATGTTGTGGTTTATGTCAACAGAAGTATGGGAATTTCAACACTGCATTAAACCCTAGCACATATTATGCAGTATCCTTCATTCGACAGTGGCCAGCAGTAAAAAAAGGAACACCCTGCCCAGCTGACAAATGTTTTGCTTTTCCCCCCATGCCAGCCCTAATGTTTTCCACGGATCTCTTAAAATGCATTTTCACATTACTGGTAAGAATATCTAATGGATTGCTGCACTAATAGTCTTGATCCTAGCAATACAAGACCACAGCTTCCCTTGCATGGGCTCCAGTTCCACAGTGAACCAATTTAGGGAACTAAAACATCAGAATATTAACCCTACCAGGAAAAAAAAAAAAAGTGAATAGTCATCTATCCCTTTTCTGCCTGAAACTTATTACTATGGAAGCAGATATTACTGATTGCAACAGCCCTGGATATATGCAATATTCATATAAGCATCTTCTCCTTTTCAGAATCCCTGTATATTTTTAGCTTCAGTGCACACAATTGTAGCAGCACACACAACACATCTGGCCAGTGACCTCCCTCTACTACTGGTACTCAGGCACACTAGCAGTGTGGCTTCCTCAGCCAAAGGAGCAATAGGTCACCACTATTTTAAGTTCATTGACTGTCCCCTTATTTTAGTCTTGTAAAATTAGAAGACAATAAGCTCCTCCTCTGTTTTCTCTAGGCCATTCATTTCAAAATGCACTGCATTTACTCTCAGCATTTTCACTCATTTTCATAAATGCAAATATGTACTCCAAGAGTTTGATTCTGTATCACTTTCCTGTTCATGAGTTAATTTAACTTCATGCAAAGTTGATACAAAAAATAACTATTCTTACAAAGTAGTATTTTACATTCATTCTTTACTGATATATATATATATCAAGTAAACTGGAAAAGAAAATCCAACCTAGAAAAATACAAGCATATCAATTAAAACATACTGTCTGTCCCTTACTAAATTATACATTTCTAAATCTTTCAGAAGAAAAGCATGCCTTTTAAAATAACTCAAGGGATTTGCAGTTGCCTACCAAGCTTTTCATTTCTAGGTCACTTGTTAAATCTACCCCAGGTCAGCACTGACTGAAAATTATTACTGTCTGGCATCTGTTCTGTAGTCTACATAAAATGAATTAGTGGTTTCATTCCAGTTCCTAATGGACAAGTGGCCCCATCTTACACTTCGACCTAAATGACACCCTGTTGACTACTGCAGGGAAAGAACTAAATAAACTCTTTTTATTCTGTAGGTAGGTCCTCATGGTTAGGAATAAGCCTAGTGGAACCCTCAAAGCTATTGTAGCACTGGTCTACAAAAAAATAAACCCCTTCATCTATGGAATTCCTGTAATCAGAACAGATAAAATGCTCTTTTGGTGAGCTGTAGTGGTGATTATTTTGGTCCTCGGAGGATCTTTGTCATGTGGTTCAGTGGCGAATATGCTACAGGTTGTCCACTGTTACAGGTAAAGAGAGAGTTGTCCCCTCCGCACCATTTCACAGTTCAAAGGCCAGAGAATGCATATAGTTATGTATGTGTGTATGTGTACTGCGTATGCATGCAAGAAACCAGAAGAATAATCCACTAAGGCTTCCTGTTTAATAGTAGTAGAAATAAAACTGCTATTTGATAGAGATCTAATTGTATCCAAAATGTTTTAATAATAACACGGTGGACAAACAGATAAAAAGAATTCCTATTTAACAGCAACAGATGGGAATTATAATGTGACCCATATTTGACTTCTGCTCATTGTGCTTTACTTGCACTAGGAATAAAACAGATTTTCCTGTCTTGAAAGCCCCTGGTCTTACACTTTTCACAAGCATTGCATTCCTTTCTTTTTAGAGTAGACACAAGCACAAATGCACCAACAGATATTAATAACGAACTTTGTGTCTGCCTATTTGTATTTAAAATAATTTCCACAGAAATAAAATTTAAGTAGAAGTCCATTGTTTTCTCTACTTTCTCGTCTTTTTTCCTTGGATGATAAATAAGTACTATCCCTGTCCTTACTGAGCTAGGACAAATTTCCCCTAAGGCCCCCATTTTCCTCTGCATTTTCATTTGTCATTCTGCCCAGCCTGCAGCAATTCAAACAGACCTGCTCCTTGACCGAGAAATCTTCACCTCTTCCTATCCACCAGGATAAGGTTGCTTTTCTATGGTTTGGTGACAACTGAAAATAAAAAAAGAGGGACTATCAACTTCATCTGTCACCATCTTTTCATGCTTTTGTCCCTCAATGACCCTACTGTCTCTGTTCCTATTAGTTTGCTTCTTCTGAACTTACTGTTCATCCTTCCTTCTTTGCTGCTCCTCGGTCCCTTCACTGTTTAACATAACTTTTCCCAAAGCAGCCCCAATCCCACAAATAAAAAGCTGTTAATTTCAAGGTGATTTCCTCAAGAACACCACCAGGATCCAGACTGTGCTCAGCTCTGTACACCTTTCACAATCCACCACACTACTTTTTTGAAAAACCAGATGCGTGAGTTAGACTGGCTCCTAGGGAGTCTAATTTCTGTTACTAGCACTTGCAAGTAAATAATTGTGCTGATATTGATCCTGCTGTTATTTCATGTATGATGTTTTCTGTTGGACAAGATATTCTGGGATAATTTTACACAGGACTTTGTTTCATTATGACATGTACAAGTGTTCTATATACAGTTTTATTTATACGTGTTTCCCTTTTGTCCTTTACCACTAAGTTAATTGCCTTTTTAGTTTTATTCTGTGGGCCCTGCTCACAGTCTGCCTCTGAGAAGGAATTTACCTGTATGGAAAGTGGTTTCCATGTAATTGATATCACAAAGCATCACAGGCAGACTTACCAGTGTTTTGTTACCCAGAACTAAGAGTCTCTTCAGGGACTTTAAAACAAAGAATGGGCATGAGGCCAGTTAAACACTCACTGCCATCTCTTGTCCATCTGTCCCTGATCGGAGTGCAAGAAGTTGCACAAGTTTTGCTTTGCAATCAACTAGACATTATCTAGAAGTAGAGACAACCTGTTTATTACGTTACTTCTATTGCATTGTATACATCCAATTTATAAGAACAGACACAAATGCGCATTCAAAGAGCATTTAATATTAAAAGACATATTCTGGTAGCATCCAAGCTGCCACTCCAATAATTTAAAAACCCAACTTTTCAATAGATTTGTGATTGTTGTTGCATTTCTTTACATCTAACAAAATGCACCCAAAGTATTTGTTGTTTAGACAGCAGCCTTTCCCTCGGTGGGGTACTAGTTTAAAAATTGAAGTCTAAGAGTACAATTAAACTTTGCTTTTACCATGTCAGGCACTGACCTCCTCCTAACCCCTAGATTCTGGCTCTGTATGTTTACACTTTGCTTTTACTTGCCTCTTCTTGCTTTTGATTCCTGCCTTTCTTATAGGAAACTACCTTCCACTGGCAATAGACAGACAGATGATGAAAAAGCTCTTCTGTCTCTTTGTTCCTAAGATAAGAATTGTTTGTGTTTGACTATTATTCAGATACTAACAATTTGGTTATGATGGGCCATTCTCGAATCTTCTTTACAATAGTGGTTCTTACACAGTCAGGAGCTACTGAATTAATGATTTTGATTGTGGTTTTGTGATAAAGAGCAGTACAGAACATGACTGATTTTATATGCTACTCTAAGATCTGTATTTTCAAGGTACAAATACTTACAGTTGATACAAGCAGTACAGTTGCTGTATTGGTCAGCAGAGACTTGCACACCAGCTCTGGCGTAGATTCATGGCTTGGACACTAAAATCTGACATTTGTGGCTGAAAATTGCTTCTCTCTTAGAGCAAAATCAGGATTTTATGAACTACTCAATACTACTTTGTCTTTAGGCACCAGAAGTGTACTTTCTCAGCAGTTATTTCCATCTCACATAAAATTGATCTTGCTACCCTAATAGCACCTGAAATCCTAAAGAAAGGGATATAAACTCTTTTGAATTTAACAAAAATGCGTAGTATAAAAGTTACACAAACACTTAGATCATCAGGTATGTGATATTTTAACTTTCACAGACATTGCTGCTATCAAAGGAACAGCATTTCAGATCTGAACCTAGGATAATGGGACTGAACTAGGGTCAACAAGTACCAACAAATCTGTCAAAGCAGCCAATTGCTCAAAATTCTTTTTTATTAGGAAACTGTTCCTAAAGCTTGTTCCTCTGACACTTAAAAACTTTTTCATGCTTTTACAACGTGTATTCGCCATGCTATTACACCCAGTCAGTTGTGTGCTAATACTGGTCCAAGTATTTCTTTTCCTTTTTAGATGTCTTCTATCCTGCTTCATTGTCCCTTTCAACGTTCATTTTGTGAACTAGGAAAAAGAAGCTCTTTCAGTCTCCTCTCGCAGGAGCAGCTCTCCATTCCACACTTCACCCCAATCATCCTTTCTCTGCACCCATTCCATTTGAATTCATTTTTCGTGTTAAAAATTGTAAAAAATGTTTCAGAAGACACCTTCCCAGTGCTCTATATGACAGCAATAGTACTTCCTTCTCCCTTCAGTATACCCTACTTGATACTTTTAATAAGCAAGGACATCTCTTTCTCAGCTGTATATGAAAAATTCAGATTCATCCTGCAACCGGCTACTATATTTATGTTTTTCTCCCACCAGTCATGTCTGAGGATATCTCAGTTTCAACAGTGACACTTCATTTTCCACTAGTAGTGAATTTCAGTAGTTTACTACTTTTTATCCCAAAGCTAATGCAAAATAATAAGCGTAACTGGTTCCAACAATGAACCTTGAGGAGCTCTACTGATTGCCTTCCTGCAGCCTACTATTTCCCTTTCAGTGTCATCATTGTTATTTCCCTTTATAAACTTCCTCATTCATATTACATATATTGTACTAATTCCCACAGAGTGTAGCTTAACAAACTAAGCTCGTCAACAATAAAATAGCATCATATGAAATGCTTTACTAAATTCCAGACAAGTGGAATCTACTCTACTTCCTTTGCCTATAAAATCAATTATCAGTGAAAGCTATTAAGTAGTCCTACCATACATACCTTTGTAAATTCAACTACCTTTTTGCTCTGTTTTCCATTTACTTCCACACTTTTAAATGTTCTTCCCACGAGAGTTTTTCTAAGGCTTTGCATGCTAAGAAGACAAGTAAAGCCTTGCAGTAGCCCATGTTGCTCTTTGTAAACACAGGCCCTGCATTTGCCATTCAATAGTCACATGACTTTGTTCTGGTTTTGACAGATATATTAAAAACTGTTTCAAGACTTCTCATTTAACATAGTTCTTTCAGAATTTGATGGAGCTGACATGCTGCTTCTGATCTCATCACATGGCACTTCTTGAGCTTTGCTTCCACATCCAGTAGGGCCGTTTCCATTCCTATATACTAATTCACACTTGTTCATATTAGGTGTCTTCACCTTTGTCCACTTATTCAACACCTCCAACGTTTCTGGAAGGTGAGAAAAATCAGCAATTAATTTCTCCCCTCAGCTGAATTACACTGGTCCTTCAACTAGACTTAGGTCCTTTGTAGATCTATATCAAAGCAGCAGAGGAGGATTGACAGGCTGCTTCATGGAAAGTATTTCACTTTTCACTAAAATACATTTAGAATTCTTTCTGAATCCTAACTGACTTGTTAGATACATGTTAGAAAGAGATAAAGTCTTTTCTAATTCCTAAGTGCATTTTGAAAAATTCCAGGAACTGAGTAGTGTCTTTCCAGATTCGGTAAAATGTTATATATTTTGCATTGAACATGATGCTAGAGTAAAGTGGTTTCTTAGTTTGGTTTCAGTTTTAAACCACAAGACAATCAATCCTTCCCAAAAGACTTTATTTTGGTGGAATAATTGTTATCAAGCAACTTTGCTTTAACACCTTCTCTGCTTAGAAAAGAGGAGGGAATAAAAAACACAGCTTTCAAACCACAGAGCAACCGTTGAAAACTTAAAACCACAATACCCAAGAACAGACTGAGCCTACGATTACCTAACAAAATGCGGTTTAAACTGGGCAGCGTACCAAGTTTTTCACAGAAACCCAAGGGGAAAATGGAGTATAAGTATCCATGGTTACAGTGACCCTTGCTTGGCACCTGAAAAGATCTTTCTAGAAAAAGACAGGTAGAAACATTTATCAGGGTCCTCAGAAGCAGCAAGGCTTCTTCCTGTTTTTATAAGTTAAAAAAAAAGATAAAATAGCACTTAGTACAGACTGTCCTGAACACAGACTCTAACCTAGAAATATTTTTAGAATTCCCCTCCTGTATGTTTTTCACAATATTCACTCAGTACTGAAAAATAACCTCAGAAATATAGAACCAGCTACTTAATGAAAAATTCCTAGAATAACAAATTCATTTATAAAGTGAGTATTTCACAACTGAAGTCTTTCTTCCTATGTTCCGTTGCACTGAACTCACAAATGAAGGAACAGGATCACAGGCTACAGTTTTTAGTGAAAAAAGTTTGAAGTGTAAATTAAGCTAAATTGGAACCATCACTGCCAAGTATCAAAGCTTCTGCACTCCCCATACTTCTGTTCAGCTACACCTTGGAAGGTAACGATATAGCTAAACACAGACAACAGTTTGTTTGAATGGCATTTTTTCTTACTTCTTCACTGACACTCACCTGTTCTCTGTTTATATGTATATTTGGGGAAGATTTTTTTATATACATATGCTGATGCATAACTGAGTATACTGAAGCATGAACAAACATGCCCACATGAACAAATATTCATGACAGCTAATTTTCTGGATGTTTCTCCCATGTGTGCAGACAGTGAGATGGTGGTGAGACAGTGAAAAAAGAGAGCTGAACTGAATTTGGATGGTAAGTTCCTCTCTCCCTGGCAGGGAGGAACACAGCTATTTCACATTAAGGTCCATGTACAAGCTAAATGCAGTTGCCTTCTTGTGAAAGAGGAAAAGGCAGGAAGAGATTTTTAATGGCCTTTATTTTTGAGGATGCTCATCTTCTATTCTTTATGCTCCTTAAGGATTCTGCCTCACCTTCTCTTGTAGAGGTGAGAGCTTCACAGTTCCTTGTAACAGATTGTTGCTGAATCACCCAACTGCATAGATCCGATCTGTATCAGGCATTAGCATGCTATCACTTTTCTGTCAAATCAGCCACAGCACATGCCATGATATTCATAAAGTCATTCCAGCCATTATGGAGATGATGTGGATGGTGCCTGGTTCAGCATAAAGTTTGCCCAGAGTTGCCTGTTCCACTTTCTAAAAACCAATTTGAACCAGCAAGATGAAAGTTCAGCAAGTTCCGCTGTAGGAGATTAGCTCTTTGTATCATGTGGCTGGAGCACTCTTTATGCAGTAAGAGATACCCTGAAAAACTGGATTTACCTCCTCATTAAATCAGAAACAGAGGTTCAACATCCTAATCATTTCTTCAAGCAGTTCTCCTGCTTTCACAGAGGTTGGTCACCTAATGACTAAGAAGAAATCATATCATGTGACCTCAGTGATTATTTACAAAGATTAGGCCCCACATCCTACCTACCAGATTTTCAAAACAGCAAGAACAAATATCACTATTCATAATCAATCAACTCAAATAATAAGTGTGTAATATCACGCTCATTTCACTGGCAATTAACAAACAAGAAAGGAATGTTCCTGCCATAAATATTCCTACAGCTCTCTGTCTACACCCTTATATCTGACTATAAATAAATTGATATAGCAGGCTGTATATATGTATTTACTCATGGAATTTAAGAGAGTACTGCGTATAGAGGGCTTGACTGCAGCACAGAAAATCTGGCATAATCTAAGAGATTTTTTTGTTGTTTTAGAAACGATGGGTCATGTTTTCAACAGACATCAAACTGATGGACAGTTACTGAATCAATGGCATCAAACATTACCTAAGTAGGAAGCACTGACTCAAAAAATGTAAGCCCAGTCTTACTCCTGCACCTCCTGATAGAAAAAAGGCTGTATCTCAATGGCATATGCCAAACTTGGCTTCCAGCAGTAAAAAAAAGTTTGGAATTCTTACGTGAATTTTTAGGGAAATAGTGGGAGGAGAGATCCAACAGAAACTCTGTGAATTCACATCACTGAATTTGGGCGATCTCCCTTCTTGCTGAACAATAGATTGAGTCACCAGTTTTGAGAGGAAGCAGAGAGAGGAGCAATCCCTGGCATGCAGATTCAAAAACAAGTATCCAAGCCGAGGTTCAGCACCCGTATGTACAGACTGCACTTCAAAGCTGCTGCAATAAAACTAAAACACTTGTAAGCTTCAGACTGCTAAACTGAGCTAAACAGGAAGAGTTGTTGCTCCTACTCTGCTTTCAGTGCCACTTTTCAGACACAAAACAAGTGGGCAAATGAGCTAAAGAAACTATTTCAGCAAGCTCTGAATCTCACCACACATGAAAAATCAATACCTACTGCTGCATCCAAAGAAAGAAATTAGAAGAAATGTGTGAAGAAGATGAAGAAAACATGGCACATGCTAGCATTCTTTGCTACATCCCAAACACGCAGTTCCACAGATACCACTTCAACAAAAGGCTCAACAAAAACTGTCAGGGTGGAAACACAACATCAAAATGCTATTGTGTAGAGCAAACAGGCTTAAACACACGCAAATGAAAGTGGATGTATTTTGATCTAGGTAACTCTGGGCACTGTTAGTAGCAGAGGTAGGAGGACATGGTCTGATGGACCTAATTTGAGTCATAGAATAATTCAGGTTGGAAGGAAACTCTGGATTCAAAGCTAGACAGGTCCCTGCTCAGGCTATTAGTCTCCAAGTAGCTATGTTCTGTTTACGCTGGTAGGAGAAGCAACGCACAGTCCCAGGTAGAACTCCATCTCCAAAGCTATGTACTAAAAAATCAGGAATCTCTGAAACTACATACATGTATACATGAATATCTGAACTAGATTTTCTAATTTTATCCATAAGGTCCTAAAACAGGAATACATGCTTTTAGCATGGGTCCACAGAAGCAAATCCTGCCCTTAGTAATCCAAACTGAGCTGCCAGTAAGTTTCTAATGAATTTTACAGCACAAAGGAACGTCATAAGAAACAGATCTCAAGCTAAACAGAAATATATCTGAACGCTATGAAAGCCAAAATCCTACCTGGTTATGGTAAAGAAATAACTTGTGATATAATTAAGTAGGTTTTAGTTTGCTTTCATAATTCTAATCTGACCTCAATTCTGGGAAAAAGTCCGCTTCAACATGTCTCCAGAAGTGTTCTGCTATATAATCATCAAAGATAAAACCTTTGGCTTCAGTGATATGCAAATTAAGACATGTTTGTTAAAAGGATTAACAAAGTTGTTCAAAGCATCTTTTTAGTCTACTCTGCTTCCAAACAAACAATAAACTGTCCACACGCAGTGAGATTTGCTAACCCATAAACATAGCCAAATGGAGGAAGAAGATCAGAACCTTAATGAGTTTGGTCCCCTTTGAATTTTAGCTGATCAGTGTCACCAATAATTTCAACAGGCTCTAAAATAAGCACTTTCTGTCTTCAAAGTGCCTTGCAAACATCAACCAATTAATCCCTACAACTCTCCTCTGAGGTAGGTAAGTAGGTATTGTTATCCCCATTTTACAGTCGGGTGAACACAGTCAGAAGGGTTAAGTGATTTGCTGCAGGCCACAGACGGAGGTGGGACGAGAACACAAGAGTGACTACGATTCCTTTCAGAGGACAGCACTTTTTTATCCTGCTGACTTTAGACATCTTGGCCTTGTGGCAATACTTAAACGAAACAAAATTAATTCTTCTTGTTAAAAGCAAGGAACCATAAAGAAAGCTGTCTTTTACGCCAGTGCTGATAGCATTTTTGTGGCCTTATACTGATGTAAGGCTACTTCTTTAATTTTGTCCAGATATTCAAGTATCATTCCTTTCATACAGAGGCTTATTCCTGTGGAAATGTCACATGTTGCCAAATGAAAGGTATGTCTCACGCCTTTGCAGATTTTAGTTTGTCCTCCTGCTTTCAAATCAGTAAATTTAGGTGGCACCCTGCCCAGAAGGCGGGCAGACACTCTCCTTCCAGGAGCAGGGTAACAGTTGGTAGGCTTGTTCCACTGCAGCACGGGCAGAAAGAAACGGAGACAGGGAGCTTTGAGAACCAAGAGCAAAGAAAGCCATTAACTGAAACCCAACTCCAGCAAACCGCTTGTAACCGTTCTAACAGGCGTAAGATTGATACCTTTCCCACTTCAACAGAAAGATCAGATGGAAAAGGCAGAGTGTATCCTTTTCCTCTCTATGTATACAACTTTGGGCCACTTGAAGACCCATTTGTCATGAAGTCAATCTAGTGTATGCTAATAAATGTTTGAGTTTTACAAGGAAACCACTTTTTTTTTATAGTGGCATGTAAGTCCAATATCAGTTCCCTGGAGTATTTTTTGAATAGAAAAAATCCACTACTCAGAGCTAATGTCTTGCAAATCCTGAGCACATTTTCTGTTATTTTTTCAGAAGACCCTCCCCCCACTTTCAGAAGCCTTCCAGTGCAGGACTTAACATCTACAGAGAAAATCAGTGAATATTTGAAAATTATTCACTCCCTACTACACAGTACAGTAATTACAGCCATATTGCTGGTTATGTATTTTTAAGACACAATCATCTATGTGTCCTGAAAGGATAGCTCCATTAATGCTAAAAAATACAGACTAGTTTGTTAATACACCATTGCAATTAATGCACTATGGTGGTATTCATATATTACATAAACCAGGGATCATATCCCCTTTCTGTTAGGTGTCACCCACAAACAATGGTGTCATCAAACTTTCATTAGCTAGAAGTTTGCTTTGTTAAAGATACTTGTGAAGCCTTCCGATTAAGTAAATCATTTAACATAGTTTAAAAAAATGCAATTTATTTTTCTACTTCTGTGTATTTTTCCCATTAGAAGGGCTTATTAGAAACTATTTTTCTCTTGTATGGCCAGCACATATGTCTCTTTTTAGAAGACAAAAATACTTTAATGATTCACAACCTGAGGAATTGTATTGTTAGCATAACAGTGTAAGAACACGTAGAATTTTGAATTTCAGAGGGCATGTTTTCAGTAACAAAAGTATTTTTTCCATGGGTTAGGAAGGGTCTGATTTTCACAGTAATTCCGTGACCAGAAAAACATCTAATGCAAAACATAAGCTTGGAAATTGCTCTTTGCTAGCTCCATGTTAAGATTTGTAGCTAACTCTAAATTACATGCTCTGCAGAAACAGCTCCCTTCTTTTATCACTTTGGAAATCATTAACTTGCCCTCGATGGTCCTCCATGCAACAAAGGAAGTTTTCACATGGATTTTCTGATAGGAGAAACAAAAGAGATTGTAGATAATGAAATAGCAGTGTGAATGATAGTTTTAGAGGACCTTCATCCAAACACTTCTCAGTGACATCTCATCAGATAGGATATCAATCCCCAAATTCCCAACCACTCAGCACTACCGTGCTTCAGGGCTAAGCCATGGAACTGGATCATTCCTCAGTTCTGAATCTTATCTTATGTTATCTATGAACACAAATAACCGAGTCACTGTCCCATATCCCATTAATTAACAAAATCAATTTTCACATAATACACTTCGCTGTTCTGGGTCTATCTGTGCAGTTAAGCAGTGTGATAACACTTGCGTAGTTGGGCTGTAATTACACTTGTAGTTCCATGCACTGACACCCCACATATCAACGCACTCCATGCTATCCACCCCAATAAATAACCAACCAACTTGTCCAATAGCTCTAGAGTTCATGTACATATATATATATATCTACTTTTGCTCATCTGCAACCAATGCCACAATGCACTACAAGCATATTTTAATGGCCTGCACTGCAGGACATCTTCTATGCCCCTCTGAGATGAGAATATGTTCTCCATAAAAATACATCTGTCACCCATATGAATTTCTGGTAAGGTAGGATCCAATTTTACCTAAAAGTTCATCTCCCCTATATGCAGCTCCATGTCTGGATTAGGTTTTAGCACCTGTTCGATATGTGTGTTTCTGAAAATCCGATTCACTTGTTTGCAAGTTCAGCAGACTGGGGAGCCTTTCCTTGCTGAAAACTGCACAGCAATTGTTGGTGCCATGAGCTGGACATCCTCCTCAAGTGAAAAAGTGAAAGATGGTTACATAGGCATGATCCTACTCATCCATATATAAAAATCCATCATCTGCTCATTTATCTGCCTGGTCATCTAATGTTGGGCTGCAGATTACTTGGAGCATATATTTTCCTATTTGTATGTCTAGAAAGTAGTGAACACATCACAGGTTTTGTGGATAATAAGGAACAAGTAGCAGTAATTATAATTTTGTCACACTTGGTTTTAAAGAAGCTCAGCAGCGTAGAATTACGGTTATGTAAAGCTAGGATTAGTATCTAAAGATGGGGATTCAGTAGAAGATTTTTTATTTCTACAGAATTCTAGCATGGTATCCCTCTCAAATTTTTCTGGATATAAACTCAAAGTAGATATTGAGTCTTCTGAAGACTGTTAATTCCTGAGTTATAATCTATTAAAATTTGCTTTTAATGTAACTTATATGTGATATTCCAGACCTGCTAACAAAATATGAATGACTATCAAATTATGATGCAGTTAAAGTACGTAATCACATTATAGGTCATACCTTACACACCATGTTTTTAACAAAAAGAAAGATAATTAGTGTTATTAATCATAACCAAACTCATACTCACTGTAGTGCATGAGAAGGGGTTCTAGAGCTTTTGGGGGAAGAGTAAGAGTGTGACTCTTGTCAAATACCTGGAAATGATCTTTGGATCTAAAACTGCTGGCTAACTCAGAGCATGTAAACTGGTAATAGGGGCATTTAAGAACAAAACTTTTATCAGACTGTCATTTCATTCATCCCTTGAGGCTGCCAGTGTAATCTGAGCATATTGTTATCACATAAAGAATGCCCTTCTCCCTTCTTTCCACTCCAAATTCCAACTGTAAAGGGTAAATCTATATAACTGAAGAAATTATTCCCAATATAGTTACTCACTTTGTTGTGAGTTGTGAAATTGGGTGGGGAGAGGGGCGATTATACTATTAAAAATCTTTTCTGCAAATTAGTTTACCTACATGAATGTCAACAGTACTGAAACCGCAGAGACAACTGTAAAGGAAATCCATTGTTCTGTTTCATTTTTCTTTATATTTGGGTTGATTTTCCCTTGCAAAACTATTTTATGATTGCTATTTTTATCCTACACATACAATTTCAGTTAAATTAATTCAAAATTTCATTTTTCCTCCCAAGATTATGCAACTACTGGAAACAGATAATTATTAAAGATACTCACCCTTCACGTTTAAAAAACTAATTTACCAAGCTTAAGATTAAGGGGAAAGACAAGCAGCATTCCTGATATCAGTGGGCAAATAAAGAGCTCATTGTTTGCTATTTCTAGATTACAAGACATTGAGCATGCAAATCCATGGTTTTAAATGAAATTGACCGTGTTTTCTTTTCTTCCCAATTTCTGTTGTTTCCTTAACACATTTCGTGTAATGTTCCAAAGCTTTTTGGAACAATGAGCCATCACCATATCTCAGCCATGCTGACAAAGCACCTGCAGCTCCTCATCAGGCTTCTCACCCAAGACCACAGGTACCAGAGGAGTTCAGTGGGTGACCTGCACCCCCCTCACCTCATGGCCCCTGAAAGCTCTGCAGAGCCTCTAGTCCCTCAGTAGGGGCCATCCATCCCCTTATGTCCTGTCTCTCCCAGTACACTGTCTCCTCAGCAGGGATGGATGAGGGACACCTCTGAAGACAGAGTGGACTATATTTTGAAGGGTGCGCAGCAGGACCTCTCCTATTCCTCCTCCATCACAATTCCCGGCCCAGTGACCAGGAACTCGGGAACTGTTCTTGAGACTTCACCCAGAGCTTGGCTGGGGTACCCATAGCGTCACGGGGCCCAACAACCCACTTGTTGAGTGTAGAGAGGGACCTGGGGGTTCTGGTCGACAGCAAGCTGAACATGAGCCAACAGTGTGCCCTGGCAGCCAAGAGGGCCAACCATGGCCTGAAGCCCTGCATTGCAGCCAGGTGAGGGAGGGGATTGTCCCACTCTGCTCCGCGCTGATGCGGCCTCACCTCAAGTGCCGCACTCAAGGTGTTGGGCACCACAGTACATTAAAGATAGATATAAAGCTACTAGAGAGTGTCCAGAGAAGGGCCTCAAAGTTGGTGAAGGGTTTAGAGGAGAAACTGTATGAGAAGAAGCTGAAGTCACTTGGTTTGTTCAGCCTGGAGAAGAGGAGACTGAAAGCAGACCTCATCGCAGTCTGCAGCTTCCTCACAAGGGGAGGAGGAGGGGCAGGCGCTGATCTCTTCTCTCTGTGATCTATGACAGGACCCGAGGGAATGGCAGGAAGACATGCCAGGGGAGGGTTAGGTTGGGTATTAGGAAAAGGTTCTTCCCCCAGAGGGTGGTGGAGCACTGGACCAGGCTCCCCAGGGAAGCAGTCATGGCACCAAGCCTGATGCTATTCAAGAAGCACTTGGACAACATCCTCAGAGACATGGTGTGAATTTGGGGTTGTCCTGTGCAGGGACAGGAGTTGGACTCAATGATCCTCGTGGGTCCTCTCCAACTCAGGACATTCTATGATTCTGTGAACACACTTCAAAGAATTTTATGGAGGGGAAATTCAAAAACCCGCTTGTAGGAACCCCTCAGCCAGAGGGTGGCATACGCCCCGGTGAGGAGCAACTGCCCCGCGGGCCCTTGGGGCAGGCGTGGCTCCCCCGGCCCGGCGCCGCAGACAAAGCGGTGCGGGGCGGCCGCCCTGAGCCCGGGTGCACAGTGACACCCGCCGGGGAGGAGCCAGGCGGGGGCTGCCCCGGGGGCGGGGGGGGGACGGGGGACGGGGAACTTATAAAGCCGCGTCCCGCCACAAGAGCCGGGGCGCGGGTTTGGTGCGGCTGCGAGTGACGGCGCTCGGAGGGACGCGGCGGCGGCACCAGCAACAACAACAACAAAACAACAACAACAACAACAGCTCGAGAGCCCAGAACCGTTAGATGGCTCAGAGCATGGACAACAGCCTCGAAAGCCTGGATGTAAGTGCCGGGGGCCGAGCCGGCCGGCGGAGCCGCGGCTACCTGTCCGTCCGTCCGTCCCCGCGGCTGTCCGTCCGTCCGTCCCCGCGGTGCGGGGCGGCGCTGGCCGCTCGACGCCGCTGCTCCGCGGCAGCCAGGGGCGGCAGCCCCCTCTCCCCGCCGCTCTCGCCCATGTGCGCGCTGTTTGCAAACAAAGATGCCCGCCCTCGGCGGAGAGCGCGGGTGTCGGCGGGCGGGGATGGCCCCCCGCCGTCCCGGGAGCGGGGAGCGGGGCAGGGCGGGGAGCGCGGGGCCGGGCGCCGCGCCGCCTCCTGCTCCCCAGCCCGCCGAAGCGCGGGGGTGTGCGGGGCGCAGCCGGGCAGGGCTCGGCGCTGGCCCCTTGCCGCTGCAGCGCGCCCGACCTCGCTACGGCTGCAGCCGCCGCCGGACTCCCGCGCCTCTCCTCGGGCTTTGCTGCTTGGCCGTCAGCTGAAGTGACATGTAGCGCTTTTGTGGGGTGAAAAACGCCGGTAGAGCAGTTAGAGCAACGCGAATGATGGGGCGGGGGTGTGCGTGGGGGGAACATGCGAGGGAGCTTGGAGCGGTCCCGCTGCAGGGAGGGGCATCCCTCCGCCCCGCTGCCCGCTCTGTCCTGGGGCTGCCGGCGAGCCCGGGAGCGGGGGCACCGGCGCAGCCCCCCGCCGGCCCAAACGCGGCTGCTGCCCCGTCTTTCGGAGGCCGCTTTTCTGCCACGGGGCTTTGAGAATAGTTAAGGACCGAAGCGGAGATCTCTGGCAAGTTCCAGCTCTGGTCCGCCGTTAATTCCCGCGTGGGGCTGGCGGGTCCGCGTGTGGGGTGCTGCGGGGCGCGGGAGGACGGGGTGCATGGCACACAGGGCATGAAAACTGCACTGAGGAGTTGTAGATGCATGAAACCTGAGGAGTTGTAGATAGCCAGGTGGCACTCGCCCGCCTGCATTGCTTTTCGGCGCGGTGGCCAAAACCGTTGGTGGTTTCCTGATGTGCTTTCATGCCCCCACCAGAATTTCGCTTCCTTTTTCCACTGCTGTACTTAGTTCAGCAGTCTGGCACAGCCACCTTACCCCGGCCCCGCAACCGCAGAGGGTGGGGAGCGCAGGGAGGGAGGGCAGCGTGGCCGTTCGCGATGACCCTCCGCGGGCTTTGAGTTCCCCTGCTTAAGGTCACCTCTTCCTTTCACTTCTTTATGGGCTTTGGGTTTTTGTTTTATTTTTTTACTTGTCTCTGTCTGTGGAGCTGTCAATTGCTTCTCAGCAGGGAATTCTTGCTGTTATTTATCTTTTCTTACATCAGCCGAGGGTACCTTCTATTCCTCCTTGACCCCATCCCCTTAATGAGAAGGGTCTTTGGAGCAGCAGAATTACCGTCCCAAGTGTAATTTTTTTTTATAGCTCTCTGTTGTAAGACTTAAATGTCATGGGTAGTATTCTGTGCGGACTAACCTCTTGCATCCAGCACTTCTGAGCTCTTCCATTTGTAGTACGCATCTGACGAGAGCACTGAAGTGTCCAGAACCAACATTTCTGGGAGTAGCCATTATATTTCTTCGCCCTTTCATCCCCTGTCCTTAGTTACAAGATCTTACTCCTTAGAGAAAGACAAAGGAAGTTTTTTAACTTGTTCTTATTTGCTGTCTATTTTTTTCTATATATATTTAAAATCTGTATTTTTCCATTTGGTTCAAGAAGGTCGCCTACTCATGATGATGGACACTGTTCAGGCAACTCTTAAAATACTGTCATATAGAGTGAGCTTTTGCAGAGGAGCTAACATGTAATTTTTTTTTTTTTAGCTGTCCTCCGGGTTAATCATTGAACTTTCTGATAATGGCACGGATGAGATTGGTTCAGGTGACTATGGAGACTACGGAGAGCCATGCTATCAGAATGAGAACGCTGATTTCAACCGGATCTTCTTGCCAACAATCTACTCCATCATCTTTGTAACAGGAATAATCGGCAATGGATTGGTTATTGTTGTTATGGGCTACCAGAAGAAACAAAGGAGCATGACCGATAAATACAGGCTGCACCTCTCAGTGGCTGACCTTCTTTTCGTCGTCACCTTGCCATTCTGGTCTGTCGATGCGGCCATAAGCTGGTACTTTGGGAATGTTCTGTGTAAGATAGTTCATATAATTTACACAGTCAACCTCTATAGCAGTGTCTTGATTTTGGCCTTTATAAGTTTAGATCGTTACCTGGCAATAGTCCATGCTACCAACAGCCAGCGACCACGAAAGCTGTTGGCTGAGAAGGTGGTGTATGTAGGCGTATGGCTACCAGCTCTGCTTTTGACAGTGCCTGATATAATTTTTGCCAGGACTAGTGAAGTAGAAGGGAAATACCTATGTGATCGCATATACCCTCATGAAAACTGGCTGATTACTTTCAGATTTCAGCATATCATGGTAGGACTTGTCTTGCCTGGTCTAATAATCCTGACTTGCTACTGTATTATAATATCTAAGCTGTCACATTCAAAAGGCCACCAGAAGCGCAAAGCCTTGAAGACAACAGTTATCCTCATCCTCGCCTTCTTTGCCTGCTGGCTGCCATATTATATTGGCATCAGCATCGACACATTCATCTTGCTAGGAATCATCAGGCATCGTTGCAGCTTGGAGACGCTGGTGCATAAATGGATCTCCATTACTGAAGCCCTGGCATTCTTCCACTGTTGCCTGAATCCAATTCTGTATGCCTTCCTGGGTGCCAAATTCAAAAAATCAGCACAAAATGCTTTGACATCAGTTAGCAGAGGATCAAGCCTCAAGATTCTTTCAAAAAGCAAACGTGGGGGACATTCTTCTGTTTCTACAGAGTCCGAGTCTTCCAGTTTCCATTCGAGCTAACGCTGCTCCTTGCCATCATTTTATAGACGCTTTAAAGTTGTGCAAGATTCGGAAAAACAAGACTGACCATAATGTACAGATTTATTTACAGTTGGGATTTTATATTGTTTCTTTCAGTCTCTGTGAAAGTTATAATTGACTTATTTATATAAAAAAACCTTTCATATTGATGACAAACTGTCTAGGCAGGTCCTGTGGACAAGTGGTTAGTTCACAAAGGTTTTAGTGTTTGTTTGTATAGATAAGTGAACAAAAACGCTTCTGGATTGTAGCAAAGTGACTGTTGAAAATTTAGAAAATATTTCTCTGTTGTTTATATGTAAATGTTTTCAGTGTTGCTGTTAAATTCTTGAAAATTTAGCTGGAGTTTTTTATCTTATTACAGGATGTTTGGTTTACAATAGCTTAACTCTGCTGTAGAAATGGCACTTATAACCAAAGCCGCCTCTGTTATATCCTAGGGTTTTTTCCTCCATTCTCAGCAACTTTGGGTTTGCAAGATTTTCTGTTCAAGGTAAATAAAAGTATACGAAAAAAGTTACTTTGCGTGCTATTTTTATTTACGGTTAAATGTCTTCCACAATGCTTTTATTTACAATTTGCAACGCACAATAATTTCTTTGAAAATTGCATGGCCTTTGTATGAAAAGCAGGAAAATCGAGTTTCAGTACATATTGATTATTCAGTTGACACCTGTGAGTTCTAAGTAATTTCTTTTTTTCACCAGAATACATTTACTGCAGTTAACATCTTTAGAATTACCTAAATCACTTTAAACAAAGAACTTTTTGAGGACAAAATATCTACAAATGAAACCTATTTAAACAATTGCTGAAATTTACAGCCTCTCAGCAGTCAAACTACGATTACCTCATGTGACTAACCTTTATGCCATGCATATGAAGTCAATCCTCCATTTCTTCTGCCTTTGGCTGTTCTTCTAAATTTAGTTTCACGTGTTAATAGTAATCAAAAGTAGTTTAATCAAAGCCATTCTGCTATTTGACATTGCATTTGGACTAGAAATAAAGTAATTGGTGTATCTCCTCTGTGGAAGATAAGTTTTTAATATGGAGCTTTCCCTATACAGTCTACATCCAGATTTTCATAATATAGTATAATTATAATAATAACAACACTCTTTTTAAAAATCCAGAATGGGTACCAGTTCTTCTTAAAAGTATTTTTTTTAGTACGAGTCAGCCATACTACAGAATTTCCAATGTTTACTGTTGAAAACTTACTTCCCGAAGTTAGTCACGTCTTCATGTTAGTAAAGCACACTCAAAAGTAATGAATACCCAAGAGGACAGAGCCATTGAGAATATTTGTATGGTCCTACATTAAGAAAACAAACACGTCTTACTGATCTATAAATAATAACAGTTTGGAAGTCAAAAAAAGCAAAAAAATAATACCTACTAGTGTCACAGAACTGAAATAAGCAATATGGGTATTGCAATTATATTGCCCAGAATGAATGTGTTTTCACAAGTACAGCACCCCAGTGATTCTGTGGAGCATGTATCACTATGCTAAGCTACACATTAAATTGCATGTTTCATTTCAGGTATTTTCATAACTACAAGACCTTTCTGTTTTCAACTTCCCTCCAGTCAGGAGGCTGCAGCCTTGGCTGCATCCTGCCCACTTTTTCCTTTGTGATGACAGTAGTAGTCATCTGATTCTATGTTGAGCTGATTCAGTTTGCTGAACGAGCACAAAACTAACTGGGCAGAAAAAGAAAATAATTTTCCAGCAATTTAGTGAACTGAATGAGCTCAATGAGGAATCCAACAAGCACTACAGAAGTGCAAGACCCTGTAACCTGGAGTCAGGCACAGGGAGAGAAAAGAGATACAAGGAAGAGGAAGCAGGTCCCCCTTTTTAGCAACTAAACTTTTAGATGAGTTAACTCTAATGTATATCTTCACTCAACATCACAAAAATTAACAAAAAAGGTGAATTCTCAAGAAACAAAATATCTCACTTTCCTCAAGTTCTTCCTCATTAACAGAGTTGAGCAATGAGGAAAACATGGTATAGGAGCAGGATTTCTTAACTGCTTTATTTTTGTTGTTTGTGTGTTTTCTTAATTTAGCGAGGGTTTCCCCACGAAGAATTTGTTGTTCTAAATGATCCTGATTTTCACCCCAGCCCAATCAATCACTGTGACTTAATTGCACTTATAAAATATTTATTAGCTGTCAACATGCTGCTGCTTATTTGTTGAGGAAATGTTTAGAGCCATTTCTCTAAATTCCTCTAGAATTAAGTTAGATTATTGCCATTATACTTAAGTCAGCCAACTATTACCTCAAACAGAGAGTTAGCAGGAAAGAGGGTGGAAGACCGAATAAACTCAGAGGTCGATGTTACTGCCAAACACCACTAAAAGGTCACTAAACAAACAGCAGAAAGCATTTGTGTAGAAAATAAATTAGCAAAATTAAAACATGCCCCAGAGGGATGAGACCTACATTAGTTTTATAAAACTGCCATTGTTTTCAGTAGAATTAGTGAAACTATGGACAGAAGAATGTCTTGAAAAGGAGCTGCAAGATCATTGGGGTTTTGCTCCAGCAAGGAAAATGGGTCAAAACCCACATGTATTGATTTTTAAAATACTTTATATATCTATAAATATGACTATAACATATATTTGTACTGTTTACAGAGCAAATATTTGCAAATTGAATGACGTTGTCACGAGGAAACACAGTAAGAAATTATGAATGCAGTTCTGTCCTTTTACCTTGGAGTAAGTCAGGGCAAATCAGGCAAATTTCTCTCAAAGCCACTGAACTATTCCAAATATACCATACTGGTAAAAAATTGTAATTTATTCCCTTTTAAAACAAAATCACCTCTAAGCTGATTTTTGTTGAGGCTGTGACTTTTTTACATCTTTGGGAATCAAAAGTAGTCCTAGTAAATGCATTTCTCAAGGGTAAATTCAGTAACAAAGGCAAATAGACCTAATTTTGTAATTTATACATTGGACAAGTCAACATACATCAAGAACTTTCCAAAGCTTTCAAAGAGACTTTCCAAGTCTTTTTTCCAAATTATTCCTCTCTAGTATACAGAATAATCATAATGACATTCTTCACGACATACCCAATGCATAGTCTCAGGATTTTCTTGATGTCATAAAATAATAGCTGTGCCCAAGTAATTTCAAATATGCAATTCAAGATACAGAACAGAAAATGAATGTGAGTACTGGTTACAAACCAGTTTAAAATGTTACATGGCAGTTTAAAGGACGTATAGTGTATTTATAAAGACATTAAAGACATTCTAATGTATTTACACAGACTTTTTCCACAGAATTCAGGTACTACGTATTCTGCCACAGTTGTTACAATGTGCTAACAGCGATGCTGGACTAAAACACGGATATTCACCTAATACTATAATGCACACATTTTGAGTGCTTAAGATTAGTTAGAAATCCTTTGGATCATGCAAGGCTAAACCAAGAACAGAACGTGTACATGAACTTACTTCTGCTTCCTCTGAAATGCTGTTTGGAAGTAAAGTTAGAATACTTAAAGTGGTGGGATAAAATTACACTATAATCCATTATTTGTACGGTATATTTTTACTCCTTCTAATCAGGTTGTGCAGCGTCCACATGAGAGGAGCATGTGAAAAGATGAGTGGTGGTAGCGAGGGTGTCATTGCTAATGTATGCAGGCTATCAAAGGCAGTGATTAAGGTGGAGTTTCTTGTCTTTTTTTGGCTAGCCTTACGACACAATCATTATAAAGGGGGTTCAACTTCTATGCATATACATAAATCAAAACAAAATCACCATGAAAATAAAAAGGAAGTAGCAGTAATAACATGGAGCCATTCATACAAGTGAATGGTTTATCTTCTGATGGTTGAGCTCGAGTCGGACAATGTACAAAGTGACCACCTCTAGATGTTTGGTTGAAAAGGCCATTTTTTATATTGTTTGGGAAAGGAAACAGCATGACGAGGAAGTACTTCCTTGATCCAGGCATGCCTCCAAAATCCCCTAACAATGGAGTATTCTCATATTCTCATAGTGCTGAAACTTAGGAAACACTTAAGCAGATAGGGCACCAGAGGTTTTGCTCAAAGGATGCCACTCCCTCACTTTATGTTTTGAAAGAGCTATACAGTCTCTTTTTCACAGCCATAAATCACGTGTCAATTGAAATTACATGAGCACTAGGATTATTCCTTATAAAGAAGGAACACATTTCTTAAAATCTTTTCTCTTTAGGCAACAAATTTTCTGCCACTTTTCTAATTTTCTCTGATGACCTTTAATATTTAACAAAATGAAGTTTAAAGATCATTTGTTTTAACATCAACTCTGTTACTATCTTCCCACCATTCTAGTTCTAACAGGACATACAATAAAACAATACTATGCTTACTGTTTTTTAAAAACATATTTTAATAGCATTTGATTATAAGCATACTTTGTGCTTATATTTATTTTTAACACAAATGTATCTACATATACATTTAATGTAGATGTATAGCGTAGATTATGCATAATCTACATATAACAATGTAGAATATAAGTACCGTTTTTAATTGTGGATACAAGTGATCCAGGCTCCAGCACAGCTACTACTGACTTCAGAGGAGTCAGGATTCCTTACAGGTGTAGTAGGTATTGATTAAAATGACTGTTTCTTAAAAGAACAGGCAGCTTCAGTGACAAACTCCCACTGAATTCAGAGGCAACAGGGTACCTAAAGAATTATGCTTCCTAAAGTATATAACCGTATAGCCCAAATCATTTACAAATGAAGATTACAAGTTCCTCTGATTTCAGCTGCAGTCAGAGATCTACAAGAAATCAAATCTTTCAGTATGGAGCAGGTGAAATTGTTCTGTTGAACATAACAGAAATAAATTTTCAGCAAAATGGTTTTCTCTTACATGCAAGCTTTGCATACCCAGCTATCAACAGTCTGACAGTAACTTGTCATCAATGGCACAGTGTTTGAAAGAAATAGGTCCAGATTTTAAATGTCCTTATCTTATGGAATTCACACCAGGAATAGATTCTTGCCACACAAACATGTCAAACTAAGTAGAAATTATGAGGGATTTTTTGAAGGGTTACACTGTGAAGAGTTCTCTGGCTTCTGGTTTGGTTTGGGTTTGGTTTGGACTTTTTTGCTGTTGATGCTGCCTTTTGTTTCTACTATCCTTTTCTCACAGCTTCTGTTCTACCTGACTTTTCCTTTTAAAATGTACCTTTATGGAATTTTTAATGGCGCTGTTCTGTTAAGACTACACACAATATCCTGGACAAGTACGAAAAAGTAGAGAGACTGTTCAAATAAAAAACACAGCCTTCACTACAGTTTCTATGTCTTCTCATGTGCATTTCCCTTCCAACATCTGCTTTTCTTTAGCCAAAAGATAAATTAGTTCAATATCGTATGAAAAGTTTAAACTCAAAGGTTGGTTTTCTTCTCAAGTTTCTTAAAGTGCAATCACAGCACACGTTTGTTTACTGTCTTGGTTCTTTCCCATTCAGCACTCTGTAAGCGAGCAGATCTCCCAAAGAGAGGTCTGGATAAGACAGGCTGAGGGGGCCCCTTACCTGCTTGTCAGTGTCATCACTGATGCCAACACAGCTACAAGAACACAGGCTGTCCATATGCTTGCTCTCACTACTAATGCACTCTGCAAAGCTATGCTAAGACTGGACAGCAATAATTATCACTGGTGATACTCCTAATGTATCACCTTGCCAAAGCTGAGCATGCCAACCCTTATCAGACATAGTACAAAATACACCTAAAAAGTTCAAATAGAACGTCTTTTCTTAACTCTCTTTCACAACTATTCACTTTTTATTGGATATCTTGTCACCTTTCTTATGGTTACTCCTTTTCAATACTACCCCCCCTTAGGCTAATATTTACTTTCTTTTCCTTGGGGGAAATATCTAATATTTAAAATATCTTTTAAAACACTCACTCTGCCACATCTGTCTACATGAGCTCACCAAAGAAAGAAATGTTGATATGCTTGATAGTAGAAGATGAAATTGGGACCTCAGTTTCCACAGATCAACCCCATCTCTAAAATCTGTGGTGAGAGAGAGAATAGTTCTGGTTTTTTATAGATGCATTTTAATGTGACAGCAATAGATGTGTCTTGTCAACAGTAGCTTTATTGCAAGCCTGAAATCTATTATTCCTACTCTTTGGGGGAGGAATTACATCTCTTATACAAATGTTAAGTGCACTGTTGGAACTCAGTACAGGAATGCGTTGGTAAGAGAAGGGATTATTGTACAAGGACGTGGTTTCATGTTAGATTTAACTTGACAGTGAGGTGGATTTAATGAGTTCCTGCCCTCCCTTACCCCTTAGTATTTACTGCCTTCCTTTCCGTGCCCTTTCAGGTCATGCCCACCCCCCCCTTTACTTGCTCTCTTTCTCCCCAACCCCATTGTGGTGATTCTTTAACAGTGCTATCCTGCATGGAACTGGGCACTAATAATGCATGGATGCAAGGCAACTGAGCTGATCTACTAATCAGCAGGACAAAAAAGAATAGTCTCACACCTCACAGTCCTCCTTCCTCTCTCCTTTACTCTTAACTATGCATACACCTCAACCTCTGCTGCTCATGTGACTCCTTGGCAAGCCAGTTCAGCTCTTGAAGATTGGAGTTTCACAGGAATTTGAAGCAATCTAACTTCCTCTGCTGGGAAGGTCTTCAGCTACCCTCCCTCCCTCCCTTCCTCTTTTAATCCTTTCATTTGTTATCTTCAGTACTCTGTGATTCTTAGTCCTGTGGACCAGTCTCCTGCTGTGCATTATCTATTGAATCAATGACACTTTTGAACAGACTTAATTGACTAAATAGATAGAATCTATTTTTTTTCTAATTTATTTTATACTATTTTAATTAAGTTAGTCAGCTCAGACTGACTACATCCAAGATAAAAAAGTAAGCAGCAGGCACATGGCTCAGCAAAGAAAAGCTATAACACAGACTTTTTTGCACTTTTCCTTTCAGCAGCAGCAAGCTTTTAATTTGACGGCCTGTATTTGTGAAGCCCACCAGCCACAGAAAATGAAGTGAATAGATTTCAGTCAGCAGAGTGAACTGAATTGGCTCACTAAGAAGTCCAAAACTGGAGCAATTGCAAGAGTGAAAGTGCAATCACCGCACCTGGGAGCTGGGAGGGGGGGAGCAAAGAAGTAGGACCCTGTCTTTTGGGAGCAGCAAGCTGTTAGACCGGTTTAGCTATCTTGTCAAAACTTCCTTAAGTAAACAGCAAACTGTTAAACAAACATAAACCAGCTCTTAGGTAGAGGATAAAAGGCTGAAAAGGTATGGAGAGAATAGATGCCCCTCTTTAAGGGAAGTGAGTCCTGCTTCCTCCATAACCAAAATATGATTGCCTGCTGACTACATGACCATGGTCCTGCAGAGGACTTTTCCCTGAAACAAGGCTCGAGAAAGAGGTCTTGAATAGCAGTATTTTAAACTAAAGAGATCTGTAATAGCATGATTAATCATGTTCTTGATTATAACCTATATTGTTCATCAGATTTAATCTAGCTATTTGTTAAGACACACTGTAAATCTATGTTCATATATATAGACCACAGGAATTTCTGAATGTGATGGATGTTTGTATGATTTTTAAAAGCAGAATCCTTGAAAAGTAGAGAGCATGCTTTCTTCTATTTAACATCCACTAAACTTTAACAGGACTTCCTATGAAAAAAACGACCAAAGCATTTAAGTATTATGCTGTGACTCTCTCCTTCCTATAGTTAACCTATCAACTAAGGAAAGAATAAATTGCCTCTTGGTATGAAACCTGCTTAGGAAAAAACACCAGAACCCTGCCTCAAATGCAAATTTAGTTCCACTGAGGAAATGCAGTCAGCCCAGTTATGCTGAAGCCCAACTAAATATGCTCAGATTGTACAGTCTGAATGTGTGGAGCTATATGGCTCTTTTAATACTCTGCAGTGAAGGAGAGAGCCTGGCAACTGCATGAATATTCAGTGTAGCATACAGCGATCTAAGTCTAACCATACTTCAGCCCGGAGAATAAACAGTCAACAGAACCATGAATCCTTGAATGTACTCATTCTTGCTTCTTTCTACAAGCTAATATGGAAGGATTAGTAAGAAACTTTGCCCCCTCATCAAGTGCTTTGTGGGCACTCTGCAATAAAAACTGTGACAGATGAAGGATACAAGATCCTTTTGTCTGTGATATTTGAGAACCACTCTGCTACCCAGGTGTTTGAAAGAGATCCTTTTCATTCATTCACCAGTTTCAGTAACAACTAAAAATCAGTACAAAGATTTTTTAATCTCTTTAGAAAACTTTCCGTTTCTAAAGGTAATCCATTTTAAAATCCTCTGTTCTTAGTACCACACGCTTTACTGTACATGCACTCTTTCAGCTGCCAGCCAAACTGGGGTGTTATGGCTTCTTTAAGTTGTGCCCAGCAAGGAAAATGAAGCTACATCTACCCAAACTGGAACATGGTATTGAAATGCTGAGGTTACACTGACTGAGCTGACAGTGGTACTGTTTTGTGGCATGAATGGAGTTCAGAAATCATTGCAGCCAGAGAAGCAGCTGTGATTACCTGTCCCTTTATCCATCTGGACTGTCCTGACCCTTGGGCTATAGAATTAGTCTCTCTCTGACTCAGTGAATATTTATTTATGCAAAGTTAAACATTTTCAAAAGGACTTACAAGACAAAAGCACCCCGCCAAATAAAACAGCATGGGGATTAAGCGTCCTCCTAGGAGAGAGTGCATGCGCTTTCTTAGACAGCAAGGAGACCCGAGCTTTTGCACCGATGTCCCTTGACAAGGGACATTGTTTTTGCAAGAGAGCTCCTCCTCCTGCTCTTCAGTGTTTTGTATTGGATTAAGTGTGCGTTTAAAAAGCACCTATAGGGTAAGCACCGTCCTTTAAAAAAAGCTGAGAAGTGCTTTGTTCATGACTTCTGCTGGGGGTTAGGCAGATAGTACTTTGTCATTTGGCACTATCAAGTCTGAAACGGGCTCTGTAGGTTAGCAGCGGTAGACACTTCGGTACTTAGATCTGCTAGAAATTGACAAAAGCTTCTTAAGATTTATGTTTAGATTCAAGTGTCCATATCGTTTGTAGAAATGTAAATTTGTCTTCCAAATCTAGCTGTCAGTAAGTGGAGTCCAGAACACTACAGAACTCTGTCCCACATTAACAAAGTAGAGCTGTAGATGCTATCCATATACCAGTAATTCAAGCTCTACACCAGAAATAATACAGGTGCAACATGTTTTCCTCCTTACTCTTTTTACAAACTCCATAACTGAATGGACAGCTCATCCTAACGAGCTCTTCAGCCACTGAGGTACACTTGATCCTGAATCAGCAAAAACTGATAATAACTCTCAGCTGCTTGAAATTGGATTATTTTCTGACGACTGGACTTAATCCAACCAAAGGCCAGTAGAAATAAAAAAATGCTGTCAGCTCAGAACTTAATGATATATTCTTACCTCTGTAGGCCTATAATTTCTTTAGATACCTAAGAGGTCATGTCAATCCTAATGTCTCCTAGTTTTATGAATGTAACCATAAGCCCCTTTTAAATCAGATTACAAATGATTATTATAACTCTAAATCAAGGGGAAGGTCCACCATTTTCTCTAATTGGAAAGACTAATTTAATTATAATTCTTTTCTTTCCAGATGCTTTGTATTTGTTCCATTACACCACAACAGATAGTCAGGGTTTATGCAAAAGAAACAGTTAATTGTTTACGATTTGGAAAGGATGGGAAATTAGTTCACATGCTGTCGTAGCCACCTTCAGCCACACTTCTATTGTTTTTGAACTGCAGGTATCTTCATATGCAGTACAGGATGGTTTCACTTCTAATTTATAGTAGCCAAGAGACCACAGCTTATGCTGCCCCAACATTTTTTAGAGATCTTATTCTGTCCAAAACAGGCAATTGATAAAACCATCTGAAGTAAAATGCTAATAATTCAAGATTTACAAGTCAGTGAACACAAAGTGGAAAATGGCTAATGTATTCAATACTCCAGTGTGATTTTGCACTGACTTAACATAAATTGACATAGCCTTCAAAGTGAATCTTGTCAACAAACTCACCTTGCCTTATTAAAATCATTGTTGTATCTAAATTACTGTTGTCAAAAATAAATTCCTTTCCAAATATTAAACAGGCCAAATCTATATTCTGTGGGGCTTTGCTTAATCCAATGTTTAATTATTTATTAGATATCAAATATATAACATCTGTGTAAAAGGCTGACATATGTTAGGACCTTTGACTTTGATGTACAAAAACTGTCTGCTGAGTTAGGAATCTCGCTATAAATTAATTAGATATACATGAATATAGCATGTATATTCTTCAAAGTCTTCGCTTCCCTAGAGATGAGGATAATGCTTATACAAAGAACACAGAGTGTGTGTATGAATGGAACCTTTTTGCCTTTGAATTAACAAGGTTACACTTTATGCCTTCGTAACTTTTTAGTGGATGGCTTTCACAGTTTAAGGATTTTACAGCCTAAAGGTTAATTCTTCTCTCTTCTCTCAAGCTGTTTCTGAGACTCTGTCAATTTTACAGAAAATTACACCAGTGTAACTACCTAGAGTTTGTTTCATTGGTATAAATTTTGTAGGCAAGGCCTCAAGTAAGAACATTCTCTGGAAAGATATATTTTTCTTCATTCATACACACAAGCACGCAGGCATACACACACAAATCCAATCGATTATGCTTCGGGTTGTAATCTTACATTTTGAGAGCAAAACTTCAATTTGATTTATCTCCTTGTCTGTACTTTTGAGTTGGAACCCTTCTAAAACTTGCTTCTCCAGCTGCTTGTCATTCTACTATATAACAAAAAATCATTACCCCTAACATTGCCTAGGAAGTGGAGCCTACTGCCAATGCAAAGGTTATTTCTTTTTCTCAGCTAGATAGGAAATGTAGTCTTTTATCAAGATAAGGGAAGGGTCACAGCTGATCTTCTAGTGAAAGTGCAGAGCCTCCTCTCCACAATATATTTTTTTTCCTCTAGAGGTCCTTCAGTAGAGATCCACAGTTTTGATTTTTGATTTAAATTACAACTTTACAATAGAAAAGGAGTAGTTTATAGGCAAGTATGCAAGGTCAGAAATCGAGCCATTCTCACTACTGAAAAGGTATAATCTTCCTCCAAATAAGGTTGCATATAGCAGTATATCCAAGGAAACTAGAGTAGTAGACATGTGCCAACAGCATCAAATAGCGTTCTTTGCCTGAGTAGGGCCCATAGTGACATGCATGCAAAAGAACTCTTCCTTCTTTAAAAAGCAATCCTGAATAAAAACTCTTCTCATTCAAGATAGAGGCCTTAAGGAACATCCTGCATGTTAACAAACATCTTCAGATAATGCCTAGTTTGATGCTCATTTCCTAGTTATTCACAGACTCTCTTAAATGGAGCTCTTTCACTTCTGTGGCTTAGCCTAAGGAAATCCTGCAAGAACAATGTGTGACTGAAATACACACAGGTTTCCCAAATGGTAGCAAGACCCATTGATGCTGCTTCAGATAGCACCAAGACAGCAAGTTATAATACAAGCTAAACAAGAAAATGTCTTGTTTGTATAGGATTGGTTTGGGTTCAAGCTTTTTTCCTTTCAATTTGTAGTATATTACGTAAAGTGGCCTTCAGTGAAGAAGATATTTAGCTGCCAAACTACATTACCTTTCCTTAAGTGTGTCAGTAGACAGAATTTCAAACCCATCTACCAATTGCTTACTCCCCACGTAAGCATTCCCATTTACTCTTCTTAGTAAAGTAACCTGGAATCCCCTTGAAGATGCTGAAGGTCTGGTAATAGAAAGAGAAGCCTTAGAGACTCTATTTCTAAAATCAAATACCATGGCAATCACACAGTTTTTTTAATTAAGGTTGATTTATTGCTGTAAAAATGCCTGGTTTGATGCTCCTGGAATCTGTACAACCTGTACATCTTTACAGCAAAACTGCAGCACTGAGGACATTACAAATTTCCTGGAAGTACCTCTGTAAACAAGGGAAAATCCTTAGGACCCCTAGATTATCCAGCTTTCCTGCTGAGGTTATCAACAGGGTGTTAACTGATACCAGTATATGGAAATCTTTCCATTGTACAATAGATTTAGACCATTAATTTATTTCAAGACAGTTAACTCCTGACAGATGGCTTTCAACTATTTCCAAGACAGATTACTTTCAGATCTCAAAGAGATCTTTATTCCATTGCAAAATTCCTGAGCCAAACAATCTTCCTCCTCCTTCTTTATGGCATTATGTAGTGTCCTCTCCAATCACAGTCTAGTTAAAGCTGTTGTAGTACTTTTTCTAGTCAGAGCATCCCTAGTAAGTTTTTATGCTATTGCTTTTCTTGTTTTCTTATTGCCCTTACTGCACACTTTCCTTGACAAGGAGGGCACACAATATTTTTCTATTCACAGCAGGTACTATGCATCACACAGCACTACATACGTGTTAGTGGATATCCTGATTATCTGTCTTCCCCAGAAGTTCATATTGATCAGCCAAGGAACTCCTAAAACACCTTAAAGCCTAGATTACTTTTTCCAATTTATTTGTGAAAACACATTATTCCTCTGTGGCGATGCCTAAATCACATGGTTCTAGGAAAGTTGTGTTTTGACTGAAAGAAAGACAGGAAACAGAGCATGCCTAATGTGCACACAAAAGAGACAAAGTAATATAAAATATATTGCATTTTCAACAAAATAATTAAAATGAAAGGATTTATGACACTAAATCTAGCCACAAAGAAATGAAAAAGAATCATCCATCCAATAACTGATTTCAGGGGTTTTATGTACAGGCAAATACAGTTATCAATTCAGATATGATAGATCATTTAGAAGTAAAAGCAAAGTATAGCAATGATTATATGCATAAAATTGATCCTATTATAACACTTTTCACGAAAATAATTAATAATCAAGCTTTTGAGACAGAACAGAATGGTTCAATGAAAGCACCGCTTTCCTGCAGTCTTAAAAAAGAAAAGGCAGAACCAAGGTATGATGATTCTCTATAGCAAATCTTATAATAACCAGTCATCCCAGTTACCATACCCTCACTCATCCTCTTAAACAGGAATTAAGAACATTAGACTAGAAATTTATTCAAACATTTGCTAAAATCAGTGGAGGCTCTGACTGGATTGATACGCTTTGGACCAGGACACTAATGCAGGGTTTCTTGCACACTGACTTTCTCCATTCTTTTCTACTGCCATCACAGCTACCTAAGTAATTCTCATTAATTTTTGCTTCAGGTGGTTGGGACTTTTCAGAAGGGTCACTACAGTGGGGCCTGTGTGGTTAACTGATGTGCTGAGCAAGAGTGATATATTGCAAAGTGAAGTATGAGGCTGGAAAGCTAAAACAATGGGTTACTCAGAAAACAGTTGGAATACACCATGTTTGTTCTTTGCCTTTTTATACATAAAAATAACTTTGAATGTATTTGTTCAAATGTTAAAATGTATCCAACTATAAACTCAACTTCAAAATCTCACACCTCCAGTTATAAGCCAGTTTAATTTACAAAAAGCAACACTCATTTCCCCATCAGGCACTTATAAGCACATCTTTGGATGCTGTTGCTGTTGGTTTTTTATATAGTTGAGCTATTTAAGTAAAAAAAGTGGCATCTGTATGTAATTTCCATGCTTACTTGGCACCACTACCTCCTTTTCATGACAGTCTGTACTGTTTCCCTTTCTTCTTCTAGTCACTCCAGCTGCAGGACCCAGATGTCAAACTCAGGAATGTATTTTTTCCCCAGCAGCGATATCTGATTCTGTTGTTGGCACCTCTGCTGGTCGCTGTTCTGAAGCTGCCTGTGTGCAGCTTCGTAAGTTTAAACTGCAGACAGCATTTTTTATTTATATGCTAAAACCTTTCCAGTTGCCTTAATTATGGAAACTGAATATTATATATTCATCAAATATACAAACATACACGTTCCATTATTTACTATATTGGTTTCATGACAACTGTCATGCTTCTAACCAGAAACTGGGAGGCAAGAAGAAAGCTTCCAAAAGTGCTAATGAGACTTCAAAAGTAGTTGCTTGCTTTTAATAACTGATCCAGACAAAGAGAAGGTAAACATAAAGCAATCAAAGGCTGAAAGTTGAGAGTAAAGAGTAAGGTAGAAAGGAAAAGGTGAAAAAAGAAATGTATTAAAAAGGAATGCACAGCAAAGAGATGAGGGGAGAATAAAATATGTTAGAACTGTCTAAAAACATTCTGCCACATGGCTTTAAAAAGTGAAGTTCTTTAAAAAAGAACCAAGGGAAAAATTTCTTTCCAATTAATACCCTTCTGTAATTTTCTCTTTTTATTTCCCCTAGCTTCATGTTTTTCTCCCAGGAACTTTTTGCTGCAGTGTCTGATTCTCCATCACATAGCCAAGGTATTTGTCTCCGAGGGGCTTTGCTGGAGCTTACTCACATACAATGACTGGTCTGGAGTACTGAATGAGTCAGGCAGCTTGCATCATCCCACAAGCACCGGAAAGCACCTGTGTGCTTACTCTGCTGCAGTCTACGTGACAAATTAATTTTCCTGTCTACAGATCCCTTAAAGAAAGTGCATTCCCCTCCCCCTGCATTAATAAACATAATTTTGAGGCAGCTTCTATCTACATAAATATTTCCAGTTGCTTTACATTCATGCACATATAGTCACAAGAACAGCTTATGAAGACAAAAGAGTGGCATATTAAGAAACTGCTTAGTCAAGAAACTAACCAGTGTAGGCTAAAAGAGCTAACTCGCAGGTTAAGAGAAGGAAGGATAATGGCTGAACCCGTTAATGAGAGAAAGGAAGTGGTGAGTATCCCCAGCCAGGTAGACAGACAGACTGGAAAGGTCAGAGGTAAGAAAATATTAATACATAGCAGCATTTGTCTTATCTTGAGAATCCACCTGATTTCTATCTCAATATATCTGTTGGATATTGAACAGTGAAGTGATAAACTGCATGTAATTCATGTCTTACAAATTAAAGAACTACGGCCAAAAGTTTAGAGAGTCAAATAAAAACAAATAATTAGCTTGAAATCCAAGAATATAAAATGTTTACCAGGATTCAGCCATTTAATCAATTAATAGATTACCTGTATTTTGCTGTTCAATCTTGCAAGATGCAAACACCATGATTCCTATTCATCACTTACATAGGTTTACCTGCATCACAGGTATGGCATGGATTCTATATGAGGAACAAAAACATATACAGGATTCTACAGCATCTATATAGATAGATAGACCAAACAGTTTTTGCAGTATGAAGAAGATAAGTAGAGGACAGAGCGTACACTCAGGCTGACATAAAAACTAGGAGGCATCAGGTTCATAGACTCATAGAATCATTAAGGTTGGAAAAGACCTCTAAGATCATCAAGTCCACCTGTCAACCCAACACTACCATGTCTCATAAACCATGTCACGAAGACCAACAAGACCAACACAAGGAGGTATTGCCTCATACTATATAGTATCTGTAGAACTAAATGATACTAAAAATTTATAGGGATAGAAAAAGTGATATCACAAAACTAATGCAAGAAAATCCAGCATGGACAAATAAATGCAAAGAGACTTAAGATGTTCCTGCTCTGAAAATCACTGGAGGTTGGGAGAGCATTTTGGGAAAATATCACTATATACCTACTCTCTCCTTGTACTCTTTCGTGTACTCTGATGCTGGTCAGTGCCAAGATGATGAGTCACTGATTCAGACAAACCTTTGGTCTGACCCAGAAGTCATTCTTACAACAGATACTTCCAAGTATCTGGAATCCAAAAAGTCTTCCAGCTTTTGGAATTTGAAAAGTCCTACAGAAATCACCAGGATGTCTAAATTCTTATACACTACAGGTCTGAACACCCAGCATTTTGTAGGAACAATCAAGATAAAAAGTAACTTACTAGAGAACAGAAAGGTATTGAAAGTGTATTGTACAATATTGTAACTCTAGAAACGGAGAGCTTCATGAAACCAGAGAGGCTTTTTCTTTCTTTCTTTTTTTTTTTTTAAATAGCTAAAAAAAGTTAGCAATGTAGAGACTGGGTTTGTGAGTTCTGTGAGAGAGGATGAAGACATTTCATGAGAAAGCACAGAAAGCAGGAAGACAGCTCTGCTTCAGACTTGGCACTAGATGAAAAGCTAACAAAGCTGAGACTGATGGCAGAACCATGTTCCTGTAGTGGGACTGTGGCATGATTGCTGCCCTCCTGCTTTGGACAATAGGAGTCAGGGGTTTTTTCCTTATCTCGATTTGTTTGGACTGTCCTGATTCAGCAACTGTATCTCACTTTCAGCACCAATAAATTCAGCACCTCTAAAAGAAATGTCCAGATATTCCCCCATCAATCACCACCCATTTCTAAAAACGTATTCTCAATGACTTAGGAACATGCAAAAGCCTCAATTACAGTAGTTACCACAGCTGAGACTAACATGCAGCTACAGACTGTGGGAGCACGCAGTTTCCATAGCTAACAGCATAGGGGTGATGACAGGCAGACTATGCAACAAGAAGGGGAACCCAGTACGAAAGATCAGTATGAGAATATGAATTTTGGTCCTGCAGATGAAAACAAGAACAACGTCAAGAGCACTGGCAAGACCAGAGATACAGAGAGAGAAGACATTTTACCCCAGGAGAAAATGTACCACAGACTTCCGTCATGACAAGAACATTATACTTACCTCAAAAATATTTTACTTCAGCAGCATGAAAATTTCTAGTTATTCTTACAGTTCTTCCTACAAACAAATTTATGGAGATTAGGCGCTCTTGGGAGTTTGTGATCAAAGTTTAGAAACAATCAATTACACTTGTAAGTGTGAAAACTGAAAATGGTAGCATACAAATGGAAAAAGGAAAGCATGTCTTTAACTAGCTAACTTGCATATAGAAGTCAAAACTGTAACACCTTACCACAGGTAAGATTAGAGATCACATACAGAGACAATGCATTTAGACATGCCGAGGACATTATCACATTCTTCCATTTACTGCCTTTTTTTAATACAGCAAGATTTTACACAAGTGGGAGAAAGCAAAACAAGCTTGCCTATATCTAAGTAAGCAAGCAAACCCGTCTGTGAACTTGGCCTCCAGCACCTCTGCCCCTAGAAAGTGGAATTTGTTTCATTCTACATAATGGAACATTCCCTTGCTAACACTGGGTGGGTTTTTCCAGTTTTCCAGTAATGAAAAATTTGACTCTTAGAGACTTTGTGTTCATCACATCCACTGGAGGTGCACAGTTCAAAGTCATATTTATAAACTTGAATCAAAACTTTCAAGCGATGGGAACGGTTCCCAAAGCTAAGTAGGTCTTCTGTGACATTACAGAACAAGCCTCTGCCTTTTGAAGGATAGATCCCAACATTTGGAATTGATTCCAGACACATAAGATCTGGTAGAAATAAAATCAAGATGGGTTGTTACATAGACACCACGGTCTGCACTTCAGAGGAGACTGTTACATATTGACTGAGAGTCTTAAAGAGTTAAGAAGTGCAAAACAGACTGTGGAGTTTGTAAAACGTTCCACCTGCCAGCTACCAAGATACGGCTAGAAAATAACCTAGTATGAGGAACTGCCACTGCAAGAACCTTTGATACTGACCCTCAAGGTAACAGAAGGATTGAACTGCACAATCAGGTGCAAACAGTGATACTGGGCTGCAGCAAAGGGAAGAAATTTCTATGAAATGGATTATAATGTGGAAATAAATTCAGAGAGAAGAGTGAGTTTACCCTTTAAAATAATGGTATTATTACCATTATTATAATCTCAAACTTGATTTTGACAATAAAAGCGTTCAACTAAAGTCAGAGATGGCTCCCTAGCCTCTTTTATTCTTTGGATACTAGAAAACAAATACTGTAAAACTCCTTTTCTCTGATATAAAAGAGAAGACAATCTGTGGCTCCTAGATTATATGAGCAGCTGCTTTATTTGGAAGGTCTACTGCGAAGGCAAGAGCTGTGGAGTATATAGATTCAAGTAAATACAGTGGAAAACAGGCCAAATTTTAAGCGTCTTACATGAGATGGTGGAAGAAGCCACAATATTTCAGGATCAGACTATGAATGTATCCTTTCAAAATTCCATAAAGGTATTTTTTAGAATTGGAACTGTCATGGGATCATCCTAGTAACAGCAGTTTGGCATGGGAAACTCTGAGTGGGTAGAGGAAAATGGAGAAGACAGAAAATGAAGTATTTTAGCACAAAGCTACAATTTTAAAAAAGGAAACAACCGGAACTGCTTAAAAGGGAAACATCATTATCACAGCAACCAGAATAAGGACAAAAAACCCCCCAGTATTGCTGGTTTTTATTTTACTTTTTTTATTATGCTCTTGGAAAAGATTACCCAAGCACTTTTTCTGCTGACATTCAAGCAAGATATAATTAGACATAGTCAAGTAAATTTGATATATGAAAATACAATGAGATTTTCTTCCTCTTTCAGCAACTTCTTCCAGCAAATTGAATATCCACATTCAGGAAGGAATACTGCATATTGCTAATACACACAGATTTCAGGTCTGAGTGTCTATTTTAGTCACTAATTTAAAACTGTGAAGAGGTTTACATTACTCCAAAACTGGACTTGTAATGCCATGTAATTTATAACACGTTACTTGATTTTTTGCAGTAGATAGTAAAAGGCATAATTTTAAATAAAAGCAGAACTAATAAGCTATAATTTGTTTTACTTTCAAATTTGTCAGAATACTAGCATTCCACAGAATAGAAATACAAAATTATCATGTAAGTAATCATCAGGTGGTCAGTGTCCAGCAAATGAAGTAATATTCTTTATCATCAGTATTCAGAATTGAAGTTTTCTTGCTACTTCTGTGTGACAATGGCCTTTTGCCAGTGTTAGAGAAACAGTTCTTGTTTCACAATATCATGAGGACACTACGACTTAGTGATGAGCTGCCCTTCCCAAAATATACAACTGATAGTGAATTAAGAAAAACGAGCGCTTCTTAGCTTGAGAAAATCTTAGTGAACATGACCCAGTTTATAGTTTTATCTAAATTAGCAGCTCAACTATAACAAGTTAAAAACATTATGGAAACCACAAACTGATTTCTGTTCACGAAGATTTTGTCTATAGTCTGTTCTCTATTGAGACTAAGTCAGGATTTCTAGACTTTTTTTGGCAATGAAAACAATGTCTGTAGGGCAGATGTCTGGTGGAAATAGAGACAAAAGCAATGTGATAGAAGTAATCACGCCAGATGTCCAGAGCAAGCAACTATTCAAAAGAAAATTAATTGATAGAGGAGATCCAGATCTTAAGGTGCTGGTTACCCTTAACCACATACATCCTAGCACTACTGACAGAGGTGAGACTAGTACGAATTTTAAAAGTAAAAACTACTAGAAGGTCTGTAGCTTTCCTCTCATAAAAAGTATTTTACAGCAATCACTCAAAAGGTTGCTATTACTCGGTGGCAGCTGACCAAAAACCATTTCTGCACAGAAGTATTCCGATTTTTCCTCAAAAGGTCAAACTTTTCCACACAAGGAAAAAATAATCTTATGCTCAAAAACCAATGTTATATAAGACAGTGTAGAAAAAAAAATTAATCATGTTTAGAACTGTCAATTGGTTTATTTAATAGTTTAGCTTCTTTATAAGAGCAAATGGAAATGCAGGAAATTCTATTTAACCATAAGAAAAATTATATTTTTTTTATGTGAAGGTGATTAAAAAATGGAGCAGGCTGCACAGGGAAGTTGTGGAGGCTCCATCCTTGGAGATATTCAAAACCCAGCTGGATACAGCCCTGGGCACCCTGCTCTTGTTGACCCTGTTTGGAGCAGGGACTTTGGACTGGACAGTCTCCAGCATCAACCATTCTGTGAATGTGGAAAATACCAGTGTTCAGGAGTTTTAATTTCCATTTATTATCAGTTCTTTTTCAACAGCACCAAATGTCCACGTGTCATCTCTGTGTCTTGTTTGAAATGATGGTAGTTTGGATTTCCAAAGTTTTCTGTTTACTAGTTAAGAAGCCATTCTGTAATTTTGATCTTACTACCCTCTAATATAATTTAGTTATACTCTCACTACCCTACCCTCTTTCTTCCTTTCCCTCCTTAAGTTTCCAGAGCACAGAAGTATTCCAATTTACCATATCTTTAATCTGGAATGATCCCTTCCCTCCCAAATTGCTAAAACAGTTTTTTTTTTCACCAATCTTTTTGTAAAACTTTATGGCACATTTTAGTGTAAGCATTTCTCTATCTTCTCCTTTAAAAATTGCAGCTGCTTACAGAAGTGTATGTTTCACTGTTTAGAATCACAGATGATGACTTTAGTACATTTTGTACCTTTAATAAAACTGCTGTTTTTAAGGAACTGGTAATTCCTGCATCACCTGATCCAGAAGAATCCAGTTTGTTCAGAAGAAATTATTTTTTAAACATGCACACAAAAATCTTAGCTCTTCCATCCTCCTGCTGATATTAGAAGTACTGAGCTACATGAGGAATTGTCCTTTCAAATTATCTACTTGCATATTTATATACTAAACCTCTTTTGCAGGTACAGGTATGATTAGAACACAGAAATTTCTGGGTTTGCATATGCAAGTACGCTGCATGCAAATGCTAGCATTCGCAAACGACTACAAGAGCCGCTTTGAAAATTAGTTTAGGTATTTAGTTCTTTGTTATGACATATATTGGCAAATCAGACCAACATTTGTTATTCCATCAATTTCATAATAAAAAATGTATAGTATTAGTAATGTGAGATATAATTTCTTATAAGTAGATTTTCAGTGGGATCTTTGCAGTAACAAGTGGCCAATGCTAATTGTAAGTCCTGTTCTCTGCTTCACAGCAGAATTGTATTCCATTTTGGTAGGACACTTCACAGGCAAAAAGAGAAGCTTTATAAACATCTACATTCATCATTACTAAAAATAAAATGTCTACACTAACAAAGGCATTTAACAGTCAACACTTGTTTGAGAATCATATTGTGACAGGAAGCATTCCAGTAGGACTCCAACCATGTCTTCTTCTGAAACTTAATAAGATATCTTCCTTTGAAAGTATTTCAGACAAATTTGTAATGGAAGAAGAAGTCTTGATAATACTAAACAACAAATTTTCCACAAAGTTCAAGTAGCTGAGTTTTTTAAAAAAATAGAGCAGGTACCTTCCATATGATATGAGAGTCACTGAATTTTTTGGATGATATTGTAAATGAAATCAAAGCATGTTTAGTTTCATTTTGGTTTGTTAGAACTACAAACAAAGAAGGAAGAAACAGCAATTTGCAAGAAGATGGAAAACAAGGCAATATAAATAGAAAAAAATAGTTACACTTAACGAGATTTGTTTTCATTGGAACTGCTGCTGGGTTTCACTTTCAAACTACAGAGTTATCTACTTTCATTTGATTAGAGACAATGCTATGCAATCTGTCTGAGTTGCTTTGATTCTCTCACCAAATAAAAGAACAAGTGTGTCACACTTAAAAAGAGAAAACATTAAATTTAAGGGAATGAAAGAACAAAGAAAGAACCTAGTTACTTTAAACACAAACGTGAAAACAATTACATTAAAGATAGTAAATCACAGTCTGGCAAGGATGCTGGTAGAGAAATTCTGTCCTGACACAAACCCACAAGGAATTATTAAAATTCACAGGATTACTTTGGAAGAGCATAGGTATGGTTTTGTTTATACTAAACTCTTTATCTCAATAGATTAGGTTTTTTCTTTTTAATAGTTGCTTCTAAACTTTCCCTTTATTGTTGTTTTCCATCATCATCCTTCAGTCTCCCAGTGACTAATGACTTTTCCATCTCTCCCTGTGCTGCAGCAGCACTTGCCACCTTTTTTCCTTCAAACTGTTTAACATAATTAAGTAATTTAAACCATCAAAGCAATTATTCCCAAAAGGAATACAGTTTGACAATTGCTGCTTCTACTTCATGTCTCTTTGTCTTGCATTCTCAAAAACTTACAGATTTCTCCAGTTTAACACTGGTATAATAAGATTTTGCCTCTTCCTAGAAGCCTTGTCTTGCTTGCACTTCTGTACTCTCAGATCACCATAGCTACAGCGCTACTACTAACTATGGATGTGCTTGTATCATCCTTATGTTGCATCACGTTATTACATCCTTAAACGTGCATTCCTTCACCATCTAATTATTACCCATGTCTTAGAAAAACTTTCACCTCCAATTCAGAAGTCATACATGTTATGTATTATAAAAGAACAACTGTATTTATACTACAGGTACATTGCTTTAAATGTCTTAGTACGCAATGACAAAACCTAAAGTAATCCTAGATAATTAGCCAGAATGCAAAGCCTCTACAGGCAGCATGTTCGCACCACACTTCATGATCCAGCACAACTGCTCATTCAGCCTAAACGAGAGAGTCAATTCTCTCTCTGAAAAGATTGCCAGGGTACACAATTATTCTTATCACATATCTTAGATATGTGTACAGAAATGAAATTTAAGAACTTACTAAGGCCTTCAGAACAGTGTTCAAAATACCAAATATTAATTACAGTTGGTGTTTTCCCTGTGTGAAGACAACAAAATGTGACTTAAAACTAGATCAAGTTATCAAAGGTTCAGCCTTGGAGGATAAATGTTCAGCTGTAGACTACAGAAGCAGAGTCTTCAAGAACAGTCTCTAGCAAACACTGTCACCACAACTTTGCAACATATGTAATGGAACCTGATGGCAGTTCCATGCAAGCTGCATCTAGGGATCTCTATCTCAAAGCATACCACTTCTAACTTGGATTGCATGGCATGCTATCGACTCACTTTTTGCGTATCCGAGTTCCCTCCCAGAAAGCACAGGAATCACTTTGTGAAGCAGGAGGGAGGGTAACTAGGGAAAAAAGGTTATATTCACAAATATGTTTCTAGTAGCAATGATGCTGCAACTATAATACTCTGTGCACATAAATAATTTCAGCTGTATAGAGTTAGTTAATATTTTTACTAGACAAAACAATGTATTCAGTAGTTGCTTTACTTCAGGCCTAAATAATAGGCTACGCCCCAGAAAGTCCAGCTGTTATTTTACTTAAGTCATTGGTCTAGTAAAAGATATTGCTTCTTCATACAAGCCTTGACTTACTTAGTGTTCTTTTATTTGCTGTTTCCAATTGTTGTAAATTAACAGAGTTCCCATTTTGGGTGTGTGGTTACTTTGAATGCACTAAAAGATAGGTTGTTGACTTCATATTTTATTTCACTTTTGAATACACTATTCTTTACTGCGCCTTTTGCTTTTTTAATACTTCTAATACTTGAATACTTCAAGCTCTGCTTTGCTAACAAAGTAAGCTACTGTCAGTGGTAAGATGCTAATTCAAGTATATGTTTTAACAGGATTCCCAGGCCCTAATAACCATTACTTCCTGCATTCATAATAAAAACAGTGTGAGATGGCTATGTTCTCACATATCAAACAGAACCTCAGGACAGCCCAGTTAAATGATTTGCCAACATACAATATGATATAGCACTAGCAATTTTCTAAGTCTCTCTCAATTATGCACATAGCTGTTCAGGACATAGCAGGTTAAATGCTGACCAGCACTACTGAAGTGTGCAATTTAATTCACTTGTTCCATGTTTTGACATAACTTTGGTAAGCTTAAAATACAAGGCTGAATGATACAAAGTATTTTTTTAAACAGTTTGCCAAACCTTAATGTGTTTCTTTACAACAACATATGGTATAGTCATTATTTAAAGGCAGGTCCTCGGCAGTACACATCTTTCACTATAGGGATTGAAACTGGGGACCCATCTGCTCACATCTATTAAACTCTCAATACAATTTCAAACATTTGCTGAACTGATGACACTTTCAAATATGGTAGGATTTTTATAACGTAGGTGAACAACAGGAACATGATTTCAGTTTAACCAAAATCGTCTTAAATTTTGGTCAGAGCAAAGAAAAAAGGGAATAAACAGCTGCAGTACTGAATCACGTTAAACACAATGACAGGGCTGTGTAATACAGGCTCCATGTTATAAAGCTTTCTTTTTTCCTTTAAACTAAGGAATGTGCAAGTGGTAATCACTCTAGCTCAACAGAAAAGCACTTTACACCCCAAAATGTGGAGGTGATCTCTTTTATTGGGGTAACTAAAATATAAAGAAGTAGTCTTTGAGAAATTTCATTTTAATTTGTTTTATCAGAGCTTGTGAGCAGTAAAAAAGAAAATCAAAGGGTTGCCCTGTGTGGTGCCTCTTGGTAAAATAATCAGCTTTGAAGTTATTCTTTGGATAACACAAGACACTGGGTTAAGTAAGGGGCACCTTAGGATTTACTCCCATTTGACACGTCACTGCCAAACATATGTAAATTTTATACCAAACTAAATGTGAAAACATGCATTATACTAACCAATCCTGTAAACACCATGATTGTTCCCTAAATAACCACACAGCTGAGGAAAAGACAGAGGAAAACACAGGAGAGTAAAATCAAGGAAAATCTAGGGGCAAAAAAATTACAAAATGAAAGAAAAATTGAACCATTGAACCATCAATGTTCTTACACTGGCCACTCCCCAGCTGGAGTAATATACCACAGTTCAACAAGTCATCAGCTATGACAACCTAGACGACACAGGATCTGTACCTGTACACAGATTAAATGAAACCAGATTTGTTCTTAATCTGATAGCTATCATATTTTGACAGTTAGTGATGTTCATTTAAAGAAACACATCCCAAATTGCAATAACTAAAATGCTTGCTACGACTGAAAATCTGTTAAAAATCTTTTAAAATCTTTTACCTTGTATGGGTTTTTTTTCTGTTAATTCACTAATTTTATTGTCTAAAATGAGGAAGAAAAAATTAAAAATAGAGGGGGGAAGAGAAAGAAACAGAAGCAAACAGAAAAAAAGATAAACAGTAAAATGAGAAAAAATAGCCAGCTCCTCACAGCAGCAATATCTTGAGTATAGGGTTACAAACAAATATACTTCAGACTTTTCCACAGAATTTTTAAACTGAATATATTCTACCTTGTACCATAGCTTTCCATAGCAACTTGCAAAAAAACCCTGCATATACTGGAATGGCATCTTGATAAAAGCTAAGGCCTTGCCTAAACTTGCTTGTACAAATAAGATATAATGTATGGTCAAAGCAGAACGATTACTTTAAAAAAACCCCAAAATCAAAACCCTCTATGTATGGACATTCCTATTCCAGAATAAAACCATCCAAGAGTGACAGTAGCAAGAAAATCCTCGGAAATTGTTTTAATACAGTTAATGGTTTGTCTCCTGTATGTGTGAACCTTCTGAAAAAAAGATCACAGCTCTCCCCACACTGTTCAGATAGATCAATGAACACTAACTATTTTTGTTCATTTGAACGCACAGAACATTTGCAAAAGATGTGTCTTTTTGTCGCTGCAATGGTCATTATAGTTTTCTCCTGGTACTTCCATACAGCCTCATTAATGGAATTAGCAAACTGTAGCTTTTGCTTGACACTTATTTATTACCAGTTGACCCTATTTTATCATCATAATATACTTACTTGGCTGGTCATATTAAATTAATTGAAAAAGTCTGTCTGTTGATAGCAAATATCATAGGAAAAAATATTTTGAAAATTTTAATCTACATTTCTGATAATATTTTGCCACTGGAATATAGAATAGTAGTTCAAATACACTGTGGCTTTCCAGTACAGTAATCTCAGACAAGACAGCATGAATCTTCTCAAATTAATCTAGGTGACTTTTAAATGCTATTTAGGAACGATACCACGCCAAAATGAAGGCAAGCAGAAGAGGGAGTCAATAAAGGAAAAAAATCTAGGTGTCAAATCATATTTGTGGAATCTATGGAAACCTCATCAAAGCAAATGAGATCCGTATTAAAGGCATTTTTTGTGATGTCCAAGTGAAACTGAGTAAATGTGCTTGGCAATATATGTCTGGACAAAACTAAATAGCTTAATGTGGATCTGTAAAAGTTAGACCAACAATTGACCGCTCAGTCTTCAACCAGGGACTCAAGGTGGCATTTCAGAGCTTAAAATACGTAACAGGGTAATAAGAGGAGGTTTGTAAAAGGTGGAGAATTTCAGAATTGAACACAGGCTCTAGCTTTGAATGTTGTCTCTAGACATCAAAGAAAAAAACTACTGATGCATAAAAATATACAGCAGTAAGTATTGCAACTAATCTAGTGCAATAACTTTTCATTCCTTTTGATAGTGGATGGGATTATCAAGCTGGAGCAGATCACTGAAGAATCATTGTGCACAATAAAGATCATACCACAGCAGTAAAAATGTTAGGATACTTTCGGTCCTCAGCCACAGACCCTTCATCTTTTGATAACATTCTGCTTGTTGAGTGAAGATTTTAATGAAAACGGTATTTCAGAACTTCCTTCCTTTGTGAGTATATGTCCTCACCTTAACCTTATTTTAACATTGTTTTTTGTGTGGGCGTTTATTGTATTGTAGAGTATGGCAATTCTGATAAGAGAAAAGCAAAGACTAAGCCCAGTCTTATTGTATCAGAAGGGCTGAAATAATCACATATCCTGGAAAACCTGGGAATTTCTGATCCTACTTTCAGACATAGAATGGATACACGGTTTTTGATTACAGAAAATTCTCTCGCAGCCAAACAAAAAGCCAAACTTCAGTTGTATTCTCCGATGAACAATCAACATGGCTCATTTCCTGGGCTTTGGGAGGAAAACTGTTTCTAGCACAACCTAGTGAACTGAGAATAATAGGAATGATATGCTTGATGACAGCAGCAACATAGAATCTAAAACATACCCCAGAAGGCTGCACTTTTGAATTAAAGTATGAATGTCACAGGCACAGCACTTAGGATGTTTGATCCCAGAAGGTTTGCTTCTTTCAGTGCCCTATAAGCTACAGCTGTACCTGTCACAACCACCCATTACCTGGATAGTTAATTCTCCCCAGACATTTTAACTTCTTTCTAAAAAGATCACAACAGTTATTAAAAGACAACAAACCCCCAGTAATTTACATTCTAGTTTCCAAAGGAAACAAAATTATTTCCTTTATCTACATTTTATTTTGTTATAGCTTCTTTTCATGCCTAATGATGAAAAAAAAAAAAGGTAATTGTCTATCCCTATTCTTTGAGGGTATCCTCAATCCTTAACATCTCATCAGTCTCATGTACGATAACGACTGCCCAATTAATTTGACTATATTAAGCACATTCATACTACTAACTGGATTCCAATACATACCTAGGGGAAAACCAAAGAAGATTGAACAACTTAGTGGGAGCAGAGGTCCTGGCAGCATGCACCATAGAAATTGTTCACTGTAGAAAAATAATTCAAACTTATAATGGATGCATTTGTCTGTAGGGACTTACAGCTCTTCCAGAGCTCTTACAATGACCAATCACATTGACATATATTTTCTTTAACCTTTACATTTAAAAAAATAATCCTACCATCAATAGATTACGGTTTGAAAGAGATTCCCTTTACAGGCAATCCTTCTCAAAATTATTCATAATATGCTTTCCTGTGCTTCTGGTAACTGTCAAAAATTGGCTTCATATCAGATGGAATATTGGTCTGATTTAATACAGCATCTCCTGTTTGGATATTTAACTAATTCCAGTACTTTCTCCAGGGCTTGAGTTTTCACTAAGAAAGCATACTGCAATAGCCTCCAGTAAAGGCTGTTTCAGTGCTCATTTCCTGAACCTGATCTTCTGAGAGAATTAACCACTTCGTTTAGTCAGCTGCTAACTCTTAAAGTTGTCAAGATGTCCGTCTTCACAACTATTTACTTTGCAACTCTGACAATACAATTCAGTTGGAATCATTTGCAAGCTTGTTCCCTGAGAGCAAGGACTCCAAATTTCCAAAGTGTTAATAACTGAAATTACTGATAAATATTTCTGCATGTAAAAATGAATATGCCATGTCTATAAATGAGGGGAAAAAGAGACTTGGACAACCAACAAAAATTTCAGCTCCTTTGGAAACAGCAAGGATTCTTAGGACTCAGCTCATTAAATTTCCCTGGGAGATACGCAATTGAAATTCAGTGAGAGTTAAACACACAACTCCCTTAGGTTCTTTAAAATCCCAGATGAAGTGATATTTAACTAATTCCCACACTAATAGAAATTAGTCTTTTGGCACAACAATGCAATCTAATTGTTGGTCACTATAATAGGTTCAGTCCCCAGCACAGCGTTTAATGACGTCATTAGGGGAAGCTCACATGTCCTGTCCCGCTGGGCTAACAGCGGCCGAGCTTACTGGCCTGAAAGCCCAGTCACCCGGAGTGCGATAGGAGGGAAGTGGTTGCATTGGAGGATGCCTCTCATTACCAGCAGAAGGTTGTGTATGTGCATTCAGCTTTCCACGAGCACTTTTTGCTATTCAGAAGCCTGCGTATTCTACACATTAGAAGTAATATATTTTTTGGGTGTGGCCAACCTCACATGTTCTATAAAATCGGCGAAACTAGATCCCTCTCTGATATGTATGAAACAAAATTAGACATCTCTGGAGAGATTTACTCTTGAATAGCCCGACCTTTTCTCCCCTTTCCTAGTTTGTTTTCCCTCTTTCATTCTTAGTGCCTTCGCTTCGCTGCCAGAAATTTCTAAACTGGTGAGCTCACTCTCCCCCCTCCTCCCTTCTTTCTTCCTTTCTCTCCTTCCCTCTGCCCGTCGGTGGGTTTCAATGGGCTCCTGCAGTTACTCAGGCGGACAGCATTCCGTTGCCAAGCAACTCCGTGAAAAGAAGCACATGCTGCTGCTGCACAGACAGAGCGTGTCCGTCTGCTCCAGCGATGCTGTGGCCTAATTTCTACCTCTGTTGTGTTAGATACAAAAGGGAACATCTCCAGAGGAGAGGGTTAGGGAGTACTGAATTATCTGCACTTTTTTTTGTTGCTTGTTTTTCCCCCCCGCTCTCCTGATCGGGTGCATCCCCTTCCATCTCAGGGCCCCCAGAAGTCATGCATGTCTAATCTGCATGCATGCGTTTGGGACCATTCCCTGGGCTTTGTACAATACTGACAATTTTCTGTTAGCTTTTGGCTGAGTTAATAGCACTTAGGGAGATCTGTTAAGCTTTCCTGTAGCTCTCCCATAAGGGCAGTTTTGCATGTAAATTCTCAAGGCCATTCATCTTTTCCTACCTGACTCTTTATTGCCTGGGTGTTTGTTTTGCTTTTTCTTTAAAGGCCTCTTTAGGAATGCAAGCATAGCCTTTCTTATTTTCCCTCCTTTCACTGTGCTTTCCTGAGAACAAAGAAAGCAAACTAAGAAATTCCTTTGGTTTTTCCACAGCCTGAAGAAAGATCACTGCTTTATCCATGGATTAAGTTTTGGACTGCCTAATCTTCTCAAAAGGCAGGCACATACAGATTCAGATTTTGTGGTTTGAACTCAGCTCTGCAACCACAATCCTTCACTGTCTATTACAGACAGTATTATCATTAGGTAAAAACAGCAGTCAGAATAAGAAGCAAGTTTCCTTAGATTTATTGCTAGCTTTCTTAAATTTATTGTTAGCATGTTTTTAATAAAAAGGTTGCTTATGTCGGTTGCTTTTTGTCAGTTCTGGTACCAACTCAGCAGCTCGCTCAACCTGCAAGCAAACTGTGTTCAGCCTGACGGAGTCTAATATTGCTCTGGTGCTCTGGGTATTCCTACGATCCTCCTCTCACTTCTGGACCAAGCCTGACGTCCCAGTCCTAATCTACAAATCCCTAATTTGGTTAGTGTGCCTCTACTTTAAGGGCAGCCAAGGATCTTCATCCGCTGATCCCTAGAGTCAGCACTACACTACAAATTTCTGCCAGCATAGCTATGTCAACACAAACTGTGAAAAATGTATAACCTCCAGCTGACACTGCTGTACCAGTAAGTGCCTGGTTCGGCCTCATTTATGCCATCAGGGCAGCACATTTGTCAGCTTAGTTTATGCCTTCAGAAACGTGCTGTAATTAAACAGGCAAAAACCACAGTGGCATGGGGAAACATGGAAACCACAGATGCCCTGTAACAGATAAGACCAGGCCCAGTGTCTGTGGACACATTACAAGAAAGACTCAGCGAGACACAGAGATCCAATGCTGTGTAGAAGAAAGGTCCCAGCCCAAAATGTTCCATTTCTTCCGAATGGCAGAGTACCTATGAGATTGCAGCTACTTTTTGTTCCAGTGTACTTTATGTGTATAGAGCTGTGGATAAGATTCCGCCAATCTTTTTCTTATCTTTTGCTTATCTCCTGCACAAAGGATCAGAACTGTTCAACTGTGTGGTAGCCATAGTTCTGCAACGCTAAATGCAAATGGAGTGGTGAAGTCTCATTCTTTTGGAGCAAAAGGATATTTCAGTCCCTGAGAGTTTCATGTGCTAGGCAATCACCATGATTATTTACAAAATTTTTTGAGACCTTCTGGAAAGAAAGCTGCTATATACAGGCAGCACAATAGTACTGGCATGAGTCATACATACACAACTTTCAGTATTATACAACTTCCCAAACATGCTCTGTGTAAGATGAAATGTATGGCTTTTCTCCCTCAAAACCACAACTAAATATCACTAAAGAAACAACAAACTGTCTTAACATTACATTAAAAATCCACACTCGCTTCTGAAGTCAATCTAAAAGGGAAAATAAGGCCCCAGAACTGCTTACAGACATGACAAAGCTAACAAAAAAAAAAAAAAATCGGTGATCCCTTGACAAACAGGTAAAGAACTAGAGAATAACAACATGAGCCAATTTGCCATACAGCTCCCAATTTCTTACTCACTGTCCACAAGCAGTCTATGTGCTTCTCTATGTATTTTCAGATCTTGCATCAATTCAAGATGATACTAGTTTGGCCCACAGCCAGAAAGAGGCAAGTGAAATAATGTTCCAGTACTTGCACTGTGAACACACAGCTGGCTTCAAAGGGAAATGGACTAATCCTACTTCATTTCCCCTCTTCAGTATGTGTTTAAAGAGCTTTGGTGAGCTGAAGGAAATCGACCAGAATTCATTAGTTCCCTTCTGATTCAGCTCATTGCTGTTGGAAAGGGAAACAGGTCGCGATTGCAGGATCATACGCTATTTCCTTCTGAAGCACACGTTAAGCCAATTCTGCTCTCAGTTGTACACATACAGATCTTCACTAATGATGCATGTATTTAAATGCAATACCTCTCCAAGCTGGCTAAAACATATAAAGACTATGAAGGGAAGAAGAAATATTAAATAATAATTTTTAAAAAATATAATCTATTTGACTTCGTACCATTGAGAACTTTTGCCTGAGAGCATTCGTGAGAAACAAACGCAGAAAATCAAGACAGGAACTTCTAAAAAGAGACACAGGAGAAAAGAGAGGGGGAAAATCCCAACTCAGACTAGGAAAAGACAATGAAGGAAAAAATAAGAATAATTTAATAAATATATCATACACATTTTTTTATATTCAATGGACTATTACAGCACATTAAAACACTGATTGTAATAGCTAAAGCAAATCCCAGGGATCATTTTGATCTTGTTTGGAGGTGGTTTTGGAAATGGTGACATGAAGCTTAATCACTTGCTCTGGACAGAAAGTTTTTCTTCCCATTTGTAATCGGATCTCTCCACTTCTCCCTTCAGAGCTCATGTCATACTTTTATGAGCCTTCTCAAGGTTACTGGAAGCAGTAGGACTTCAAATGATTCCAGGCTATATCATGTTCAGTTTAAGGCCTGAGATGATAAACCAGAACCAACCCTCCTCCAAAGCAAACCTACAATTTAACACCTAAGCAGAAAGTGGCTTGTGACAAACAAAGCAGACAGAAGAATGCTACAGGGTTCATGGTGGGACCACAGCTTTGCTTGAATCAAATAAACACAACACGTAACAATCACTTTTTGTAACTGTAGTGAAGACAAAGAAGAATTATTGCTGTAATGAACTGTCTCTTAAGCTTCAACTATGATACTTAAATGGTCAACAGCCTTATGAATTTGGTTTCCCTATTAATTACAAATCCATGAGCTTGAAGCAGTATATTGCACAGAAAACATGTCCTGGATCTGGAATTAACCAAAAAGCCTTTAAAATAGCAACACTGTATCTGAGAAGAGATGGGTGATTCCAAAAACCTGAAGTTTTAGAAGGTTTTTATTACCTGAAGTTGTAGAGGTGTCTGAGGAGCTCTCTGTGACAATTTAAAAATTTGATTCCTTACCAGTTAGCTGCAGAAATATAGTACAGACACAATTTTTATCCTGCACAATAGCTTCTCACCACAGGAAAATGAAGGACAATTAGAGAGCAAGTATTGGCTCAGTGATTCTGTAGAGCACTGTACCACCTACAGAGCAAGTTAAAACGAGATCATTTTCCGTTGCTATTCTATGTCAACCTCAGTTTACAGCTTTAACTTTAATCACTAGACCATAATTTAAAATGTTATTCAACCTACTCTAGAAAAAGTTATATGACATTTATAACTTATAAAGGCTGAGAGCTTCATATAGAAGCACTGGGATAGACCCAGAAACAACACAGATAATATGTTCTCTTTGGACATTCAACATATTTTCTTACTCCAAAAACAAAGGTTGAATGCCCCATCCCTCTTTAGTTGTAGTGAATGGATATTGTACAGGAAGAAATCAGTCACCACTTGTAGATAACATCACAAACAAGCAAACAAATACACAAAACAAAGGCATTTCACAGCTCAAAGTCAAAACTAGTTCATTAGGCATTTTTCTCATTTTTGTTTAATGTACTCCAGTTTCAAAGTACAAGACAGCAGATGATACAAAGGCAATCTACCTCAATCAGCTCAGTGAGTATGACTACATTTTTTAATCCTTTCTTGTTTTGCTGCATTTATGCCTCCATAATTCTTGTTTGCTACACTGGTTACACAAAAGGTTTTGCTTTCATATTCCCTTTGCAAAATCTGCATTCTCTTTCTTCCTACCTGCTTAGTTTTGCTGTCTCTCATAAAGAAACATTTCCTTTTGTTCATGCTGTGCATACGTATGACTTAAACTTCACCTGACGTCACCACAGAATTTAAATTTCCCTCCAATTTGAGATAAATTATTCTGGATAAAACTATATTCTAAATGTATCCAAGACCTTAACAGAGATGAGAATTTTGTTTTTACTGTCAGAAACGTTTCAGCTTGCAAAACATATTCCAGTAAAACCCTCCCTTGGTTCCTAATGTAAAGAGCCAGAAGTTGCTTTTCCAAAAATAAAAATGAAGTGCAGAATGAGAAATGCAGTTCAATAACCTAACCTACCATGGAGATAGAGTTACTGTTTACAAATGGGAGTTAGTGCATGCAAGGAGAATTGGGCTCTTGAAGACATAACAGAAAAAGAAAACACCCTCTGATTTACATCAGCGGTGTCTCTCAGACTTCAAATGGGAGGCAGTGATATACTGAGGGGGAGAGATTAAATACTGTGGCAAGAGGTAGAACATAGTGACAGAGAAACACCTGCCCCTACTGCCATTCTTTAAGAGGTACCAAATGACCATATTTGTCTGCAAGCAAGATTTAATACACTGTGGAGACTGACACAGGCTGGCCATGGAGGAACGAAAGGGAAAGGGAAGTGATCAGGGAGGCAGGAAGTATCAAGTCCTCCAATTATGCACTGCACATAGTGCAAATGCTTGTGCAGACCACCCTGGACAACAAAGGCACTGTATGTTGTTTGAGCAACTCATCCTTCTACTTATGGACAATTAGAAAAAGGAGGGACAGGGATCGTGGCTGCCACATAACCTTACGGTGACCTTGGTAATAGGTACTCTGAAAATACATGATGGATACTTCAAATTACAGACACAGATATAATACCTGCATTCATCAACTGTACCTCCTAGTCCCAACACATTTTTTAGACATCACAGACTAAGAAGAGTTAGGTTTGAGATCTACAAACTTACTCTCACTAAGAGGTTTAACCTATGATTTGTCAATATTATCCCATCTCCTTGATTCTTCAAATAATAGAAAATACCACAAACCACTAGCAATTCAACATTCCCTCTAAACAGTACAGCCTCCTAAGCATGAAGTTCAGAATTTTGACATTATTACAAAACCCCATATATTTCTCAATTCATTGACAAATGTACCCGCTCTAGTAATTGTGCCCAAACCAAGAAAAAATGGGAGGGTTTCTTCTAGCAGAAAGCCCAGTAGCTAAAATCTAAGTGAAAAAAAGGATGTATTAAAATCTTCCTCTTCTGTTCAACCTTGGATTAAGCAGCTGCCTATTTACCAGGGGTTTAGGAAGACTACAAATAGAACCCAGCCTGTTATCATGCACTGAAAAGTGAGCTTTCTGTATGAGAATGCCCTCACTTGCTTCATTGTACCAGTTCAAAATATGTGATGTGCAGCTACTGAGAAATGTGGAGAAATCAACCCACTACAACTATTAGAAAATATTGTGTTTAACACTAACCGGTCCAGCTGGCTTCTTTGCTTTCTCAACAGCCTTTGTAGCTTCCTTGAGTTGTTTTCTAAGCTCTTCCTTTGGCTAGTCATGTTTACAGCACTATGAGAGGAAGAAACAAAGCAATTGTAAAGCTTGTTATGAACTAGTTCATGTGCTATTAAAGGTGTCCTTCCCACTTCAGTTCTATTTGTTCTTCTCCCTCTCCAAAGTGGGTCAAATCTTTCAATTTAAAATCTGAGCACTCTTCACGTCAGGTCTCTGAAAAAAGCATTCAAAGCTAAGTCCTAAGATGTCCTGACCTCCTGAAAAGCTTACAGCCGCACTCTAAGAAAGCAACAAAGGATCATTCCATAGCAGGTTGAAATCTACCAATGTATTAGAATACAGCACAACTCTAAGCAGCCTTCATACGCATATAGAAACTGTTAGTCACAGCAGGGCAGTAAGCATAGTGGTAGTCTCCAAATGCAGAAAACCCAAGATGCACATCTCCTCCGAATGATTCACACTATAGACAAACAGACCTTTGCAAACAGCTGTACCGTACAAGCTACTGTGCACTGGCTCTTTCTCAATTGTTCTTCACATTACACTTCAGTGGAAACCACTAACCCTTACCTATGCTGTCTGTTCATGAGAGCATTTCCCATTGTTTTTCAAGTAAGGTCAGCCAGGTTAGATTAAACAAGAGCTTTGCTACCTTGGATGACTTTGTCTGAAATGAACAGGTGTCCATTTATAGGAGCAGATCAGTGAGGGTGTGGTTTCACATTGAGCCTAATTTGGTGCAAAGGCAGGTTGACCAGAGGCCAGATATTCATTAGGGAAAATTTGCAGATCCTCAGATTCTTCATCCACATGATCTTCTCTAATTATTTTTTCTGTAGCTTGATCCTTCCAGTGATAAAACCTTGCACCCAGTTCTTGAACCTGATGGTCAACTTTGCTAACTCTTCCTCCTCAAGGAAGGCAGCTGAGGTTTTGGCTTTGTGCTAGTGTGTCTTAAATTGACAACCAAAAAAAAGGGCACCCCAGTCTTTCTTAGCTGAATAACTACAACAAAGGCAAAACCACTGCAAACCTATGTAACCAACACAGCAAATCAAAAGATATAAATTTTAAGTATATTTTACAAGGTGTAACTTCGTATCTTTCATATCCTATATTCCAGTTACATGGGTTCAAGTCTACAGATTATAGAATGTGGAATGTAACTACGAAAGTACGAAAAACTTAATGACAGACCTTGACAGTCACATAGTTAAATCACACAGAGCAGCCAAGCAAAATTAACAGGAACGTCCTCAACAATCCAAAAAAAAAAAAAAAAAAAAAGAGGTGATCTATCAAGGTCTAAGAAACAGAATCTTCAGAACAAAAAACCCAACAACCCAGCTGTCAGGTAATGTATTTAGTCGTTCTGAATGAAGGACAGTTAAAACAAAAACGTGTTATCATGTAGATTTGCATTTTCATTTGTAAAAAGGAGATGGGATATGCCAGGTTAATCACCCTATTTATCTGCTTCTCTGGTACTGGATGTGCACCATACACTTATTATTTTATGTCTTTAAAAAACAGCAAAATGTAGAGGGGAAACCTGTACAATAGTATAAAGAACTAAAGTAGTGGTTCTGATGTGCCCCCCACAATTTTGAGTGCCATAAAGTTTATAAAAGCCTACAAGTTTTGCTCAACAAACAAGAGGAGAGGGGAAGTACGGCAGTGAAAAGTAGCAGCAGTTTGCATAGTGTGCAAGTCATACTGGTGTCCCCAGAACGAACAGTACTAAGCTGTAGGTATGTATATCATTTAATCACACTAGTTGCTCAGAGTTGAAAGCTGGCATTATATTCTTCCCGCTCCCTCTAGAAGGAACCAACAAAACACGTTTCTAGAACTTAGGACTGCATCACATGAAAACTTCACAGGAAAAATGCCTATAAACTGAGCACAAATATAAGCAAAGAAAAAACCTCTCTAAATAAAATGTTAACAGTTAAAAGAAGTTTAGAAGAAAGAGTACAACCTTTATAACAGAATTTGCTGAATGTCTTTGTCAAAATCCCCTATCAAATAAAATTTGATTTTTCTTATGATGGTGAAGGCAAAGGCTGAAGTCATACCTCATTCAAACTGCACCACTCTAGTGAGATGGAATTACCTCAGTTTACAGAAGGAGAGGTTTGATCCTAACAGGGTTTGCCTGAAGCTCTCTGGCAGAGAAAAGCTTGAGCTATAATGACAGAGTGTGCAGAATGACCCATATTACCTTTTGGCTAAGTACTACTTTTAGCAAGCTTTAGTAGTTTATCATCACTATATGGTAATGATGACTTTTCTCAGACACAAAGAATTATGGTTTTTATCAATGGTTCATGCCAAATCCAAGTCCTTAAAAGAAATCAGCCCAAAGCAGGTGCACAGAGCTGTCAGACCTTGAAATTTGTTTTGAAACCAACCACCTGTTAGTGTAATTGTGTAGCTGTTTTTCCTGGCTTATGGGATTTCAGTTCAGCTGTTGTTCTCATGCTAACGCTTATTTCCTCCAGGAATCAGTCTGTCCATTTACACTAACCTACAAATTTCTATGTGACTATCTTCACAGTCTGATTCAATGTATACATGCAGAATGTCTGGTGTAGCTCCGTTAATCAATACCAGACTTTGTTTACAAAATAGCTCGTGATTGCTGTAGGAAAATGTCTGAAAAATAGTATTTAACATCCTCTGTGTCACATTTAATCATTTAGATGACTCGCCTCTGTTTCTTGTTTGTTTCAGGCAGCAACAAAGAACATTTACTCTTAATGGATGACCTCAAAGATCAGATTTACTGTCGGTGCCTGACTCACATTCTATTGATAACAGAGCACTGTTCCCGCTGCTGAAATTAAGTCTGAGTCAGGATTCCCATTTAAACCTCTTTCTGAAGGTTTGTAACTTCACCAGAAGTTAACTCTGGATTGTGGTTAGCAAAGATACTCTTGGTTCACAGGACCATTTACTCGAAAAAATCTGAAAGAAAAAATCTGCCTACGTGTGAGCTAAAGTCTAAAAATTCTCATCAGGACAATGGCTTAAGATGCTTTTTGTAAACGAGAAATGGCATGTAAGAAACAGCAATGTTTAAGAGGCCAGTCAGAACTGCAGTTCCTTTATTCTCCAGATTGCCGTTTTCAGCACCCTTTGGACATAAGCCACCCCAGAAAAAGAACTGGACACTTGGGTGAGAACAATAGTTGAGCTGTTTATGAAATGTCCTCCTGCCACAGTCAGTCCCAATCATCCCGCAGGCCCACACTGCCCTCCAGGGAGGGCCATCAACAAAGTTGAGATGTTTCCCTCAGTTTACCTCTGACAGGATATAATTCCTTGGGAGTAAACACATAAAGTGAGTAAGAAAAATATAGCTGACATAAACATGAAAATATTCATAAGATATTTCATGACATAAAACCACTAAAAGATAAATTATAAAGATTAAATATTCCATGTTCTTATTCATGCAGAGATAACTGCTATCCAAATGCCTTTTTCAAGCATCATATAAAGGAAACAATAAACAATTTATGGGTAATAGTTCATAAATATAGGCAGTGCTGTATGTCCAATGCGCACCGATATTTCATTGTGTAAGGCATGATTACTAGGTTTATGCATGAGATGAAATGTGAGTTGTTTGCAGCTATTTAAAATCATTTTGGGACACAATAAACTGTTGACAAGATATATCCTATTTAAATGTATTACCCATCCCTGACTGTAGAGCATGTTGTCTTGTGTTTATCAGAAGGAATGCTTTTAAAATACATTGAGAAACTCAATTGTTATCATTGTCTTAACTTAAAAAGACAACACCTTTGTATAGAGTTCTGTTAAAAGAAATCCTGCTGCTTATCATAAGCACGTACTTCCCCAAAGTTCCTGTTTTTTTAGAAGTTTTATTAATTGCAAATGTTGTTTACTAGAGGAAAACCGTGATTGAAGCTCTAAAACAAAGAGAATAGTTGTAACTTTAATCCTTTCAATAAGCCTTTGTTTCCCATTGACTAAAAACTTCCTAAAGGAAGTAGAGCTGCGAAAATCCAGGAAGGAATTAGATTTGCCAAATTCTGTTCCTACTTGGATTTAGATGCAAAGGCTTTGTTACTCATTGTACAAATGTCTGAGTAAAAAAAGAATGATCACTGACAAAATTGCATTTTGCCAAGGTTGGAAATTATTAATAGAAGAGGTTTGCCTATCACAGAATGCACACTATGAACCTACATAACTTAAAAAATAATACATTAATTTTTTAGCTGCTGCTGCATTTTTTTCAATGGTGTTTTTTTTTTTTCTCTTTTTGTTATCTAAGGGGAACTTGGATACCAGCCTGACAATCATACAAGAACCTTGATCAGTAAAGAAATATGGAAAGGAAAAATCAAATGCAACCTCTTACTTAAATTAAGCATGCTTTGCAGCACCCAAAATCAGATAAATCTTCAAAATCCCTTTCCATGACAACGAGTAATTGCATACTGGAAAGTGTGCTATTGTGGCAATAAAGCTGAATTCCCCAAAGACCTTTCAGAGACACCACCAATTTGTTTTGTATTTTTTTCTACATGTTCCTTTTACCTCTGCACCACTTCATGCTCTCCAGGTTTTAACTAGCTGAACATGTAGAGACTAGGCAAATATATTCTCACTTATTCCATAGGCTAGAGGACCTTTTAATTTCTTATCCTAAAATAACTTAAAGGCAATTCCTATCTCCATCCCACCAACACAGTGTATATTTTAACTGCTCATTTCTTGATCAATAGTACGCTGGAAGATTAAAGAATATTTGAGCCGCCATCTCTGTAAAGTGCTACATAAGGATAGATTATGGAAGGTGCTGACTACTTTCAGCTTCCCGTGGTTTCAGTGGAAGTGTTGGTTAGCAAATTGTGGCACCCAGCTCGTAAGTAAAATCGGCACTGGATTTTAACAAAAGTATGTCAAAGGTTTGGCCAAGCTGGACCGCTGAGTTGGAAACGCTACACTGTGAGTTCCAGTAGCCAACAGCAGGCAACAAAAGGCTGTAGTCACCATCATACCCAGCCTCTGCGTACTGCTAGCTCAAACTATCCGGCGGAGAGGCTGACTGGGCGTTACCTTCAGCCTAAGCAGAAGCAAATGCCCCTGGATTCCTAATGAGACATATTTATGACTCTGCTATGGAAACGCCCATACAACATTTGTAACATGAGTACACATATGACTAAATTTGGGAATAGCTTCAGTTTAGGAGATTGCGGGTGCTAATGCCAGAGTTTCAAGGATAAATATGGATATCATTATTCACAGTGACTTAAAACTTGCTTGAAGATTTTCCTGCACGTTAATAAAGAGATGTGGAGTACATCCCCAAAATCACTAAAAAGTGTTTTGATTAGATCAAATTATAACAGGAGAGGAGAGGAGAGGAGAGGAGAGGAGAGGAGAGGAGAGGAGAGGAGAGGAGAGGAGAGGAGAGGAGAGGAGAGAAAAAACAAATTTCTGTGTTCCACTTTTGATCACAACAGTTGACAACCCCCTCCCTCCCTTTAAGATGGAAAAGCCAGTCTTAATTTAAACGACGAACTGTTGACCAGGCCTCAGCTTGGCTGTGCAATTCACTATATGCCTGAGGGATAAATTATTTAGCATTAGCACATGGTATGTCATGTCTTGTTACTTAAGTGGAATATGGCTTCCATCCAGCCGTACCCCCGGGGCCCCCCGATTGGCTGCGGGTGATGTCATTTCCATTTGGTAATCCTCGGGAAAGGCCCAGGGGACAGCGCTGGCCACCCCGCAGGTCCCCCGGCCCCTCCGCCTCCCACCCGGGCCCAGCACCGGCTTTGCTCCTACTTATCACTCTAAGGTGCACGGCAGGTACTGCCCCAATTACATGATTTTCAATAACAGTGCAATGAAACAGAAGGTGCAGCAGATGAGCTGTATCATCTGCACATAGTGTTTTGTTTTCTTCATGGAAGATTTGTAACAGATTTAGTGAGATGGATATAGGAAAATACATTTTTGCTGCAGACCCAAATTAAATTGAGATTTTTGAGGGGTTTAACCAAATATAAAATAATTATAGTCAGTAATTCTTCGTAAAATGAATTTGTTTTTCTATTTTGCTAAGACAAAGGGATTCTGGACAAATGACCTGAGAGCATGAACTCTGGAAAATGCTTCTTCTGAAAGTTTGGCAATGGAATAATAAGCTACAGTGCCCTTTAAAAGGCCATGTTTTGTTTTCAGTTTACACCCATATTATAAGGGTTTTTCCTTCAGAACCACCTTCAGGTTATTTGCCCCAGAGGAAATACTCATTATGCTATCCACTATTGGAAGTCTCCCAGCATAAAAATAAGGGTTACAGGGTCGGTTTGTTTTGACTGAATTTTGCAGCAAAGTCAGTGAAATGCTGAGAATTACAGAGCACTTTGTTGTACAGATGGTACTGTTGACTCCATGGTGAGGCACAAGATTTGCATCTGTCTGTTAGTTAAGGTTCAGCAGTGGTTCTGCTCAGCCTTGTGTTCTAAGTGACAGATAACAGAAAGGACACAACTGACACGTTATAAGAAAACCACATGTTCTGCTACTGTTATATTAGTGTTTAAGTACACTACACAATACCCTACTATCAGAACTTCGTTTCTTGTGGTGAGGGGGTATGAAAACCGACTGTGATTTGCCTTCTCTGTTACTGCATCTTAATTCTCTGAAACACTGCTTTGCATGAGAAGAGAAGATTTTGTGAAAGCATGCGGTCTTATAGTGAAGTGCATAATTCTCTGAGACAGAAGCAGAAGGGGAACTTTGCAAGGGGATTCCCATGAGAAGAGATGCTGAGCCAATGCAGTACGAAGTGCTGCAAATAAACAACTGTAGGACAGGAAATGAAAAACTCTAATCGATACCGCAAGAGGGATTAGTTAGTCAAATGTGAAATTCAAAACTGCAGTTTAAATCAGAACCGCTATCTCCTTCTTCATGTCCTGCACAAAATACAGCCACAGGATTCAACAGCTGCTTGCAACTTTGATTTCTGTCCTATGAAAGTTGGCACCTGCAGCAAGCCCAGCCTCAATATCGTAGCATTGATTTAAGCACCCAGCTGGAGGGAAACACCTGGATTCGCACTGATGTTAATTCTTCCCGAATTACCAGACCTACTTTGGGTTTTAGCTAACTGATGATAAACAGCAGGGTTAGCAGGGGGTACAGGCGACTAAACTGCTATTAGGGTTAGCGCTGCTAAGTCAAGTTTGTCAGTGAGATAGACCAAAAGCGCACTTTGGTTTGGCTGCCGAGCTGGGCCGAGCCACCTCACAGCCCAACGCGCCAGCTCACGCCGTAACACGCCAGACTGCCACGCAGGACAAGCCAGGCCCAAACCCCCCCGCTGCCCAGCCTCAGGGCCGCGGCCCAGCCCGGCACACCTCGGCACGGCGGCTTTCGCCCCAGCGCCGGGGCAGGGCCGGCGGCTCTGAAGCCCGCTCAGGCCGGCGGCCGCTCGCTGACCAGGACCGCCTCCTGAGGCGGGCAGGGGCCGACGTGCAGTGCCCGCGCCTGTGGCGGGAAGGAAGGCGGCCCCGCCCGCAGCCCTCAGGCAGCTCGCGCCCCGCGCGGCCCCGCCCCTCAGCTCTCGCGAGAGGCGGGCGGGCGGAAGCGGCGTGTGGCGCCGGGTCGGGCCGCGGCGTGCGGGGTCGTGAGGGGCCGCGGCGGCAGCAGCAGGATGCCGAGCCCCGCCGGTTGTGGCCAGGGCCAAGACCGCCGCCCGGAGAGCGAAGAGTCGTCGGCGGCCGACGTGGGTCTCCGCAGGGAGGGGGCGGGCGCGGCCTGTCCCGAGGGGGGGAAGGGGCAGGGTCCGGCCTGGCGAGGGGTCGGAGCCGCCCGAGGGGGCGGCGCTGTGGGGGCTGGTGGCAGCGGCCCCGCCGGGTGGGGAGGCCGGGCCCGGGAGCGGGGGGGTTGGCTGGGCCCGAGGGCAGAGCTGCTTTTTGCTTTTGTCCTGCCTGCCTCCCCCCTTGGCCGGACCCGGACACTTGGTGCCTCAGTGAAGAGCTCCGGTGGTCACACAGCGTCCCTGAGGCCCACTGGAGTCCGGTCTCCGAGTGTGTGGGTGGAGAAGGCCGTGCTTCAGCCGTCAGAAACGGCACAGCCCTGCCTTGCCCCTGCGCCCTTTCCCCGCTGCAGGCCCGTGGTGCAGCGTGCAGAAACGCCTGGGCTGCTGCTCCATAGCAGGCTGCTTCCGCAGGCGCTCCGGTGGCTCCTGCTGGCCTGGCAGGTGTTTCTGTCTCTTACTGGAAAATCACAGATCGGTGCTGAAAAATTGTAGGCTAGTATTTCTTCAAGAAAGAAAAAAAGATGTATTAATAACGAGTATGAGTTAATTTTGTTATAAAATCAATTTTGCTTGCTGTTGAAAAGTCAAAAATGCATCAACAGTAAGGAATACCCAGTATAAGTGGCTTCTGTAAAATTATATATGGGCCACGATTCATCAAAAGCAAAGGGAGACATCCCCACCCCCCACCAAGTAGAGTATTTAGAGTGAACTTAGGTTCATATATTGAATGCAATAAAATAAGCAAACTAAGGCTTTTTTAAATTTGGAAATGAGTGGGCTTAGTTGGGAAACTCGAATTGTGATCTCTCTGATGAAAAGGCCCCATCCCCCTGTGTCCTACCTAGCAGATTTTGGTAGTAGTCAGTCAAGCTTGCTTTGGCTGTCATAATGATGTGACCTGTTGGATTTCCTAGTGTGCCTGGATATTGGAAGGAAATACTTAGCCATGCATCTACTGTAGGGCTCATATCTTTCCAGGAGTAGGCTCTTTGCAGAGGTATTCATACTAACAACTGTGTAGCAAATAATGATCCTAATGTCTGTCTGCTGTTAGATTTATTTTTGTTACAGGGCACAATTATCTTCTCTCAGTTACGTATCTCTAAGTGTCTGAAACACAATTTCTGGACTTCAATACTACAGTTAGATGTTTTTCATTGCCTCAGTTAAATCTGTAGTGATTTTGTTCATCTTCTTGTGTATGCTTCTTTGATGTATGTTTCTCACCTCCATTTTAGGATTATGCTAAGGAAAGATATGGAGTGTCATCAATGATACAATCCCAAGAGAAATCAGGTCAGTTAAAAAATGGAAAAGGTTTTTTGAAAAGATGGGATAAAAATAAGTTATATACTACATACCTACAGTACTTGTTTGAGAAATCATTTACCAAACTTTCATTCAAGTCCTGCTGCCATGCTTTCCCTTGATTTGAATACATTTAGCACTTGTGAGGCTGCATTTGAGGTGCTGTGTCCAGGTTTCGGCTCTCCAGTGCAAGGAGGACGCTAACATTTTGGAGCCAGTCCAATGGAGAGCTACCAGATTGCTCAGGGGACTGGAGCACAGGATCTCTGGGGAGAGGCTGAGGGAGTTGGGTTTGTTCAGCCTGGAGAAGAGGAAGCTGTGGGGTGATCTTATTACTGTTAAAAGCTACTTAATGGGAGGGTGTAGAGAAGATAGAGTCTTGAAGGTATGTGGTGATTGGACAGGAGGTCATGGACACAAGTAGGAACACAGGAGATTCTGATTAGATAGAAGGAAATAAAAATCATGAGTGTGGTTGGATATTGGAGCTGGTTCCACAGAGGTTATGGAATCATGGTCTTTGCCCTTGCCTGGACCACACCTTACACAACTTGTCAGTTTTTGTCCCTGTCTATGTTTGCAGGCTTTTTTTTTTTTTAAATTTATAATGTACTGAGTCCAGAGATGTCAGGTTTTTTCTTCAGTGTAAGTTCTGCTATGGCTTGCTGCAGCAGCTCCTTCTGAGTAGGCTATCTGTCTACTTATGCAGCCTTCATTACTGCTGCATATGAGCACCAAATCCATTAATATATATTAATATTTATGGGTTTTGTCATTATTCACACCACTGTGAATTCAGTAAATGCTCATTTTCTACTGTTGGGGAATTGGGATTCAGAAAGACTTGTCAGCTAGAGAACAATCTCCCAGACCAACATCCCAAGAAATACTAGTCTTCATATTATTCAGTGCATGAAACAGGGACGAGGGAAGGTGATAGACTGGCTTCTTGTAACTTCTTCACAGTGAAATGTAAAAAAGGAACATCACCTATGATTAGGTGATTTTATTTCTCTTCTGAATGATTGCTTTGGTTGACCTCCCTTAAGAATGGAAATACAGAATGTAGGGAAGAGGAGGAGCCACAAATGCACTCGTAGGTTAAAACCAACTGAAGGGGAACATTATGTCAATGGGACAAGAAGATCACTAGAGACTGCATTAACAGTCATTATTTAAGAAAATACATACTAGCTGTCAAATAAGGGAACTAAAGTTGAAAACACATGGTAAGCCAGCCCAACTGCTGGCTGCTGTGGTCTGCGTTTTCCTGATGCTGGGTCTTCTGCTGATCCGTTTGAGCATGCTAATAACAACAGCTTGTTCAGCCAGCTTAGCAAAGTGAAAGAAGTTGGCTAGAGGTCTGATGACTGCTGGAAGGGGCAGGAACACAGCCGTCTATATTTATGTTTAACCATGTAACAATCCATAAATTGGTGTGCAGGCGCAACCTAAAAGGTATAATATTAAGGAAAGGGTAACTTCTCTAAGTTAGCATCTGGCTGGTTAACCTGCACTGCTGACTGTAGGCTGAAAGATTGCCCTGTTGGATCTCCTCTCCCTGTACTCTTCTGTGATGGCATTTGGCTCACTGGAGTTTCTGCAAGCTGTTTCCTCTGCCAGTTTCACACCCCATAGCAAACAACTGTGGGGGAGACCCAAGCTGGCAGATTGAGATAGTGGATCAAATTCTGCTCCCATGGAGAAAGTCTACCCTGTCAACTGTCTCACATTCAAAAGAAACACTCAAAATACTGTGGAGGAAAAAAATATGTTAAGAAAGAAAGTGGCAGAAGCTACAGGAAATGATACGAAAAAAGGCCAAGTGCTGTATTTAGATATGTTGTCCTCTTGACCCTCGATCCTTGTTTTTTAAAAAGGAAAAAAAAAGTTTCAGCCAGTATATGGGCAAGACTGAGTAGGTTTTCCACTGGGCTTAAAACACAACCTTCAACACTCCTGCTGTTCTGTGGGTTTTTTTTTTTAAGATGGTTATCCAGAACACCACAATTAGGTAACAATAAAAAACAAGTTGTCTATAATAAAGTTCAAGATCAGCCTAGCCCAGTCCTTGAGACTAATGCCCTCTTATTTAAAGATTCAGTAGTTTTTGCCAGGGAGAACTCTTACCAAAGGACTCATGGGAGGGTGAAGTCATAACTCGGCATCAGTAGTGTATATATGCTTTTCCTCAAAGTATTCTAATTGCACTGAGTGTCTTGGAGGACGAGGGCTGGCAGGGAAGCACAAGTGCGAGTGTTCCTGTCTGTCTGTACTATATTAATTATGTTTGTTTCTGAAGTCAGTGTGGGTACATGCCATTTCTAAGTCAGAATAACAAATTGTGGTATGACCTGTGCAGATCCATGTAACTGACTGGTAACTGGAGCCAACAGACAGCACAGACGTGGGTAGTAGCTCAGCAGGATGTCTGCAGCACTGTTGCTTTTAGGCTTGCTGTAGTAGCTGCACTGTCCTGGAGACACTGGCTGGACGTGGGAAGTTAAGAAGCTTGGAGTGATCAGAGCAAATTATTCTCCCTTTCCAAGGGACAGGCTTATTGTCCTTTTGCTGCACTCATAGACTGTTGTTCCTCTGCAGGCAAATTAAAACTCTTTTCATCTGTTCATAAAATTGTTGCATAGATGCTCCACCCTGCCCTACTGATCTCTCACACACACCTTGCCTCCATTCTTGGCGCACTTCAGTCTGTCTTCTGCTGATGTTGGCTGCCCTGGCTCTCTGATGTTCTCACTTCCTGTTACATCACGTCTTTAAGTCCTTCCTGCCTGCTTGAGGCTATGATTGCTAGTAAAACTCCATTTGCCTTTCCTTTTTTCTCCCTTTAGCCCCATTACTTTCATCTCCCTTCCCTGGAAGCTGCTTTCATCTTATACTGCTTTTGGCTTTCAAGTTTTTTTATTAAACTTATCTTCTCTTTGTCAAATCTATCCAACATTATAAAGATGCTGGCACTTCACAGAGACAGCTGAAATATTGATCATACTGTTCAAAACTCCACGATAACTTAGTAAAAACTCCATGATAACTTAGTAAACAGGCTGATGTGATGGGCAGGGAATGGGGGTGTGGGGGTGGAAAAGTGATCTTGTCTTGTATAACCCACACAGCTTTTTGGGTTTTCTTATCTTCTCTTCCCACATTTAGAAGAGGTTAGAGTTCTGAGAGAAAGATAAGGATATTTAGTATGTTGAAAAGAAGAGATTGTGCTATACATGAAGGAAACGAAAAATATAGTTTCCCCTTAAACATGATTCAAACTGGCAATGAAGGTGAGATAACATGAATATTGAATTTGGGCCAGAAGTGTAACTTCAGACTTAGAGTGTTTTGTTTGAACGTCATTGAAAAATCTTTATTCCCTTGTCTTCACTGCAACTGTAGCATGGTTTAAAACTTCTTTTATTTTTGCATTATTTAATTGTAAGTGTTTATGTGGCAAGAAGACAGAAAATGTAACTATAGCTTGCATTTGTGAAGGAATGCGTAGGTGGTAGTGTGAAGAGTATGGTGAGAAGGCCTTAAAGGTGAGAGCAGGAAGCTTCATTTTTGTCATGGAAGAGAGAGAAATTAACTGAAAGGAATTCCAACTGAAATTATATGTGAGAGTACATAAGGAAGATTTGAGCTACACTATGTTGGCTGTACAAGAGAAAATGAGTGGCAAAGGCAAATGATTGCTTACACTAGCAAAGTAGACATTATTGTGAACTACTGGCATTTTAGAAATGAGAGGAAAAGAAGTCTAGATTTGGGAAGCATTGAAGAAGGGAAATAAAATGATGTAACAGTTGCTACATATGGCTCTTTTCAGTGGAGCACACTGACAGGACAGGAGGCAGTGGGCACAAACAGAAACACAGGAGGTTCCCTCTGAACATCAGGAAACACTTTTTCACTGTGAGGGTGACTGAGCACTGGCACAGGTTGCCAAGGGAAACTGTGGAGTCTCTCTCTGTGGAGATACTAAAAAAACATCAGAACAATGATCAGAGCAGTCTTGGACAACTGGCTCCAGGTGGCCCTGCTTGAGCAGGGGGTTGGACCAGATGATCTCCAGAGGTCCCTTCCAACCTCAGCCATGCTGTGATGCTGTGATCTGCTGTTGGAAAAAATGACTTTATGATGTCTCTTTTTGGATATTGTTTTATTACTGTTTTTATGAAAGGTGAAATAATTTTAAATCATACTGTAAAAAATTTTTTGTTAAAGGTGTCTTGTTTAGTCTTGATGAAACACAAACCACTATGTATCCAAAAGACTTTAAAAAATATTTATCTAATGCAGATGGTTCCTGAAACACTAAGGATCCATAAAAAGGGTAACACCTCATTCTGTCTTTATGCTTGTGCCTGGAAAATGTTTTAAGTTTCTAACAATCCAGTTTTAAGTTGACTGAGGTAATTTTAACTGTCTGAATATCAAACTCTTACAAATGCTAAAGCTTATGGGTTGTGCTGGTTGCATGTTTCCTATAGTACTATACTGGTAAGGTTTGAACATCACAAGTTGCTGGCAAGTGATAACATCTTTATTCCCCTTTCTCCCTTCCCCAGTGCACGTGTGCACACACACACACACATTATTAATATATTTGAGTGAATTTCCTATCACGTTTCTTTGTGCACTTTCATTCTGTTCTGGTTTGTCTGTGAAGAAAAAAGTAGCTTGCCCTGAGCATAAGCTAATGAACATTTTCAACCCCCTAAAATTCCCAGTGGAGAATAATAGGCTTACAGGGCAATCTGTGACTGGTATTCAGAGACAGAGGGAAGGAGTCCAGAATGGCAGATGGTAACCTGGGGCAGGCAAACTTTGGAAAAGTTCTGGCGGGAAAAATGTAGAATGGAAGTGTCTTAGAAAATTTAATGTTACTTTGAAACAAGGGAGAAGTTGTCTGTGATGAAAGGCAAAGGTCTGAATTTGCTTGCATTACATATCACAGAATCATAGAATATCTCGAGTTGGAAGAGACCCATATGGATCAGTATCTCCCTTGAAGTTTTTTTTTTGTCTAGTAAGCAGTGTTTTTAACCACATATAAACTGTAAATGAGTAAGTGTAGCAGTTAGAACTGTTGAGGTATCTGCTATGCATATCCTCTAACTGATTTGTAGATACTATAAGAAATAAGTGTTTGAGACCATGCAAAAATATATTTGGCCAAAAATCTACAGGAAAAATGCAATTAAGTACATTTCAAGGAATAGTGGCATGCAGCCAGCATATTGACAGTTCATAATGGTTGAATACAATTTTTAAAGTCTTGATTTATTTAAAAATATTTTCATTGATAATTTTTATTTTCTCCTTTACTATCCAGAATCTATCCTTTCAAACCATGCATCCCTATTGTTATTTAGCTTTCTTGGTTACATAGAATTTGAAGGGTTCTTTCTAATGAATCCTGTTTCCTACAATGATAGTAGTGCTTGATCAGGTTGTCAGAGAGATTCTCTCGTAAAATAAATTGTACTGGCTTTACACAGTAATACTCTTGTTGCTCCAAAATGCTATTGTTTTTATCAGAATAAATATTCTTTTAATTTCTAATGCACATTTATTTGTGGTTTCTTTCTCTTCTTTATTTTAAACAATAATTATTTTACAGTGATATTCACCCTACTTATGTAGATACAGAGAACAGTCACATCACCTCTGAGCCTTTGTTTTGCTGTGTTCAACATAACATCTTTCATATCACAGAATAACACAGAATCACAGCATGGCTGAGGTTGGAAGGGACCTCTGGAGATCATCTTGTCCAACCCCCCTGCTTGAGCAGGTACACACAGTGGAGCAGGGTGGACATCCCTTAGCTAGCAGAAAATCAGACTAATAAGTGCAGGTAGTACAGTGCAGCACAGTGAAGTCCTATCAAAAATAGTGTAGTCATGTTGGGTTCTGCCATCCATGAACTACACTAAGTCTTGCTTTTGTTTTACTGCAGTTTGACCCTGCTATATAAACCAAACAATAAGCTTGAACCAATTTAAAACTACTTGATCAAGTACAATTCACTGAGAAAGGAAATGGGATCCTGTGTGTTTTCAGTATGTCTGTTATGTTGTAGATACAAAAAATAATGTGTTGGATTTATTATAAATTTTAGCAATGATAGAAAATGTATGCAGAATTTAAAGTGAAAATATTTTCCTTCAAAAGAACCACAAAACTGTTTTAAAATATAGATTTTTTTCTGTAATTCAGATAGAGTTTTGATTCGAGTAAAAGACTTGACAGTGGAGAAGGCTGATGAAGTGGTTTGGGTTCGTGGAAGAATTCATACAAGCAGAGCTAAAGGTGAGATGTCTCCAGGGTTTTTATTTTTATTTCTCCATATTGTTAATATAACCTGAATATTTATTTTGACTTCATGACCTGTTATATCTTGCATACAGGAAAACTTTGCCACCTGGTTACTCAGTGTTCACTTTGACTGGTTATCTTCTCTTCTTTCCACCTCTTTTTTACCAGGAAGGGAAAAGGAAATTTTGTTTTCAGTTGAGTGGAATATTACATTGTTGTAAAAGTGAATTTTTGTTTTATCATATTACTAAATAATGTGTAGACAATTGTAAATAATAGGAATTTAAAAAATATTATTGTCATTCTCCTTTGCATGTTAACAGTTGTTAGATAAAACAGTTACAAGCTTCTACTGTAAAATGTACTTTTATTATAAATGTATCAGTTGTCAGGCCATATTTATTCTGCTGCGTATGAATATTTTCACTATACCTTTTCTTCGACAGGAAACAAGAATCTATGTTAAAATTTCAGAATTTTTACTTTCAGTTACCAGTATCTGAATCTATAAATTTGAATTTAAAACAAGAAACAATCTTTCTTTAACGACAAAGGGAAAATCCTTTTATAGGTTCTTAGTAGTGTAGGCTGTCATACTTGGCTGTCTGACAGCCATATTTCTTCCCTGGAATCAGAAGTTCTCTCTGGAGGTCGGTTTGCCATATGCAAACTTAAATAGGCTTTGGCCTTTTCAGTTGACATCAGATGCAGACAACTGTTGTACTGGCTGCAGTTATGTTTGGCAGCTCTGTGGTGAGATAGAAATACCTTGTCTTCCCAGAAGTTGAAAGAAAAGAGCACAAAGAAATTAACTTCACGAATGAAAATTAGCAGTAGTCTCAGAATTGGGAATAATGCAAATTAGGAGTGAGAATCCAGTACAAAATATTGTCACGGATACCAGATTAACTTTTCTTTTTGAGAAATTCTTCATTTTCTTAAAAAATGTCCCTCTTAATGAGAGACTGTACTGTACTCAGTTAAAATAAGGAACTGCTCGTAAATATATACGTATAATGCACGTATAATGCAGGTATAATTTAGGGCATCATCTGTGATTTCCTCAATAGTTCTGTAGCGAGATCTTACATGGGTATGTCTCTTTGCTATGCATAGAAATTGTCAGCCCCAAAAGCTGTGAAAGCCGTGGTCCTTAGAACTTGAAGTTGTTCAGACAGGAGACACTATCTAATTTAAATGGTACTATCAGTATACAATTAAGGGTACCCTTACGGCTTTTTCTTTTGCAATTGTAGGAAGAGTTCAGACGACTGACAGAATTTAATATATTAAAGACAGGTGTCTATGCAGACCTTTACAAATAACAACGTTCAATGGTTGGTTGTTCTTGTCTCTGTATTGCGTTTATATACAGTGTCTTGCGTGATATATGCAGTTATTCAATCAAAGTAACATGGCAATATTAACTCACAAGAAGCTGTTTGTAGTCCTTCACCTTTGACCTCAGGAAAGACTGTTGTTTTTCATGAAATAACAGTGCTTATTTTCAGAACTCTTTAACGCAACCTGAAGAATGAAAGCAAAAGGAGTTGATTACGGGCATGAAGTGTTCTCAATTTATTGATTGTGCTTCTTGTTCCCTCTTGGTTTGACAACGCAGAACGATTCTGACATTCAGGGAATGCTGCTAGGGAATGCCATATGCTTGTTTACTTAAGCTTTGGGGGAGAGAATCTTACAAGAAAAGCAAATGTTTAAGAGTAAAAAGTAATATTGTCCTTTCCCATGCACATTGTGGTGTTATTCCTACCATTATGGAAATAAAAGTTGTGCAGGAAACAGGACAATCTTAAAGAAAAATAGCTTTAGTTTTCTCAGAAGCTCAAATTTGGCTCCTAAATAACCAACATAACCTTTATTTAACCCTGTCTAGTTCTGACCAATAAACCAAAAAAACTGAATGTGAGCAACTGCAGAATCCAGCTGTCTTGTATAGCAAGCCACTCATGAAGTCTCATGGAAATTAACTGAAGGATGTGTAAAGAATGGGGTGTTTGGAATTTCTGTGGGTTGTACTAAAATGAAAGTGCTTGATGCCCTGTGGTTTTTATTGTAGATTGAATAAATGTTATTTCTGGCCTTATTTTAAAGCCAGCCTAAGCTACTGATCACGTTTATCATTGAAAAGCAGTTGGGAAATCAGTTTGGGTGGTGCACTATGATAGACCTGAACTTGGTTGTGGTTTGTGAATGCAAAGGTTTATAAAATATCGAAATTCTATGTCAGAAAATCAGAGTACTACCAAGAGCAATTTAAATACTGTGTCAAATTTTATAATAAACCATATGAAGTTTTCTCTTTGCTGGCGCATGCCTGTAACTAGCAATGTATTAATTTATGTGACCAAACATTTTTCACTCTTTGTACAAATTCCTTCCTTACATACTTTTCTCTCATAAGGTCTTGTGTCATTTGGTGACTAAAAGTTCCTTGTATTAGACTGAGTCAGACCTTTTTAACCAAATTTATTTTGAAACTTTTAATCTTTTTAGGCATTCTTGTGGGACACAGTATTGGTTTGTTTTATAGAAACTTAGAGTAGTTTACTGTTGAATGTGAGTAAAGTTGGTCTTATACTTTTCACTTAAATACCATGTAAATATTTTGAACACATGGACAATGTTCCATAATCCCTTTCCCACCCCCCTTCTGATGCTTCCTTTTTTCCATCTCTTGGTCTGGAAAGGCATCTAATAATGAACTAGATTTGATTATGGCTTGTCTTCTTGATACTTTATTTTGAACGCCTTTAGCTCTTTTGGGAAAAGTTATGTTTCATCTTACAATCTTTGTAACTGTGGTATTTTGACTATTCCTATCAGTGAGGTTTGTTTGATCATTTATCTTCTGTGTGATTAGAAGTGGTTATATTCTACAAAACATCCTCTTTCCTCATGAAAACAACTACTGCTACTCATGACAAAAAGATTTGGGTCCTTTTATAATGCAGATAATGATCAGACTTCCAGTGTTTGGGATTAAGTCCAACTGCCAAACTTTGGTTCCGATTAGTATGATAGCAGGCCCTCCATTTATTTCAGTATCCTTAAATATTTACTAGTTGAGTGACATTCTAGCTGTCTTCAGCTGTGTATTTTTCTTTGGACACCTAACAACATCATTCCTGAAACATCAGTTATATTTTGCTAAATTATTTGTGACTGAAATTGTGGACACAAATACTATTTTTTAGGAAATACTGCATCAAACCACACTGGAAGTAAGAAATATTGAGATGTCAAAGATGTGAGATACACCTAGCTTATCCACAGAAACTTAGCATTGTGTGTCCTATGGAAAAATTGTACTTCGTTTCTTGACTTGCTGGATCTGAAAAACAGGCGTGCATACCACTGAAGGCTCTATTTAATTTCTGAAGCCGGTACTGTTCTAATTTAAATCTGTGGCTTAATATTTGCCTGCAAGAAATATGTACATCCATACCATATTAGCTTCTTTACTGAGATATTGCAGCCTCTGGAATACAGAATTAGTTGTACTCTGTTTTCTGAAGATATGGAATTAATTTTGTTGCATTTCTGAAATCATAACCATAGGACAAAGTTATTTCCAATAATTATAATGTTAATTTTTAATAATATTTTGTATTAGTTTTACAAGTTTTACAAGTTTGCTTTTATTTCCATCGGATAGTGTGTCAAATGTTCTGCATTTATCTTCTGATACTGTTTAAATTATCTGTAGCTATGTGTCAGGAATGGTAATCTCCATAATTACAAATGAAAACTGCAACTAGCTTTTTAGTGTCAGTATTCAAGATAGATATATGTTGATTTTAATGTTTTATAGTCTAAGTCAACAATAACTGGGAAATAGCTATCTATAACAACGCTTCTGGCTTTTTCGTATTCTCACCATTTTAATGGAAATGTAATGTTATGAGTCAGAACTTGGAATTAAAATTATATTGATGCCGTTTATCAGATACTGGTACAACAATGAAGTGTTTGTTGTTCATTTCTCTCTCTGATGAAGAAGCATTTAAAATCACCATATTTCCTTAAATCTAAGTTAAGGAGTAAATGATTATTGGAAATGTGAGGAGAAATATGAAATGATTGTACCTGTCAGCTAAACAGATTAGAAAGAGCTTTGTTGACTTGGAAATACCCATTTTGGAAGTCAAGAAAGTGCATTATGTTCTTTGCAAATTATTATTAATTCCTACTAACTTCTTTTTCCCTAAGCTGTTCATGAATAAATTGCTCTTAGAGAAATTTTTACTTGGGTCTTTTTAGTTTCTTGTCATTCACCAGAATCAATACTCCTTTTGTTCCCTTTCATTCTGAATGTGTGGTGTATTATAGAATGAACATTGTTGGTTTAGTCCCTGTGGTGCAAAATCAAACCTATTTCTCTCAGAGCAGCTTTGTAAAGTGAACTCTACAGCTTTAATTTGAGAAGATGAAAAAAACCTTATTTTTAAATAATGTAGCCTTGAAGTAGTTGTGAGCAAAGCAACAAGGAAAAGTATGATTTACTTCTTGCAGTTGAAGAACAATAGATACTTTAAAAGTTATGATTTCTAGTTTTTGTTTTGTCTAGATATTAATCTTGGAAGGCTTATTGTTATTTTTAGAAAATGTCCATTCACATGTTTGTAGATGAAAGGCAGATTTATTTCATTTATCTCAATATTTGGTGGGGATGTCTGTACATGCAGAGCTGACTGGTTTGATGTAGCCATTTCGGGGAGAGGGTGGTGGAGAGGGAGAGGGAGACACCCCCCCCCAAAAAAAGCTCAGCTTAATATTATAGTAGTAAAGCATTTTTCTCATTCACAAAGATCTTGAATAACTTGTCCTTAATACACCTGCGTTGTTTTTCTTTGTATTCAGGGAAGCAGTGTTTCTTAGTCCTGCGTCAGCAGCAGTTTAATATCCAGGCTCTTGTGGCTGTGGGACAGCATGCAAGCAAGCAGATGGTAAAGTTTGCTGCCAAGTAAGTAAGCAATTATATCCTGTTGTCAGAGTAAACAATGGTGGGAACCAGGACTCCCAGGGGTTGGGACCATTTTCACACATTAACTTCAATGCTTCGTTTGTTTTAAAATGTAGTTATTTAAATTGTCAGCTCACTATTGCGTTGAATACATTACACTGACAAAAGATAAAATAGAGAACAGGCTTGAAATTCATTCTGAACTGCTGAAGCAGCATTCTCTCCCCATAGACAACCTACATTTACTTTCAAGCTGGCTAACAAAAAGTCTGGCAAGCTCAGCTTAGTGGGACACTTTATTTTGTGTGTGGTGTTTGTGTGTGTCTACACATGTTCAGGGTTTTTCTTCTACAAGATGTGCAGTGTAGTAATATGTTTTATAGCTAGAACTGATGTGAAGAAGTTCCATATTGCAAGTAGCTTACTGAGTTGAAGAAATTAAGAGTAGCTTCTGTACACTAAATTAGTCTTATTTAAACCTTAGTTTTGGCACTAGAAAGTTTAATGGGGGATTTAAGTTACTTTTCAAGATATTTTTTGGGGGGTAATAGTTAGACTTGTCAATTAAACAAGTGTTTGTTGCAGCAATTTAATTCAGTTATTTGGTTTGTTCTTAAAGATTAAATAGAATAAATATTATGTAAATAATATATCTAAATAAATAGATAAAATAAAAAATTACCTTCCCCTGCTACTTGCCTCGAGATTGTGTTTTCCGGTTGTCCAGTACTAAATATGCTTGCATGAAAAAGGTGATTTTATAGAAGAGCTTTTAATCGTTTATATCTACTTGTTCCCAGATAGAAATGTGGATCAACTTGGTGCAATAATATGTTTAACATGTGGCACTTGAGTTGCTTCTGTGTAGTTCTTGGCACTACTCTCATGCCTGGGAAGGGAGCCCCCGCTAATTAGCTGCAAAAGTGCTACAGCCTTCAACCTTCAATATGTCAGGGAGAGGAGGGATTCATTATAGTATAGACTTCCAGAAGCCAAGTTAAGAAGGTTAGGATAATGCTTCTGCTGATGAGGTTCAAGGCAACGGGAGAACAGAACCAGCAGTGTTTGTTGTTTGGCGGTGCTTAGTGTTGGCAGTGCCAGTGTGAAGCATGCTGTTTACAGGTGTTTATGAGCCAAAGTGAAGTGTTCTGTTTCTTCATGAGATACTTTGTTCTCTCCAGCGCTTAGAATCTTTGAAAAGGATTAAGTGTATAATCTACTCTTTCCCCAATTCATCTCTGTCAAACCTACTAGCAGTCTGCTTGTAGTCTCTCAACAAACTTCCGCTACAGAACAGTGAAACAACTCTTAGAGTTGTGCTGCTCACTGTCCTGTTCTCCAATTCTCTGCAATATCTCTCTTTTTCAGTTTTCTTCACAGTTCTTTCTTCCACAACTGAATTTCTTCATGAGCGGCAGAGCTCAGTGGTTAGGAGCTCATGAGAGACAAGTTGGTCCTTACTCTTTACTGCCGTGTCCTGACCCTGCCAGTTGTAAGCCTTCCCTGACTTTTTTTTGATTCACCAATGTTTTTTTACTCGGTTAGTCTTCTGTCAGGTTAGTGATTTACACTAGGTCATGGAGGCCCAGGGCTAACAAGGAGCGGGAAATGGTGAAAAGGGGTATGTGGAAATAAAGAAAAAAAGAGGGCAAAGCTCCTTTCTCTTCTGGCAGCAGTGAGCTGTTAAATCAGGTGGAACCTCATCCTTAGGTTCTTTCCAACTCCCTGTCATCTCCCCACTTTTGTTGTGACAGACCTGATTTCCTCTGAGTAGCCAGGCTCATGATGTTTGTACTGTTTTGACTTAAACCTCTCTAATATATAGCATGCATGTTTTAGTCATTATTTGTGCTTCTGAAATGCTTACATGCTTACCATCGTGTTCTTTGAATAATAGAACTTCCTCTGCTACAGCCTTCTGGGTTTTTTTTTGGGGTGTTTGCTTTTGGTTTTTTAACACCTTTAGTGCAATCATCTCATTACTCCTTCCCACCAGCAAACCTATATTATTAATATCCTGCCATGCTCTCACTTTTTCCATTGTTTTATCTTCTACAATTTTGTCTGATAACAGCCATTGCAGCTGCCTGTTGTCCTTTAGAGGCTGTGGTGGTTCTCTGAATTCTGAGTGCACTTGTGGTCGCTGTGTCAGTAATACCTGAAGCACAGCAACAGTACCTGCCTTGTCTTCAATCACTTTTCTGCTAGTTTTCACCTGCTGTGGAGTGATGCCACTATTCGTAACAGATTCGGCTGGTCTTAGATGTCTAACTATAACTATACTGTTTCTCTGCCTTTCTCAGTGTCTTTTTTTCAGCATCTCCCCTTGTTTCCTACACATTAAATGAGGAAGTACACATTTATTGAAGGAAATATTTAACATAAAAACCTTGTATTTCAATTAAATTTTTAAACTGAAGTTTTTCACTGGTAGTACATAAACTTTATTTTTCATGTGCTACTTTCTCATATTTTGATACTGGGTCCAAAACTTTCTTTAAAATAGTTTGTGAAATTCTGGATCTTGAATTTTTAGTGAGAACTGATTAAATCAAGAGCATTTTTTGTACACATTTTCACAAATAATAAACAAACCAGTTCCTCTTTTAGATATTGGCACATGGAAACCAAGAACTTTCATAACCTTCTGTGGTCTAGCAACATTCATATACTAATTATCTCCATTATCATACTGAGTTCTTTTTAGTGAAAGATACTTAATACTGGTTTAACTCAGTTTCACAAAGACGTTTCTGTGAGCTTAACTATGAAAAGTTTCTAGCTGAGCTTCCAAAAAATATGTAGCCAACAACACAGAGCCAGTCAAGATACTGGACTGGGAGCTGTGGAACTCTTTACATTTTTCATCAGAAAAAAAAATACAGCCTAGTCCTGCAAGGGATGCTGTGTAAGAGAAAGAGTTAATTGTCTCTTTCTGGCAGAAGAGGTGCCAAGTGGTGCAATTAGTAATTTATCAACCTGCTTTTTTTCCATAAAGTATTGGGTGTGGTCATTTTGGGGTTTTTTTCCTCTTTTTTTTAATATCAGCTTTTAGCCTTCCCTTCCCCACCCCGCTGCCATAGCCACATGATATGATACAGCAGTTGGGAGAGGTGGTTAACAGATTCTAATTTAGCTGCCCAAACAATGTGCCCTCACTCAGGAAGTAATTTGCTGGCTCTTTATAGTAGGCTAGAGAATGAAAATCCAGAAAAGAGATTAAAAACTGGGGGGGGGGAAAGATGGGTAACCCTGTATGAAAATGCTTCACAATGTAGAAAAATATACTTAAGTTCATCACCTAGAAGAATTAGTAGTACCAGGAAAACTGCTGGATAGTGTAGAAATATCCATTTCTGTTTAATTTTTGGATCGGTGATCTGGAGAAAATGTAAAATTGCAGCTGTTAAGTTTGCTGGTGACACGGAAATTGGAATGGTAAATTAGGGGCTAGAAGCATATAGAATAATCGCTTTGATACTCTTCAGTGTGAATTTGTACCTTTGTGATTGTTAGTTCAGATTTTGTGTACGTTCAGGATTAATATGTAGGAAAGTAAGTGGTGAGAAATGTGAGATCATGGTAGATAACTGACTTGACAGGAGTCCATGCAGTTCTCTTACCTACTGCGATAGGAGAACTTTTGAGTTTTGAAAAGGAGGAATAAAATGCCAGTAATGTAATATATGCCAGTCATTAGGCTGTTTCTGGAATGTTTTGTCCACTTCTGTTGTCTTTGTGTCTGAGTATATGTCAAATTGGAAAAGGTTGGTTGTGAAGCTGCAAGATGAAATGATATGCGGTTAGGCAGATTTGCCTTCCTGTGAGACTGAAAGAAAAGCTCTGTCCTGTCCAAGAGAAATTAGTAAGTAATTTAAATCCCAGTCTGATGGTAGCTGTGCAAGAAGATTTTCTGCCAATGGAGGGTTCTTTACTTTGCAGATACAAAGGTATGAAAAGATGCAACGAACAGATGGTGAAGCTAGGTAAATTCGGAAGGGAAATAAAGCAGATCTTTTTTTCCAGCAAAAATGATTAAAAATGTATAGTGGATTTTGTTGCTTAAAATCTTTAAAAGATAACTTTTTTTTTTTCCTCCAGAGGATATCCAGGTCTTAGAATGTTGGTATAGGAAACAGATTATTATATTTTTAGAATGAAGAGAATAAAAATGGTGTTTACCTGGCCTTCATGTATACAATGTCAGTTAACTCCCCTTTCAGAGCGCTTAATGGATACTTACTGTATTTGTGCAGACAGTATTACAGTTGCTTTTATTGGGTTGGGTATAAAATGTTTATACTTTCAACTTTTTACAAAGTGAACTCATTTTTTGCAAAGTAAACTATTTCCTTCAGCTTTCACTGACATTCAGATGAAGGATCATTGATTATTATGTTCTATTACCATTATTTAATATTTTTAGATTTAATAATGTATTAATATAATGATTTGTGTAGTCTGCTAATAGGAAAGTGTTGAAGAAAAAAAAGAAATGTCTGAACAAGTATAGATGCTTCCATTAAGTAAAACATTTTCTATTTAAAGTCTATAAATAACCAAATCTTTTCCAATTCTTCAGACTTTTGATCAAGAAAATGTTGATTGTGATTCACTTAGGGAGGCCCACACGGGGTTCAGCTTGCAACATGAAGCTGTTGATGAAAGATGTTGTCATACAGACTGTAGTAATGCAATCCTGTGGTTAAAAGAGAAAGTCTTGGCTAATAGACATGCACATAATTAAGAGGGACATAAGGCATCTAGTGGACATTTTAGTAATTATAGTCTTGATTTTTTGGAAGGAACTTTACATATAAAGAAGCAGTTTGCTATACAGAAGCATTTTTTTACATTGGACTGACTATTAAAATAGCTTCTTTAAGGATTAAACAATATAAAGATGTCATCTGTCTTAATGCATCATGCATCCTAATTCAGTTTCTAGTCCTTTGTAATATTACTTATCTTTAATTATCTGTAATATTAATTACAGATAGAAATATTGTTGTCTTTAATGGAAATGGTGATAGCTTTGGCATGCTTTTCTGCTACTTGTTCACTTATTTTGGTTTGTTTGGGTTTTTTTATTATCCAGGGGAATTTTATCAAAAAATCACCTAGATGACTTAGTGCTGCTGCTGATGCAGAGAACCCTTTGCTGCAGTTACCAGCATTTAATTAATATATCTTGTTTCTTGTTGTAAATTAAAGAGAAATTACTGTTTCAGTAACATTCTTAGAATTACCTGTTGAATCAAAACGGCACCTTCTAGGTTTCTGTTGTTTACATTTGATGCACTGTGTTAGGGACTTCAGATTTTTCCAGCACTAGATCTTGCTGAGCATGGTTCAAACAGGACTCAAAACACAAGCTTTTACTTCCATACCAGATTAGATATTTAGTCTGAATGAGCAAAAGCATATTTTCTAATTACCAAATGGAAGTTTAGAGTAGATTATGAACATTTGTAAATACAAAAATGGTCATATGCAGTAGAAAACTTTGTAGTACTGCTGTGTGCCCAGGCACTTATATGCATATTTGGATACAGGATCTACACAGGTAGGAACTGAGTTGAAATACATCCTAAAATTATGGCAAATTTAACGACGAAGGGATGTTACAGTTTTAAAGTGTGTTCCAAACCAAGAAACATACCGTTTCAATTTTAACTCCAGTTTAGGCAGAGAGGGAGAAGCACATTTAATCACAAGTACAAAGTTTTAAAGTTCTGCTATGCAAGTTTAAGTTTGCAAAGCAATATTACAGTTACAATGATGTAAAAGTCAGTTTCTTCCTGTATTTTTAAACAGATACCATGTGGCGTGTCTTGGATTCCATGCATATTCTTATCAAAACTCTGTAATGACTTCACTAGCATGAGGTCTCCTCCATAGGATACGTAATCTGATTATGAATGCATCATACAACACATTCACATTTAACTATTATTTTCTTTTTCATGGTGCAAAGAATTCTCTATCATAAGTTTAAAACATTTTTATTTGCAATTATTAGTGAGAGGGCTTTTATTCAGCAGGTTAGAAACTTGTATTTTCAATGAAGACACTGCTATTCGTGTCATTAGTGTTTTCTGGGCATTTGCCAAAATGTTGACATGAAAAAGGAAGCGGGGGAAAATAGAGGAGAACTGTTTAGGGGGAAAAAAAGCACCAGCATAAAACTTTTAGTCTTTTAAACAGTCACTTATTTGAAAAGCAAAGGGAATTTATAGTTCTGCCTCATACTGTTTTAGCTTGATACATCCTCTGTGTTTCTTACCATTACGTTCTCTTGCACCCAAAGTATTGCATTGCTGCCTCAGTCTTTTTAAGGAGTTTTAAACAGAATTATTTCGTAAGAGGGTGCACTTCTAAGCACTTAGTGTAATTTCTCCTCATCTTTCTTGAATTTGTTGCCTCTGCTTAAATAATGGAGATGAATGGAGGCTCACCCTTAACAGAATGAATTCTGGTTTAAAGCTTCCTGTCAACCTCTGCTTTGAACAAATGTAGGCATTTGTTTGTTATGCTGATTTGAGCAACTAGCGTTTTTAAAGAAAAACATACTATTCACAAATTTTTCTGCAGTATGTGGAATTACCTAATGGTTAAGCAAGTCAAGCACATGAAGCACCATGGCCTATATAACTTTTAGAGCAGCTGCCAATATGTTCTATCACCTGAAAGTATTACCATCAAAGAAATAGCGTAATCAACTAAAATGCTCAAATTTGGCTTTTTTCTTCAGTTACCTGTAATTTACTTACAGTGATGCTGTTAGGTCTTGAGAACTTTGATGCTTGAATTTTCCACTGTTATTTTAATATAATCAGATTTTTCAAAACTTTTATTTTTATTCAAAATTTCTGTTGGATAACCTAAATTTGAACTCAGCTTTATAACATTTAAAAGTTTGTCCCAGGTTAGACCAAAGATCGATCTAGCTTTTCGTAGGGCTGATATGGATGCTTCAGGAATAGTAGAAGGCAGGGCAAGCAAATAGTTGTAGTTGGCAACACTTGGTGATTTGTATCTCAGCTGCTTCTGGGTCACACCTGGCTTTATCAGAGAAGAAAGCTGAGTTTCCCTCAGCAATTAAAAAGATAAACTTAATTGTTTAGCCAGGTAAATCCTACTTCAAAAACACGAGAGAATGACTAATTCCAAACATAGATATTTCTAAAGAGAAACTTCCCAATCCTATTCAGTTTCTCATGTGGTTTTACTGTAGCTGTACAAAAAGACTGTAGTGCTAGAATACTTAGGCTTTGTTCACAGCTCTTAGACTGACTTACTCCAGGTGGTGCTAGTTAAACTGATACAGATGCAAGTGATTAGGACTATAGTTACCCTCAGCAGTAGCTTGTACCTGCTTGTGCACTGTCCTTACCTCCTTTAACTGGGGGTTACTGCCCCTCAGTAACATCTCCTGTGTGTATAAATGTTTACCTGACCACCCTCCAACTTAGCTGTATGGGTTTTCAGGGGCAGAGAGAGGGGTCCTACTAATTAAAAAAAAAAAGCCAACCTTGTAAACTTGAAGACTGTTAACTGCTCCTTGCTTTACCGAGATCAGTAGTGGCTGGCTTGTCTGATGGCATCCTTGCTCACCTCTTATTATTTGCAGTTAAATTGTGGGCCTTCTACTTTCCTGCTTTCAAAGGGCTTATGTGGTCAAGTGATTTATATAAAGCGCTCTCCAGTCTTCTCAAGAAGGCCTGAGAAGTGAAAGATAAAGTTAATTTTAACAGTTACTTTTCATAAAAAGGAAAGAAATATTTTCTGATATTTGGCCTTTTGTAAGCAGGCTAGCAAACAGAGTGAAAATATATTTCCAGTGGGGGTGAGATTATCTGTAGGAAGTTACTGATTTAGAGTCACGTACCTTAAATACCTAAATAAAAACTGCTTACACAAATTGTTTTCTCACCTATGACTCTTGAAGCTTCTGTAATTGTTTGCTTATAGCACACTTACTTTATATCATATTTTGGAAGACTTTCAAGATGTTATATGGTGTTTTAATGTACTATTAGTGACTGTTAGTGGAGGGCAATTAAGATGTCCTCTGTTTTAGAGAAGTGACTTACAAGCATCTTGCATCTTTCAGTAACAAGTCATATAGTTTAGACAAGCTCAGTTTTGATTTTCCCCTGCAGATCTAGGACTTCCTTTCAGTTTGTTGTTCTGCTGGTGAAGACACATCTTTCAGATAATTGCATCAGCTGACACATACAAGAGTGTATGTGGCCTAGAAAAAGGAACTATGCAACTTGTCAGTTTATGTATATACACACAAAGAACAAGCGAGCACTAAGCTTATCTGTAATTCTTTCCCTCCCAGGTCTTCCATCCTAGTTTGAATTTATTGTGGCTGGGAATATTTTAGCAAAGTCCTTCATTACTCAGTTATTATATGTATACTGAGTAACTTTACCTAAATCCTTAACTCTGTTTTGTTGTTCCAGCAGTCCATACAGTATGTGAACGTCCTGGTGCTCAGTACTGAGTCTGGTGCGGCGTAATGAAATTTAGTAAGCCTCCTATCCTATCTTTATTGACAGCATCAACAAAGAGAGCATTGTGGATGTAGAAGGTGTTGTGAGGAAAGCACATCAGAAAATCGGAGGTTGTACTCAGCAAGATGTTGAGCTTCACGTTCAAAGGGTAAATTTTTGACAAATGGAGCACTGATTAATTGTTTGAGAGATTATCGGCCTGGGCTGTCTGTCTATCTACATACATAAACTTTGTCAATAAGCAGTCCCACACCAGAGAAATAAACTGCTTTAAACTACAAATTTCAGTGTATCATATGTAAACATGAAATGTTTCTGATTTTATGAGGTTTGATTTTTAGAATTTCCTGATTTTGTCTGTCATTGGAATTACAGTACCAAGTGAAATAAAGTATCTCACCAGAATAATTTGGCTGGGAATGCTTGTAATTCTAGTTTTGGATTCTTAACTGTAGCAGATACTGTAATAAAGAGTCTGCTTCTTTTTAAGTGCAAGCCAGAAGTTTCTTCTTTATCAGAAAGTTGCAATCTTCCCTTAATACAGTGTAGTGGAATACATAACTCTCAGCAAAAGTAAAGCATCGGCTTAACAGAATGGAAACTCTTGAAAACTAAAATTCCTGTAGCTTGTGCTGTAGGGCTGGAGGAAGTGCAACTTTATCATTTGTTTAAATAGAAAGCGTATTTAAACTTTTATGTAATATCCCTTCCTTCTAAAGGATTTCAACCAAACTGTATGCCTACAGTACAGCTGAAACACAGCCACCTGAAGAGTAGAGTACAACGACTATTATAGTTATAGCAGTAAGGTAAATTTTAGCTAGCAGTGTTGGGAAAAATCTGCAGATTCTGAAGAAACATGTTTTAATGTCTGTGCAGATTATCATATGCTTGATTTTTCTGAAAGAATATAAAATTCACTGCACCTATGACTAGACTGTAAGGGAGGCAAGGTGTTTTTCATTCTCTGATTGTATTTTAGGTATCTCAAATTTTCAGTCTTGAAATGGCTCTTTCCGATACAATAATTTCTTTACGGAAAGAGCGGTCAGGCATTGGAACAGGCTGCCCAGAGAGGTGGGGGAGTCACCATCCCTGGGGGTATTTAGAAGACGTGTAGATTTCAGGGCATGGTTTAGGAGACGTGGTAATGTTGGGTTGGCCGTTGGACTTGATGATCCTAGAGGTCTTTTCCAGCCTTTATGATTCTATTATAAAATAATACATTAACAAGGGTAAGAACAGGGTGATCTTGCTGGAATCAGAACCTAAAACTCTGTGAACTCCAGTAGTTTCAGACCTGGCATTTGTGCCAGTAGGCTTGTCCCTCAGGCAGTATGTATTTGCTGAACTCGGTGCTTCCCAAAAGTAAAAAAGAGATATTTTTAATCTTTCAAAAGGAAAATAAAAACTAAGCACTTCCACTGTTTTCATGAGAATGTACCCATGTATCTCAAGTATTTGAATAAAATCACAGTCTTGCAGCTAACAGCCTATGCAAACACTGTTTCAAGTCTATGCCAGAAATACCCTTCTGTAAATCACACCTCCTTTTGAGCTGACTCTCATGCTATTTCTGTTCCTGTCTCATTTTCAGATCTATGTGATCAGTTTAGCTGAACCCCGACTGCCCTTACAGCTGGATGATGCTGTTCGACCAGAAGTGGAAGGAGAGGAGGTGAAAACTTTGCATCCTCGAATACTTCTTATTGTCTTTGTAATTGAACAAAAGCATGAAAGCCAGGCAACTTCCTTAGCGCAGTGATTTTGGGGCTTCGTTAGGCTTGCATTTTGCTTCATTTATGTTAGAACTATCGCTTTGACATCTGCCAAACTGCAGTGGAAGGTCAAAACCAGAGGGTTTGCAGTTTTGTGTGTCTGCTGGATCCTCATAGTTAGGTTCTGCCTGGGACCTCTGGGTGAAGTTACACCTTAAGCTGTGCTACACTGCCAGTTTGATGTATGTTCTTTCTAGAATGATCTAGAAATGCTACTGAACTTAGAAGTAGCCCTTGGCTTTTAGCCAAAGGATGTTTTTTTCTATTTATTTTATTTTGTTGTGTGAGTTTGGGGCTTTTTTTTGGAGATGTATATATTAATTATGTATTTTTGCACAACTGTTTAGGATGGAAGAGCTACTGTAAACCAAGATACAAGACTGGACAACAGAGTCATTGATCTGAGGGTAAGGAACATGCTGTTTCATGCTTGCCTGCAAGTGTTTATTCTTCACATTTCCAATCCATGAAGCAATAAAAGTCGTGGACTTGATGGAAGTCTGTTGCTGGCCAGAGGAAAACTGAACAACATATTTTTCTATTTGTGAGTGGCGTTGTGAAAACACAGAGGTTTTTGAATCATAAATGTTCACCTTTCCTGACATTAATCAAAGATCACATACTAGTAGTTTAAAGGCGAACATTTAGGATTTGGCATGTGGCCATGTATATCTGGGCTTTTTTATTTACAGAAGTCACAAGGTGTCTGAATAGGGACAATTTAGACACAACATTTCTTCTCAAATATGTAGTCTTTGATGCCCCAAAACTGCAGTAAGAGCTCAGTTGTGAAGTATAAGATGGAAGTTTTGAATTTAACATGTAACTGAGGTGCTGCAATGCCTGTCTTCCAAGTGAAATTTTACCAAGCCATGATACCAATCTCATTCTATTTCTTCCACAGCATACATATATTTTTCTTTTTTTTGTTTGAAAGAGCCTTCCTCATCTAGGTCGTAGATACACAGCCTTCTGTGAATTCATATAGCTCCCAAATATTTACTTTTTCTGATCAGCAGCAAAAAAACCTACCTACTAAATCACTTACAGAACTTTTCTTTTTTAATAAAGCAGCAACTAACACTAAGTGTGTAAGTAGCTAGCTGTTCATATTGACATGAGGCTTTCTGGCCTTTTCCTATACTTAACTCTCCACAATAAAATTTTAATTAACTTTTAATTGAATGAAGAGCGTGCTTCGCTCATTTTTATGGTGTATCTAGTACTGCCTTTAAAGTTCTGGTAATGGCAGTTTCTCAGTAAATCATTCTATGGACCTGGGAAATAAAACAAAAAAAGTCATTTATTGGAAAATTTGGGAAAGTTCTGGCACTGAGATGCTTAAAGGATTTGAACATCTGATCTCCTTATTTCAGCAACTAAAACTACTTGTGGAAATTGTTTTACTTGGACCAAATTTAATTGCTTTTCACTTGATCTTCTGTGTAATACTGAGCAACTTCCATTTGTGATTACTCTTCAGGATATGGAGTATCTCATCATATTGGTCTCTTCATCTGTGTCTTAAATTGCACCTTTGATGAAAATAATTCTATACTAATGGTTAAAAGTGAAAATCATTTAAAGGATCATGGCTTATGGTAGTGGTAAGGCAGTGTGCTAAATTGAATGGAGAGCTCTGGGATGCTCAAAGTGCCATTTTTTACTTGAACTTCTGGTGATGAAGAAAAATACTCAACAGCACTCCAGAGAAACTTAAGAAAATCCATTAAATTAATGAAATGCCTGTATAATAAACTGGAAAGAGCCACGAAACCCAAAGAGAACAGATAAACAATACAAAAGGAAATAACAGTTAAAAATAATAGCTGAAAATAATGACATGAAAGTATCCTCGGCTGTAATTCAGATGAGGGCATCTGCAGAGTAAAACCTAAGAAGGTGTTTAGTAATGGAAAAAGAATGAAGTCTGTAATGCCAGAATAAACCCAAGAGACAGAACAGAAAGGGGTTGGTTAAAATTATTCCATCCCTGTACACATCCAGTAATCCTGCAGGACTCTCCCACTACTACTTGTATATCACTGCCAGTATAGTAATGGAATGTTAGTTATCAGTATTCTGCCTGGAGGGTACAGCTGGTGAGCTAAATGGATGCTGCGATAACTTTTTCTAACTTATATGTCCCAACCCTTGTTGGTACATCATTTATTCAGCAATGTTTGGCACCTTTTGTTGAGGTCTGAACCTTAACTCTGCATTCTACAGAAGCTGTTTTCCCCCTTAGCTCCAGCAGCTGCTGTGGTATGGTGCTAAACAGCTATTTCATGCTAAACAGGAATTCAGGTTAACTTTTTACAAAATTGATGAAAGGATGAAATATCAAATGTACTTCAGTACCTTATGTCTCATCCTCTGCATGCACCCATGGCTGGATGTAACATGGTCACAGCTTTCCCTTGATTAGGCTTAGGTATCTATCTTGCCTTCTTCCTATGGACAGAAAAAGTTTCTGTCTCTGACTGTGTCACATTTCTGTGTGTCTCTTCTGTTGCACACTTCATTATTTGTTTCGGAACAAAAGCAGATGATTTTGGAACAGTAGGCTCATGCCTATGCACAAGTTTGCTTTGTTTTGCAGGAGCTTTGCTCATGCAAGGGAAGATTCTAAGTTATTGTGTGTTATTTCAACCTGTTTTTTTAAAGGGAGAGCTGAATAAGCAGAAAAGGTATTTAATGGAGAAGGGGGAAATCCCAGTGAGAATACATGCACTTATATTTATATGTGCACATCCTAAGAACTGTATGCAGTGGACTCACAAAAGCAGGGACACAAAGGCAGCATATCCTGCAAAGTAACTGAACACCCCCCACCCCCAAGTAGTAATTGATTTTCAGTGATTTGTTTACATATACTGGAGCTGTACTACAAATGGGACTTGGAGCCCTAATGTTTCAAATGCACTGCGTAGGTAGGCATGTTCTAAAGACGATTAGAAGACATGATGTGTTAAAAGCTCAGAGGGGTATGTAGAACCATTGTGGGCGACTGCTCTCCCATTCCTCGTCTTTCTAGGAAAACCAAATCATGGGCTGTAGAGAAGAAATGTTAACAGGATAGTTCTAACAGAGATGCTGTGATGATCTGTTCCTACAAGTGTGGGAGGAAGTCCAACCACAGCTATATGTACCGTCTAGTTCTGGTTTCCTCAGTGCCCCAGTTTTTTAAGGAAGAAGGTCAACAAACATAAAAAAGAGAGATACCATTTTTTGGAGAAAGATTTAACAAACTAGATCTTGGCTAGACTTAGACTAAAAAAAGTCCTTAGTATGGAATTAAAATTAGTTTTGTCTATTTAAATACAGTCTTTAAAGTAGTTAAGTAGTTTAACTAATTTTAAGTAGTGATTAACCAATGAGTTCACTGGAGGGGGCCAAATCTTGATAAAGTGGAGCTGTGAAAACTCGGTTATTGCATCAATGAAAGGGACTGAATTTCCAAAAATGGCATCACTCCATCTAGGTATGATATATACTGGGGAGAGTTTGATTATGATGCAATAGAAGGAGTGTGATTAATAATAAGGAAATTACACTAGTGGAGATGTCCTATACAAAGTAGTCTACAAAGATTGCAAGACTTCCATTCTTGTGTACATGTGAAAACAGACTGAGTCGTGCACTATATTTTAAACAATCTTGCATTTTGTTTGCTGACAAAGCTCTTCCAGAGGTGTCTGGTAATTTTTTGGGGGCTAGGGATGGGAAGTACTTAAATGCCAAGATCCCAAGGTATTGCTGTAGTTGTTATTCTCATGTTTGGAGGGAGAACAGTGATTATTTTTTTGGGGGGGGGGCTTTAAAAATCCTTTCCAAAGAGCAATGGCTGAGGAAGAACGAATCTGTTCCTGATGGGTTAACTCATAAAATACAGATCACGTACTTGTGGAGTAGAAAAATGGGGGTATAGAGATGAGAGCTGGTAAGAAGAAGGAAGAGTCCTTATATAGACCAGATTTTCTTTCATGTAACCACAGGTGACCATGAGAAAACCGCTGTTGTTCTAAGTATCTGTGTTTCTCTATAGCTTAACGGAAGTCAAAACAGTCAATTGTGGAGATGTTTGATTTATCATTCCTTTATTGGAACAATTAAAAAAGGCAAGTTGGAGCACTGATTGTGTTTTTAAATCTCTATTTTTCTGCTGTTCTTAAGTTTAACTGAAGTATTCAGTGGTGTGTAGACTTTCCATGTCTGTAAAAACACCTACAGAAACCAGATTTCATTAAGATCTTTGGTAGATGAAAAACAATTAAGAAAAGACAACAGGTGAAACACTGATTTTTGGGTTTTGCTTCTTAGTATGTCTTCCTCTGAAGAAAAAAAAATCAATTCAGGTTCTCATCAGGTTTTAACAATGGACCTGACTGATGTCCTTGCTCTGGCTTATTTTTGATGTCCAGCAGGGTTTTTAACTTAACAGTATCTGTCCAAATTTGACTTGATTTATATGCGTTTTGCAGCCTTGATGGTATAATTGTGTCTGCTAATGCATAGCTCATTGAGACCAAAGCATAGTCTTTTTAGGGTCAATATTATCCTGTTTAAACTGCTCAGGGAAGAGCATAAACGTTAAACTGTGTCTCTAGTAGTTTATGGATGTCAGACTATGTTATATGATAATCCAACTGTACACTGATCTTAATGCAGTTTCTTTCAGAATACTTGATTACTTCAAGCTTGATTTATTGTGTTGAATTCAATTTACTCATTGCAAAAGCTGTGTTTTTCCTGACTGAATTGAAGCTGTAATGAACAAGCAGACATACAGTTTATTTTATTTTGGGTAGTGATTTGGTGGTGAAGACATAACACGGTCCCAGTCATTTAGACAGCAAATTTCATGTTCGTATCTTCTTGTACTATAAGTAATATTGAAATTTGAATAAAAGTTGACTTCAGTCACTTTGGGGTTAAACTGTTATTTAACATAAATCCTATTTCCTAGCAAAAACTTAATTGCTTGTATTTAGGGGACTGGAGCATCTCCATTATGAGGAAAGGCTGAGAGACTTGGGTTTATTCAGCCTGGAGAAGACTGAGGGGGGATCTCACCAATGCTTATAAATATCTGAAGGTTGGGTGTCAGGAGGACAGGACCAGGCTCTTTTTAGTGGTGCCCAACGACAGGCCAAGGGGCAAAGGGCACAAATTGAACCACAGGAAGTTCCAGCTAAACATGAGGAGAAACTCCTTCCCTGTGCGGGTGCCAGAGCAGTGGCACAGGCTGCCCAGGGAGGCTGTGGGGTCCCTTCCCTGGAGACATTCACACCCCGCCTGGACGCGGCCCTGTGCCCCTGCTCTGGGTGTGCCTGCTCAAGCAGGGGGTGGGATGGGATGATCTCCAGAGGTCTGTCCCAGCCCCTGCCAGTCTGTGATTCTGTGATATATATAGTAGCGGAATTGCAAAATTATTTAAAATAATGTATATTACTTAAAAGAATATAGATTGTATTATTTCCTTTTCTATTTAGCCTACTTTACGTGTTTAGTGATTGTTCATGGTGGAGGATATGTAGTTACAGCAGGCAAACAGAAAAGACAGAGGTGAGAGTGGAAAAATTCTACAGCTGTCGTGAGAGTAAAAATAAAATTTCACAACTTCGCACATCTGTGCCTCAGTCACAGCTCTTTGAGATACGATCACATAAGGTGTTAACTGTCCCCGATTCTATTGAAACATTCGCTGGTCTCTAGCAACTTACATGGCTCTGATTATTCTAACACTGCAGCTTGTGTTGAATAAAATGTGAGAGTTATTTTCATAATCTTGCTTATGTTGTTAGGGAATGCTCTGTTCTATTATTAATATTTTCCTTGTGGCATTTAAATAATAAACTCACAAGTGAAATTAGAGTGAGGTTAATGACCAAAACTCATATTTCAGCATTGCCAGCTAAACATTTTTTCTGCTGTCTGTAACAAAGGTGATTATTAATGAGTTTTCCTGTAAAATCAACTCGGCAGTCAGGTTAAAACATCAACACTGTTAACTGCAACAGTATTTAAGTGGCATAAGTTTGTTTCTGATCCTGGTTAGCTCTTGAATGCATATTTACTGTCTTTGCCATAGTCTCAAATAAGACAGTTTGTCAGTATATGTATATGGAATCATACATATGGAGTAATCATGGGGCTCATAATAGAATGAACACTATAGGAAAAGAATGCCATGGCAAAATCTCTTCTAAGGCAAAGGTGAAAATCAATACATTTTGACAGCTGTTTCTGTCTTGAGTTTGCTGGGTTGTACCTAAGTGTGGTAGCTCAGATGGTAACTGCTACCTACCATTGTATCAAACACGGTAATATATATACCAGCATTTCAGTTAAAGACAGGGCAACCGACAGATTCACTCTCCTTTTGTCATAAACATTATACCAGTGCAGAGATTGTAATTACATCTGAAAAGTTCTGATCCATGTGTAGATACAGAATCATCTTTAAAATCTGTGGAAAGTCCTAGTGGCACATAAAACTTTTGAGGTCATCCATTTGACTCCACTGCATGTTGTCATCTGCATTTCTTTAGGAGCTTCTCTCAAATGTCTTGTTGGCCTGGTTTATTCTTAAAAGGAGACTGCAGTAACTCCACAGTTACCCTTGTTGGCAGTCTCTGAATAAACGGGCACTGAGACTCAGCCCGCTTTGGTAGAAAGATGAGTGGTCTTGTCAGATCTAATTTGAGGTGCGGAGAATTGCTGCTTGTTCTTTCCTTGGTCTGTAGTTAAATAAAAGCTTTGGTGTCCAGATCTGAGTTTGGTAGCTTTCATTTTTAAAGTATAATTTATCATTATAGAAGGGATTAGGAACACAGAGTCTTTGCTCTGCATTGTCACTAAAGCCAGGAGGAGTTACTCCCTGATGAGCTGTTGTTAGTGGAGAACCATGTTAGTTATTGACTGGCTGTGTTTCTGTGCACACTTTTAGGCGTCAGACCAAGTAATTGGTTTCAGATTGGGTTTAGCAACCATTTTTCTTTTTCCTAGGACTGAATGACTTAGGACTGCATTCTTACCTGCTGTGGCAGAAAGCTGGTGTTGGTTCATCAGAAGGGTAGAGGAGGCATTGTTACTCTATATACCACTTTAAATAAACGTTACACGTTTTGTCTCTTAGCATTTTTAGAAATTCGTCTAGTTGATCAAAAACTGTATTGGTAAACCCAAATGTGACTGTTCAAGTTGTCACCTCTTGGAAAAATGCCTTTCAGCTTCTAAGTAGGAGATGGTTAAGACAAAAGAATGAAAATATCCCTTTGAATCATCCTAGTGATTTGATGTAACACTGCCAAATTGCACCCAGAGCTCAGGCTAAGTCTTAGCATATGTCTGATTCTGGGAGACCCGTGTAAAAAAGGTGAAAAAGTTTAAAGGTGCTTTTGTAACTGTTGCTTAAACCCTCATTTCTTTCATTTTGAAAGTAGTGGGAGTAGGGGCTGTGGTTAATGTCATCAGACAGTGAGAGCTGCTAGCTATTATTTACTAGTCTCAAGCACTTACACTCATGAGATCGTTTACCGGTCAGTAAAATTGCAAATAGCTCCAAATTACTACAGATCTGCAGTATTATTACAGTTCTGTGTTTTGGTTTTTCAGTGAAGTGATATCTTTTTCTTGCAGAGATGATGGATGTAGCTTTATTTCAATGTATCTACTGACTGACTGTTTAAATTTGGGCGCTTATATAATTTGTTTTGGTTGGGGGTTTTTGTTTTGTGGTTTGGTAGGAGTCATGTGAAAAAGCCCACAAAGCTCTTCTTACCCTAACTGAAAAGTTGGGTACCTTTTAGAAAGGAGAAGTAAACAGTGCTATGACGCAGATTGTCGTAAAGAACTGTGCTTTTAGTTGTTTGCAAGAATTCGTTAGGTTTTATATATGCTTCTGGGTTGCTAACCATCAGGTCTTAAACACTGCAAGCACAAAATCAGATATGGGCTCAGTGTTGACGTATTGCAGTGTTTTCAACATTCACCAGGGTTTTTTTTTCCTCATGCTAAAACCAAAAGTGTTACAGGAACATTTAGTGTAGGTATTGCTAACCAGATAAGTAGCTTAAATGTGTCACATACATAAACAAAAGAAGATGATCAGTTCAGCTAAATCTGCTTTTGTTTTCAGCTAAATGTACTTTTGGAGTAAATTTTGAAAATACAGTTCATGTGATCAGGTGTTATGTGGACTGTTCTAAATGCTGGGAGTTTAGACCTTGCTTTTGGGGTGTTTTTGTGGCAGTGTTGTATGTGGTTAACATGTGACTGTATTTTAATGAAAAATGTTGTATTTGGTAGCCTTTAATAGACAGAAACATTTCTGCCTTTTGCAAGTTATTGAGAGCTTTGCTTTTATCAGGCACTGTATATTACTGCAGCTGTTCTAGTTCAGTGTGCTGAAAGCTTTTTAATAGGTTTAGTGTTTTTATTCAATTTCTTACTATAAAACCTTTATTTGCAGAAGCACATCTCATAAATCAGTGATTCTTTAAATGCAGAAATGACCATAGTGCCTCCTTTATAACTGAATATGCCATAAATTGAAATGAGGAGTTTATCTTGTTTCCTTTGCTGGTTTGTTTTTTTTGTGTGTGTGTAATAAACAATTACTGACTTGCACTTTTCTCTGTTTAGGCAAATACAATAATCAAGTGTTCCTAAGAGAAGAAATTAATCCTTCCAGCTGTCCAGAAAAAGTAACAGAGTCAGGAAAAACTAACTTAGGATTCCTTATTGTATCTTCTTCTTGTAGACCTCCACTAGTCAGGCAATCTTCTGCCTTCAGTCTGGTATTTGTCAGCTTTTCCGAGAAACTCTTATTCGCAAGGGATTTGTGGAAATTCAGACTCCCAAAATAATTTCAGGTATTGTATATGTGATCCAGCAGCTACGGGTCTGCTTCTTTTACAGTTGCTCAATGTATCTATCTGCCAAAAATTTAGTAACATTTTATTTTAAAAATATGAAGTTCTAATTTAGATGCAACATAGCAAACTTCAGGTATCAAAGTTGTTCGTTACTTTTCTGCTCACTTTGGATGTTAAAAGAATGACGAGACAATTATATAGACTTGATTTATGTGCTCTGCAGTGCATTTAAAGTTTTAATTTGGTTAAATACAGATGTCTGATCATACGCATTATTCTTCAAATCAGAGTTCTTAGTGTTGACCACTGCCGGTTCCATTCCGAGTATCAAAAAAAAAAAGCAACCAAACCCCACTCTAATTTCGATTAAAAGCAGCTTCCATCTTAAAGAAGTTACAACAAACACATCATGGTATAAAAGGTGATGCTGTTATATACAATATGTCACTTTAGCAATGAGCATATGGCTGAATAGATGGTAGCAGATCATTCTTCTAAGAGTGTGGCATAACAGCTTCAGCCTGACTAGAAGTCTGGAAATGTAGATTTTGCTTCTGGTTCTGTTGTTGATGTGCTGTATTGTTTTCAAAAGTCAAATGACTTGATTTACTGATGGGTGATTTTCCTCCATCTTACGGGTGTTCTTTGAGGTTTTGCTGATGTCACTAAGACGTACGGCATGGAAAATGCTGCTGTAGGGCAGAGTATTTGTATTATTCTCACTGTATGTGCATTCATTATACGCATACATTTTGCCTACTGAGTTTTGTACTTCTCTATTTGTATTTTTGAAGACAGCTCTTGCTTGAGATAAAAAAAGGACTTTTTAACAAAATACATGTAAGCAACTATTCTTTCAACGTAGAAAGTATTGTTGAACTATAAGATTAGATAACTTTTTTTTTCCCCCTACAGAGACAGTTGAAACAGCATGAAGTACTAAAGACTCCCAAGTAGTTTATTTATGTAGGACCTTTGAGGAAGTGTGCTGATCTTGCTGTGCAGTGTACCATTGAAAGCAAGCAAGCAAGCATCCTATTGTTTGAATGAGATCATATTTTGTAAAAATAACTAAGTTAAGTCGATGCGATCCTTACTAAACTTCAAATTTAAATATCATAGCTGTTTTAAGATTTGAGATTTTACAAGCTACCTGTATTAAAAAATAACTGTAAATATTCACTGAAACCATTTCAATGGAAGAAGTGGTAAAGAAAGAAAGGAAACATTATTCTCAGTGGAATGGTTAGTAGTAATAATAATAAAAATTAGTACATTCCCTGGAGTTATCTTAACATTAGAACTTTCAAAGATTATTAACTAATCGTTCACTCTGGCATGCTTTTGTTGGCAAGCGAGGCAGCTATAACTCTCATATCTTACACTGGGAAATGGAAAGGTAAAGTGACTCAGCTGATAGCTTTGGTAGGCAGTTTACAGTAAACGATTTGAATGCACGTGTTCTTGGTTCCTATTCTCTCAAGGTAACCTTCTATGAAAACTGCCTCAAACTGAGAAAAAGCTTTGTACTTTTGGCAGATGTCCTCTGGTAAACCTGATTTTGACTCTGAGATATTGATGCCTTCAGTTAGAGAGGACGGTCCTGGCAAAACAGGATATGCAGTTTCATCTCAGCCTCTGCCGTTAACCCCTGGAAGCCTATGTCCCTGAAAAAGATTGGTTTCTGCAGAAATGCTGGGGTGCAAGTGGATGTGGTGGTACAGGCATGCATTCTCTGCTGTTCTCACTCTAAGGTGACGGTCAGCTGGGAATAGTAACATCTTAAACTATCCCAGTGAAATTTGCAGATTTGCAAGGTGATGTGTGACAGTCCTGAGCTGCAAAACCTCCCTTAGCATTAATGGATGCAAATACAACTTTTCCCTCTAGTATGTTTTGAAGAAAAATCTCCTGATCTCTAAATGTAAGGCCAATAGTCAATCTTTCTACCTCTGATTTATTTTTTACATTTTTATTTTAATAATTACTGCAAGCATTTGCTTTTCAGCTGCCAGTGAAGGAGGAGCCAATGTATTTACCGTGTCATACTTCAAAAGCAGTGCCTACCTGGCTCAGTCCCCACAGCTGTACAAGCAGATGTGTATATGTGCTGACTTTGAAAAGGTTTTTTGCGTTGGGCCAGGTAAGAAAAGCGGTGGTTTATCCTAAGTGTGAAGTGTACAGCTGTGGTACAAATAAGATAACATGTACACTGAAAGCTTTGAATGGTTTCACTTAATATAGTTTCACTCACCAAACATATTTCAGTTGGGGCAACTAATGAGAGTCAACAGAGAAGTTGCTGGAACAAAACTTAACATGCTGAAATAAGGGTGGAGTACTCTTCTCCAGTGCCTGCTGTTCTGTGAGGAGGAAGAATAGAGTTACATTGGAAATTGATAATATGATGACGTTAGTAAAACATGGAACACCACTGTGATTACTGAAGCCATAGTTTCCTATTAACCATGCCCAGTAGTTGCCTAGTTGGCTTTAGTTGCCCAGTAGTGAGCAGTTAAAATAGGCAAGCTACATTTTATATACTTCAGATTGCATATTAACATGTACCTATCCCTTGCTCTTGTATAGGTACCAAATAACTTTATTTAGAAAATGCATACTTTTAACTGGGCTGTCAGTAAATAGTGAAAAAGTAATTTTTTTTTCTGTCTCATGCTCTTTCTCAAAAGCTGATAGGATGTGGCCTTTTTAGATGGTAATACAGCATCTTTTTCTAAGACCTTGAAGTCAGGTTTAAAGATACATTAGCTGGAAATGCTGGAAAACAAATCAGTAACAGCTTATAAAATAAAAAGAAGATGCAAGTATTCAGAAGATCTTAAATTTCTTGTTAATTACTAGCCAATGAGTCATGGTTTATGGGAAGATGTTTATATTAGGCTCATATTTGGGAGAAAAAAAAAAGCCCCAGAACACACACATGTACACAAGTCCATTTCCTCTGAAAAAGGCAGTTTTCAAATCTGAAAGTTCTTGTGTGCCTGAAAGCTTGTCTGTTTTTTCCAGTTCTATCTGTTGGTCTAACAAGAGCTACTGCCTCCCTGCAACTCTTGTCTGTCTTGTATCCTTTGAGCACCACAGCCACAATAGTGCTGTCACTGTTGTTATAAATGATGCTTTGAGGCAGCTAGTTTCTTTCTGTTTTTCAGTGAGAATTGTCATGTCTAAAGACAGCATTGTCTGCCTGATCCAAATGCTGATGTGATTGATTGTCAGTGTTATTTTTCAAAATGGGATGATAACATCAGGTCAGTTAGAATTTCTGTTGTTTAATTTTGCAGTATTTAGAGCTGAGGACTCCAATACACACAGACACCTGACTGAGTTTGTTGGTCTGGATATTGAAATGGCTTTTAACTATCACTATCATGAAGTGGTAGATGAGATTGCAGATACCTTGGTGCAGATATTCAAGGGACTTCAGGAAAGGTAATGAGAGCATTTTCCATTTCATGAGCAACTTCATTTGTTTGAGGTATCTTGCGCTGTGGTGTGAAGTGGGTGAGCGTTTTGTCCTCAGCTTGTCAGATAATCATTAGTAATCTGATTTACAACAGAACTTAAAAATGAACATTTTTGCTTTGCTCTTAACTATTTCTTTGTGCCTGACATTAAAGTTCACTCAAGCCGTAGCCCAGTAAACTATTTGTAGCCGAGTTGTATCTCCTAGAGTATGCTAGCTTGCACTAAGAAGACTTGTTGGTTACTTTTGAATGGCCTTCCTGACAGAAATGATCTGTTAGTTTAAAACTTCTTCCTTTTTGTGCCACTACAGGTAGACTGATTGTACTATTTTGAAATTAATCGTAATATTTAGTATCTAAGAAAGTTTTTCTGAATCAGATTTATTGTAACAGCCTGCACGTCTGCTGTGAAAGCAGCAAAGATTATTTTCTATTATTCACAGTCTAACTCATTAACACGGCAGGCCAAAAGTTTAGGAAGTGGTTTTCATTTGCTTACAAATTAGACTATCTTGCCAGCAGAAATGCAAATTTTTTCACCTGTCTAGAAGGAAATCTCTCTCTTATATTTCAAACAGGATATCTGTACTGTGAAAATTTGACCTAGTCAATCATTTCTTACAAAAGGAATAAAACAGAAATAATAGTAAAATATTAACATGTATATCATTGAAGTAGATGCATTGACTCAACATGAAAAATTTCATTAGGATTGTACAGAATTTCTCCAGAAGTGGCTTTAAAACAATTTTTTATGTTGCAAGAGGGACCTCTTGTGGCAAAATTGTATTGCCGTTCCAAAACCATTATTAGATGCAGAAGAGTACATTCCTTGATTGTTTCGTATCTTGCTTCTGTTCTTGTTTCCTCATATATAGATTCCAAACTGAAATTCAGACAGTGAACAAACAGTTCCCATGTGAGCCATTTAAGTTTTTGGAGCCAACTCTGAGGCTGGAATACTGTGAAGCTGTGGCCATGCTTAGAGAGGCTGGAGTTGAGATGGGTGACGAAGAAGATCTCAGGTACTTGGGCAGTACACAAATGTGTCAGTCTTGTGAAAGTGGTAGTAAAGTGTCAGTTGTGTACTGTGCAACTGACAGCCCTTGAGAAGGAACCACAGGCTTTTAGAGGAACAAACAGTACCCAAATCCAGATCTCCTGAGAAATAAATGGATATGAAAATAGTCCTTTTTTTACCATAGACTATACGTACAAACTCTGAAATCGAAAAGAAAATAACATGCAACATAAAGTGAGAGTAACTTGAACCTTCTAATGATAAAAGCAGCATTTATTTTTCTAACAATTGCAGTCCATGTGAATTTTCACCTGTCTTTGAATAGGATTAAACAAAAAGGTTAATCAGTCTTAAGTTCTTTCTTTTCAGTAACACCTTCCCATTTCTTCTTTCCACTTCTCAGGAAAATGGTTAAGTGATTATGATTGCATTCCCATTGATTGACTGAAAGATGGGTTTAATTAACTGATTATATATGAACTTTTCTAAAGACACGTAACAAATTAAAGCATTTCTGTTCTTTCCCGTAATATATCCAGTACCATTAGGATAATACGTGATTTTATGGTTAAACAATCTGTGCGTCAAAGAAGTTTCAATCGTAAGAGTTCCACAGAGCATAATAAACTCCTCAGCAACTGATTATGGTGTTTCTCACTTATTGTGCCTAAGAAGGAATGGCTGCACAAGGTGTATGCCAATGGGATATAGAGTATACAGTTCTTCAGTAATCAGAATATGGTGATTAGGAGGTAGTTATATTAAGAGCAAGAATATCTTTTAGGTATCAGTTAATTTAAGGAATTTCTATGACCAATACAAAATATTTAGGAACAGAAATAAATATACTTTATTTTTTAAATTTGTATGCACAATCCAAAACATTCAGAAACACGTACTAGATTTTCTAAAGGGCAGGGTGCAGCAGATCTGTAGCTTGAAATCTTTTTAGCTTTATGAAGTATATAATCAGTACAAGTTTAAATCACTTTATTTTAATGGTGATAATCTTTTTCAGCACACCTAATGAAAAGCTCCTGGGACGCCTGGTAAAGGAAAAGGTAGAAATTGTTTTAGAATAAGTAAATTTGTTATTGAATCTGAAACATGATGTCGTGGAGTCATTGGGTTGGTATAAATGCCTACTTCATGTAAAACAACTTTTTACACACTGGTTGAGAATACAGTATCTCAGAACATGCTGAAGTTGTGAAGTTTGTGATTAGCATAAGCATTTTTAAATTGTCTGACTGCATTCCCATTTTGCTGCTGCTTATTTAATATACTGGCAGTTTTGTCTTTATCATTAATAAGCTTTATCATTAATAAGCTGTTTCAAACTGTTTTCAATCTTTTGTCTTTATTTCCATCACCTTATACTAAGTACACCAAACAGGATAGTATGTTCCAAAACTGGTTCTTATATAATAAAAACAAACAAACAAAAAAAAACCCCACAAAACACCACCGGATTCTAACTAAATCGATAGGAGAAGACGAGATCTTTGCCAAAAAAATACATACATATTTCTACAGCAAGACGTGTTAATGTTAAACATAATTTTACACTGGAAGTATTGGAAAACTGAAAAATAATACACCACTTCTATTGGTAACTTTTTTTCTTAAGATAATACTGTCAATTTTGTAGAAGGTTATTGGGAGGTATTTTTAAATTTTATTTCAAAGATTCACTGATTGTCTTCCTCTTGTAATTTGTTCTTTACATAATTTTCTCTTGCACTAACTGTTTTAAATTATCTTCTTATAGTATGACACAGATTTCTATGTTCTTGACAAATATCCCCTTGCTGTGAGGCCTTTTTATACAATGCCAGACCCAGTAAACCCTGTAAGTAAAATTCTTTGTTTTCTGTGGTTTTTTTGTTGGTTTTTTTTTGTAGTTTAAATTATTCTGTGTAGGGTGTAGAGATAACTTGACAAAATAGATAAAGTATATTTATATGTTACAACTAAAATTCTGATAACAGGATTAGGTCAGTGTTACATGACTTGGAAAATGTTTACAGTTACTCTTCACTGGTGAAAATATCCCAGAAAGAATCTAGCTAAAATTGTGAGAGCTTTATGAAGAGATCTCCATGGTCAGAGCACTGCTGCCATCACTGGAAAGAGGCAAAAACGTTCTTCCCAGGCAGCAGACAGTTTAACAGGAAATATGCTTTTTTACACTGTTAGAAATTCCCCAGTTTATTCCTAAATCCAGGGTAAATATCTTTGGAGCATTTTTTGCTGGGATAACTACATGTGAGTGTAATAGTTTTTCAAAGGGCATGCGATAAACTTCAGGTTTTTTAAAATCAACTCCAGTCTGATGAGAGGAGCCAAAGAGCTGTAATTCTCAGGCAGACTCCAACTACATTGCACTCGTACTGCACAACTTGAATATCATAAGTTAAGTTACTGAGAGGTGGCAAATATGCACCTAAGGATGGAGCAACTGTAGGTAGAAAATAAACTCATCTTTGTCTTTCCAGAAAAGCTCTAACTCTTACGATATGTTCATGAGAGGGGAAGAGATCTTGTCTGGAGCTCAGAGAATTCACGATCCTCAGCTGCTGACAGAAAGAGCCCAGCATCACGGCATCGGTAATGAGTCAAACAACATGAAGCTGAATTTAAACAAATATAAATAATGATTTGTTTCCTTTAGAGGAAGAACTTGAGGCAGAATTTGTTACATGGCAGTAGTGCTACAGTCACAGTACTGTTTCATGCTTAGTGTTAATCCATCTAAATCTCTTTGATCATTTTAGAGTGGTGGTACTTAGGAACTAGTAAGTTTCCCAGCAACACCTTGACAAAAATGAATTGTTTCCAATGACTTTAGAGAGAAGGTAATGCAGGAAATACCTTTTAACAGAATGAGTGTAGACAAACAAGTCTCATTCAGTTGTGCCTCTCTGTAATCTCACAAACTTCTTACTGAGTACTGCAGCAGAGTCCTGTGGGGTTGGCTGCCCTTTTTAAATCTTGAACTGAGAGTAAATAAGAAGTGTCCATTGGTGACATGTAAAAAAAAAAAAAAAAAAAAAAGACAAGGCCAGCTGACAGTGGAAGGGTAAAAGAGTAAATTCGGTGGAGATCGGGAGAGTAAAATGTAGATTAAAATTATGGTTTCAGTGAGTGATAAAATGAAGTGGGTGAAGTGCCAGGTAGGCAGTGGGAAAAAAAAGGGAGTAGCTCTCCCATTATAGCAAGAGGGAAAAGTAGTTGCTAAATCTTCGCTTTCTCACTGCAGTTTGTTCAAGAAGTCACCATTTTCTGTAAGTTACAATGAACAGTTGGGCCTAGCTCTTACTCAGTTCTAGAATTCCTTCCTTGATTAAGTTATTAACAAAATTCTAAAACAAAACTGTTATAGTAATAATTTCTAGATAGTCCTGGTTAATTTATATGTTTAATGAGTAAAACCCCACTGTTAGTGTGTAAGTTAAGTTGGTAAATTTTTCGTTGTGTTTGCAGTCCTCTAGTCACTTTTATGCTTGGCTTGGGGTTCATTAAGCATGTGAGAAACAAAACTTTTTTCCTCTCTAGATTTGGAGAAAATAAAGGCTTATATTGATTCCTTTCGTTTTGGTGCACCTCCACACGCAGGTGGAGGAATAGGTAAGTATCTATATTTTATTTTGTTCTGCGTTAGCCTGAGCTTAATTTAAACTGCTCAGTCTCAAGCATGGTTCAATATAAAATTAAGAATAGTAGCCTTGTTAGGTAAAGGTGTGGGGCTCTTTATCCTGGAGAATTGAAGGAGAGAAGCTGAAATGTAAGGATTGTCATAAAATAAATAGGCAAAATATTAATGGCACAGTCTGGCAAGTTTAAAAAGTAGGTGATCACAAGAAAAAAATGACGATTTATCAGCCAGGCACATGACTTTCAAATTTGACCAATGAGGAAAATTTAAGGAAGCAAGAAACTATATTATGTGTGGATTTATCATGGCCTACTAATACCAGAAGCCACTGGTCTCTTAGCACCTTTTATGAAGCTGTTCTGCAGTAAGGAGAATAAGTGATTGCTTCTGTCTTAGTGATTTGGCTGAATGTCACTGGTCAGCCTGGCTGATGCTGATTGTTTCAGCAAAGGTATTGAGGCTCTGTGTCTTGGGTGTGAGTATTTTACATATTAAAATGAAAAAAAGATAGGGTTTAGGCATCTTAATGGTAACATTTTACAGTTACATACATTGCTTTCATTATCAGGATGAAATCTGCTTGTGCATATGGAAATAGGACACTTCGTAGGCCCTGTTCAGTAAACACAGTTATTTCTTTGTTTCGGTGTTTCTGCATTTGCCTTACTTTTGCAAAGTATATTTAGTACCTTCCCAACATGTTCTCAGAACAACTTCCTAAGTATGTCTTCAGTAAATGCATTAGATCTGTGTTATGCTCTTGAGACAGCTGTTCAGAAATACCTACAAGATGTAAGCATCAGTGATCATGCAGTACACATGAGCAGAGATGCAGCATTTACAGATGATCCAAAATCACTTAGACCGGTCAGAACTGACATTGAGGGAGCTGAAGCTACATCTTTTCTGCAGAGTAAATGCTCCTCATGGAACATCCCAGAGGTCAGGCCAAGTATCAGCCAAACAGGAGATGCTGTGAGAATGAATGCTGGTTTCTGGCTGTTTCAGGTGGAAACCTTAGCATAGGAGGGCAGTGTGTAAAAACTAGCATGCATCTAGGTTTCATCTCAGCATGCCTGGGGTGCATATGTAGCACCATGGATTAGGAAGTCCTTCCATGTTCCAGAGTACACACATAACCTCTTAAGGTTTCAGGAAGAAAGAACACGTTGACCAGTGAAACATTTATTATCATAAAGATACAGGCAGGTAGTTACATGGGTATGTATTGCTGAATCTACATCTTTGTACTGTAGAGGGTTTGGGATAAAATACCCCAGCTGTAGGCTTTTACCTATAGTTGGTTATGGCACTTCATGTCCCTTACTCTGAAGCTGTTCAGACTGGTTTGGCCTATGCTTCTGTTGCTGTATGCAAGATACAGCTCTGATCACCCACCTCTCATTTCAATTTTCTGCACCATCCCTCTTTAAAGTCTGCAGCGATTCAGAGCAGGGTTGAGTCTGTAGTACCATTGCTAATTGATACATGTTCCAAATGATGTCCATATCGTGGCAGAAGGCACCATATGTAAAACCCCTAAATCTTGGATGTAGCTCCTTTCTGTAGTTGGACATGCTAATGTACATCTGTCTTTAGTCACATTGCTGTGGGGGGCTGGCTGTAGGTATAAAGTACCTTTAGCTTCTTCAGACTTTCCAACAAAAGACTGACAATACTGATGGATTCTTTTTCATTTGTTGTAGGGCTGGAAAGAGTAACCATGCTGTACCTAGGGCTGCATAATGTTCGTCAGACCTCCATGTTCCCACGGGATCCCAAACGACTGACACCCTGACATGAGTGGCTGTTCAAAGCTTGAGATTATTTGCCCTGCAAATACAATAAGATTGCAAGCATACCCCCTCCTACTGCTGAACCTGTATTGATTTGAGCATTATAATATGCAATACAAAAAAAAATCTCATTTACTAAAGTGCCACAATAATTTTTTTTATCCTTAGCTGTTTATTTAAAAGAAAATATTTTAACAGTTCAAGACTCTTTGTATTGGCAACTGTGCACATTTTTAATGAGAATGTGATACTTTGAGTTAGTATTCTAGTGTCACATAGAATTGTATCATGTTTCTAAACATTTTAATAAATGATGCAATAAAAAATCTGCATTTTTAACTTATGTCAGCAAGATTGAATATTCTGAAGTACAGAATTCGCTCAAAGCTAAAATGACTGGATGCTTGCAATTTAAAAACCAGGAGGAAAGCAGCCAATTGTTAATCTACGTGAGTGTCAGGTAGAGAAGCAGGTGAGAAGAACAACATTCTTAACAAAAAGTCTTCATATGAAATTGTGAAAATAGATTGCAATAAATCTCTCAAAGCAAATTAGATACAATGTCTTTCTGATTTTTGCTTTGTTGATCAATAATCATGAATCCATAAGGGTTGCTTTCTCTTTTAATGATGCAATAGCTGCTGGAAGTTTAAATTTATTTTCTTTTTTTAAGTTGTACATAAGCCATAGGCCTCTTCTTTATGTTACTGATTGAGAATGGATAGGTTACACACACTCATGGAATACACAAGGGATATATAATATTCTCAGAAAATAAATGGTCGGTGAGTTTGAGAGCAGGACATGTATTTTCCTGCCTGAGCCAGCCTCTAGGATAACAAACAAGACAAATCAGCAAGGATTTCATGTATCTATTGCCGATGAAAGAAAATCAAATAACGTAAGCAAACCTATTTCAGGATTTTTCTCATTTATAAATGCTCTGAACAGCCCAGCTGATGCACATTTAGAGAAATGGGGTGCTTCTGTAAGTCAGAGTACTTCTGAAATTCTTTATAGACATCCTTCTTCTCAAATGAATCACCTACTTGAACCTCCTCAATTTGCAGTGATGTACAAAGCTACTTCTCTTCCTCCTCCTCCCAGCCCAAAAGGATGTGCCCTGCATTTGGAGAGGAACCACTGTATTCGAGACTTCCTTTTATGGACTGCATCTGATAGTTGTTTTTCAAATTTAAATTTTCAAGTGTAGATGCCAAAGAGCAAAGGATTAAATTACTTGCCTGGGCACTGCAATAGAGTTACTCTAATATTTATACATATTTGTAATTCCTGACTTAATCTTTGCTTAACATTTTACATAATAAAGAGCTTTCAGTAGGAGGTATGGTTTAGACAGTTTGTGTTATTGTCACTACCTTGATTTTTAAATGTCAGAGAAGCCACTTATTGGTTATGCTACAAAAAGGTCAGTGAGGCTGTGTATAAATTGTGTAGAATTTCACAAACGGGCAAATCATCTTTTGCAGCTGCCATTGAACAAGACTTAATTTTAATGTTTTGTGACAGGCGTTCTCCATTAAAAAACAATCATACTAGGTCAGTTAGGTGAGGTGCTGGAAATGTAAAAGTTAAACTTTGTTTAGAAGTCACACAATTCAAGGAATAACACACTTTGCAGCATTGCTTATGAGTCTGTCGTAATTAATTTACCAAGGATTCTTCCCCAAGTATTAACTTCAAATCTTAAGAGCGTACCCAGTTGTACTTTACATGGCTAAGTGGATTATAGGCACAGCTTATCATCAGCGTTATTATTGATGAATCCGAGTTTCCAGACAGTTGTTTATTCAGCTAAGCCACCTGAAATGAATTTAATTACTTTATCATATGGAACTGGTAATGTGTTCCACAGCAGAAGCACATCGTTCATAATACACGGCAAAATTACTGACTTGTATTTTATGCCAACAAATAAAATACTGAGAACTGTGCTCTAGATTTGGCAGCAAGGTCTGTGCATACATTCCTGTAACAACTGTGCTTATCCCAATTCTGTTTAGAGTTGTTCAAGCTCATGTTGTAGTTTGATTTATTCACAGTAGCTGCACAAGAACAATTTGGATGCAGACCCCGATTCCTTTGTAACCAGAATCCTTTCATGCAGTTTTTCTTGGCTAACTGAAAATAATTATGATCATAAATCAAAATGCATTTGCCCTGAATGTAATCTTAACAGGAGACTTTAGTGGAAGCTGCACATTGTTAAAACTTAGGTTGAAACCCTGCAAATAGTAATTTCAGAACTTCATGTTGCTTTGATAGGTAGTGACTCTGTCTTGGTTGTTCTGGAAAAGTCGAACTTGTGTAGTCCTTTATTTCCAGTAACCTGCGGGAAGTTTAGCATTTTACATGGAGTCCGTATTGCTGCTGCTTCTCCACCAGTTAAAATGTTTTCTGGTTTTTTTTTTTTCCTTTCATGATGTACAGATGGGAATTGCAACCGTGCAATTTTTTAAATCAAGGTACTAAAAAGGATACTGGTAAGGAATAGCCAGTGAGTCACCTGCTCAAAACAAAGGGCACAAAGCCTCAGTTTGCTTCTGCGGTTTAACCAAAACATTTTCCTGTGAAAACCCATCTGTGTCCACTGAGCACTCTGATTCTGCCCAGCAGGGAAGGGAACTCGGGCTGTTCTTTTGGAAGCGAAGTGCAGGACTGGTTCCCTGTGGCTGCCACATGCTGTTAGGGGTTAACCCCGGCAGGCAGCCAGGCACCTCACAGCTGCTTGCACCCTGCCCAGTGGGCCTGGGGAAGAGGAAAGGAAGAGTAAAAGCAAGAAAGCTTTGTGCTTCCACCCCAGGCCAGTCAATTCCAGGTGTATTAGACACCTCTCCATGTGAAAGCAAACCATGGCCTGCACTTTGCTGCCAAAGGGACGGAGGAGAACGTAGTATCCATCTGGCACACTGCTTGGCTGCCTTAGGCTCCAGTTCCTACCAGGGTTCCAGCGCATCCCATGCGGCAGTGCTCAGCCGTGGTGCTATTTCATGTGGGCCATGGGAGTCCACTGCTAGCCTCCACCACATGCACCTGCACGGCTCCTCCCGTACGCCCTGCAGCTGGCCACGGGTCCCCTCAGAGCACCTTCCTCCATGCCAGAAAGCGCCTGGGAAAGTGAGAAAGCCTGGAAAAACAGCATGTTTTCCTGACAGCCATCTCTAAAGCACACAACTTGCCCAAACAGATTTTAATTATTTACCATTCCTTGTTTGAGTATTGCCATTACCTGTGTGCAGGGTGGGGGTAGGCTGGGGGAGGGTTTTGGTAAAGAGAAATTAAGAAAAACCAGCTGAGATTATCTAAGATGAGTTATTATTTCTTTTAAAATAAACAAGCCTCACAACCAGCATGCACTTGTGCACGTTTTTGCTGGTATGATCGCACAAAATATGGAATTTATTCACTGCAAGTTTTTTTAAAGTTATCATTAGTTCTGTTTTCTTATTTTCTTTGGATTCAAAACAGCATGTAAGCATAGGGTCGATTGTAAACAGCTGGGCAGTTTTTCTTCTACTTTGCCAACTCATAAGCCCTTAGCCACGTGCTAAAAGAACACAAAAACCCAACCCTCAGAAAGCTGTCATTAACAATCTGCATTAAAATAGTACCAACTTTCAAAAAGGGCTAACCCAGCCAGGACCTCCACCCCGACCTCTGCCGTGAAAAGTGAGCAAACCGTTAAGAGTTTTATCTTATTACACCTAAACCCCCCTATTGCCAGGCTGCCTTTACCATTTCGCAAGCCTACCATATGGCAAGCGCACCGTAACGAGAACGCTGCTGCTGGAAGCCTGCGCTGCCAGTGCTTTGTAAAGGGTCTCAGAAGCGAGAGTCAGCCGTTCGCTGCCGTAATTACAGCGAAATTCCCAGTTTAGGCAGAGATTAACGACTCCGCAGGTGGCGGAGCAATTCTAAGCGATTTTTCATAGATACTGAAGCGGTTCCTGCTGGCGGGGACCACGTGCCGCCAGCTGCCATTCCGCCAGGGCTGTCACCGCCACGGCACCCCTTGGCAAACGTTACCTCGTACCGTCCTACCCGTAAGCACGATGTCACAAACACGCAGCCGAGTCTCCAAACTAAGGCCCGACCATCATCTGGTTTAACCTACACCCTTTTCACCCCAGGCTAGTCCTTGGGAAGCCGGAGGTGCAGCCTACCTAGCGGGTCCTGTCGGTGAGGGGCTGCCCGAGACGCCGCGCACGACCACTACCGAACCCAGCCCTGAGCGCCGGCGCGCCCCTCGCCTTTGGCGCGAAAACCTCCGTGAGGGGAGGGGCTCTGCGGCCCGGCGGTCGCCGATTGGTCGGCGCGGCGGCGGGGCGGTGCACGTGGGGCGCGCTTGTGGCGCGAACTGCTGTGGGGCCGGGTCGGGGAAGAAGGGGGCGGCGGGGCGGGGCTCTGCGGCCCGGCGGTCGCCGATTGGCCGGCGCGGCGGCGGGGCGGTGCACGTGGGGCGCGCTGTGGCGCGAACCGCTGTGGGGCCGGGTCGGGGCTGGGTCGGGCTCGGTGCGGCGGCGGCGGGCGGGATGGACCTGGCGGTGGCGGCGGCAGCGGGGGAGGCGGGAGCGGCGCAGCAGCACCAGCAGCTCCGCGATGAGGTGGCCGAGAAGTGCCAGAAGTTGTTCCAGGACTTCTTAGAGGAGTGAGTGAGAGGGGCCGGGCCTGGCGGCGGGCGGGCAGGGCCGGGCCGTCGGGAGGCGGCGGGCCGCCATTTGGCGGGGGTGGGGATCCTGTCAGGCCCTGTCGCCCCGATCCCTCGAGTTTCCGTCAGAATTTCAGTCAGAAAAGCTCTCCTGTCGCCGGGGCCCGCCGCTGGGGCACTGCTCTGCCTTGGGGTGCCCGCCTCCCACGCAGCTCTCCGTGGGACTTTGTTAGGTGCATCCGACCCTTTCTAACAAAATTTTGTGACGACCGGGTTGAGCATCCCTTTTGCGGCTTGGCTGTGGCGCCTTAATACGCCTGACTCCATGCGTTTTGTCTCTCGAGGGACCCTTGGGCAGCAAACGAGGAAACTGTTAACGTCGCCCTAAGGAACACAGAAGAAACCCCGTTTTGCTGGTGCAGGGTCATTGTTAAACCACAAATAAAATTCTGAGCGGCAAACCAGCTGTGTGTAGTGCAGATCCAGTGTGTCTGCGCTGGGGGCGTTTGTGGGATGGGTGTCGCGAGGGGGGCGGGAGGAGAAATACTGCTGGAAAAGGCGTTTGCAAGGGACTGTGGGATGCCATCGGTCCCTTGCGCGCTCCTTAACGTCTGCGATCCTTTTCTTCTCTTTCTCTCCTGAAGTATTCATTTGCAGCCTGATATGTAACTGTGAAAAGTTTTCCTGACTCGCTTTCAGGTTCCAGAACAGCGATGGGGAGGTCAAATACTTGCGTGATGCTGAAGAACTGATTCGGCCAGAGCGGAACACGTTGATTGTAAGCTTTGTGGATTTGGAGCAGTTCAATCAGCAGCTCTCTACCACTATTCAGGAGGAATTTTACAGGTACAGTGTAGAGATCCCCTGAGACCTGAGCAATGCTGCGGTCTCAGGCCCGTAACATCTTACGTGTTATGTAAAAACCGAGAGGATTATCTGCTTTCTGTGTCCTGAAAACACATTTAAGAATTTTTTTCTTTTTTTACTGGATCAAAACTTATTTCATAATTGGTTCCTCTTTGGAAACCATTAGTTAACTAGGCAATTGCATGTATTCTGGTAAAGAGGTAGATGGTCAGTACAGGAATACAGAATAAACCTCTAGAACGTCTTGCTCTGAAAATATTTTATTGAACCAGTGGCTTATTTTGAGGATCTACTTAATATCAGGATAAAAGTGTCATAAAATGAGACTTTAAAAGTCCGTTTTCAGATGGTAAAGCAAATGGCATTATTATGCAGTGATCTCATGTTTAGCATATTTAGATTAGCTTTTGTGTGTTCTTAGATAACGTGGCAGTAAAAGCCAGAACCTGGAAAGGTATGCTGCAAGCCTTTGATGTAGTCTAAAGCATAGAAGGCCTTTTGGTTCCATAAAATTTGAACTTATTTTCCATATTTCAGGATTTACCCTTACCTCTGCCGAGCAGTGAAAACCTTTGCCAGAGACCATGGAAATGTTCCCTCAAACAAGGACTTTTATGTTGCATTCCAAGATCTACCTACCAGACACAAGTAAGATGATTATTCATTCCAGAAACTTGTTCATTTTTACTACTGGGGAAAAAAGCACCAACACGTACTGAAAATGTTTTAGTTGTATAGCGTGAAGTGTACAGTTGGCCCATAGGATTGTGAAGAAGTTCCTGATCTTGTGCAGGATATTTTCTGAAACAACAGTTTTTCATTTGTGAATCATACTCAGGTACTTACGTTCATCATATTCCACAAATAAATATAACTTCTCCAATTTAAAAAAATTATTTAGAGTATGTTGCTTTTGAAGTACCAGTGAAGTAACTTTCGCATTGGGAAATCATAAAGTGAGAATACGTTCTAGGAACTGTTTCTTTTGTCTGTTACAGCTATTGTTTAGTCACAGACTGAATGAAACTATGTTGCATCTCAGTACTTGAGTAGTACCCTGGGCATAAAAATGTCAACTTACAAATTTAATCCTCATGAATTTCTGTTTTAAACAGAATTCGAGAGCTGACATCAGCAAAAATTGGCTCACTGATGCGTATCAGTGGACAGGTGGTACGTACCCACCCAGTCCATCCTGAGCTTGTAAGCGGAACCTTCCTGTGCCTCGACTGCCAGACAGTGATTAAAGATGTGGAACAGCAATTTAAATACACACAGCCAAACATCTGCAGAAACCCAGTCTGTGCCAATAGAAGAAGATTCATGCTGGACACAAACAAATCAAGATTTGTTGATTTCCAAAAGGTATGGTGGCAGGGTTGGGGGATGACAACAAACGATAATGTTCCTGTGGGAGCTGAAATGTGGTGTTTGTACTGCTACACATTGAAGGCATCAACATCAATAAAAGACCTCAAGAAAAGGCACTGGAATTTCAGCAAATAGCTTCTTTCTGTCTATGGAAGGCTTATGCTTAAGCATGGGAAATTATGAATAGTATCAAGGCAGTTTTGTTGCGTGATGTTTATTGTCTAAATAAGCCACTGAAAACCCACATATTCGAGCCAGTCTCGTGTTGGAGGTACATCATGTGTAGTTGTTTTATACAGGTATGAAAAGGTGTGTCTCTTAGTGTCTACAGTGGCTTGCTCTTCTAGATTGATTTACCCCAGCAAAATCCTCAGCACTTCACATTCTGCAATAATATTTTGTGTCAGTCACATTAACTGGACTCTTCAAGTTGCTTTTCCTAGCCCTCATAATTGTCATTGTGTCCCCTCTATATCCTCTTAAGTTTCTCCAAGGCCTCTTAGATACTGATTAGTGAAGGGATTTTCGGTTGTTTGTCTTACCATAAGAGGAATTTCATGATTTACATGGATGGCAGCAGTCAAATGCTACTGACTGTATTTGTTAGCAGCTTAGCTTTTAAAGCAGTTTCAAATTTGATGACGTCCACTAAGCGCTTAATATCCTCTCCCTCCCCAGGTTCGCATTCAGGAGACGCAGGCCGAGCTGCCGCGTGGTAGCATTCCTCGCAGTGTGGAAGTCATCTTGCGTGCAGAAGCAGTGGAGTCTGCTCAGGCAGGTGACAAATGTGACTTCACAGGGTCGCTGATCGTTGTGCCTGATGTGTCCCAGCTCTCAACACCAGGTTTGTTGCTAGTGCTCGTGATGTCGATGACATGTCCCTCCTGCTTGTTCTGGGAACTCCTGTTCTGACTCCCACTCTAATGGCAGGGGTGCGTGCAGAAACCGGCTCCCGGGTGAGCGGGACAGAGGGGTATGAAACTGAAGGTATTCGAGGACTTCGCGCCCTTGGAGTCAGAGAGCTGTCGTATAAGCTAGTCTTCCTAGCTTGTTACGTTGCACCAACAAATCCACGGGTGAGTCTGGAAAGAAAATAGATTTAAAGATGTTGATGATTTCTGCTCTGTGTGGTTTTACCTCAAATTAGGGGGCGGGAATGGGTAAAGCTTTAAATACCTATGTGTATCGCCTTCCTGTGCATTTGACTGTCTTAATATTCTATATATTTTATGGTTATATTTATACAGCAAATTTTTTTCCTTGTCTTTGTTGTTTATAGCAGTTTTCACAGATGTGATTATTTGCCAATGTTATCAGTATATTCTAAAGAGCTAACTGGTCCATTTATTTCCATTCAGCTTTCATTCAGTTCTGAAGCATTTCCTTTTCCTCCAGGAAATCGTACAGCTTTGTTTTCTCACAGGGAAAACAGTGATCCTTCTTTTTCCCCTGGTTTATCACATAACATCTCAGGACGTTACTTCAACATAATAAGTAATACTATGGTTGGGTTTTAGAATGGTATGATGTTTTAATCTATAATTCTACTAGCAGCTTCACTGTCACATAGGACAAAAATAGCATCTGTTATTTTCTGGGTGTAGAAGTTTACTCTGGAATGAGGCAGAAGTGAAAGACCTTGTGAATTCCAGTTAATGAAGAATGCTTACAAAGGTAAATTTTAGCCAAAGGAAGCTGTACTGGTTTACTCTCTTTTTAATCTCTTCTGGACAAGCATCTCTCCTGGGTTTTTTTCACTAACTGAAGTTACACTCCATTGATTTTGCCCCCTAGGAAATTGTCTGTTGGTTTGTAAAGGTATAAGGTGATAAGCTTCCTTAGCCTAAGGTCAGTTTTTCTGTATGTGTTCCTCCCATGCAGCTTACAGAGCAATTTTTTGTAACCTGTCTGCAGTACTCGTATTCAGTACTGACCATGTTATCACTTTTTTTTTTTTCTATTTCCTTTCTTCAGTTTGGTGGAAAAGAGCTCCGAGATGAAGAACAGACTGCGGAAAGCATTAAAAACCAAATGTCTGTGAAAGAGTGGGAAAAGGTTTTTGAAATGAGCCAGGATAAGAACCTTTACCATAATCTGTGCACCAGCCTCTTCCCCACTATCCATGGTAATGGTCTAGTTGTTGTCTCAGAAATATTCTTTTTGCTGTCCCTGTAGTGCCATTTTGGGAGAGCTTGAAAGCCCTATTCCAACTACCACAAGCTTTCCCCTCCAGCTCTGGTTATGCTAGAGAAGGAGAATCTATTTCCTGAATACTTGCTGTCCTTAATTAGTAAGCCCTGCTAGAGTAGTGTAAGTGATTGGGTCTGATACTGGGTGATCTACTGCTAAACCCTATAGCTGACAGTAGGATATAAGCTCTGTTTTGTATGGGCTTCCTTCAAAAGATTTAAGGGTTCCAAATATTTGTGTGCTGTTGTGCACGCATGTGTGGGTATATGTTTGCAGTTTTTTGTGGTTCAGAGCTGTTTGAGAACTTACGTTGCTTATGTCTGAAAAGTTTGATCAGCTGAATTGGGTCCCTATTCTGAGCTACTGTAGCATCCAGGAATTCAGCTGCTTTCTGAGTCATTCTTCCCTGAAACTCTATCAAGGACATAAATGCAGTTTTAGTGGATGTTTAGCAAATAGGCAAATTCTAAGCAGATGTACCCAAATGCTCTAAAATCCTGGTGGGCTGATGTTTTGGGTTTTTTTTTTTTAATAGGAAAAATGGTGGTGTTCTCTTTGGGTTTTAGTCAAATGTCTTTTCTGGCGCAGGTAACGACGAAGTGAAACGTGGGGTCCTGCTGATGCTTTTTGGAGGAGTTCCTAAGACCACATCAGAAGGCACTTCATTGCGTGGGGACATCAATGTTTGTGTTGTTGGTGATCCAAGTACAGCCAAGAGTCAATTTCTAAAGTAAGCATCTCATTTAAATATTGTCTAGTGTTACTAGAGCTATACATGTGCGCTGTGCCTTTTCTAAAAGGCAACACTGCATTACAGTTATCCTGTTTCTGCAGGTTTTAATATGACTTTCTAAGTTTGCTCCTCCCTGTTATTTCTCTCCGTAGGCATGTGGATGAGTTCAGCCCTCGTGCTGTATACACCAGTGGAAAAGCTTCCAGTGCTGCTGGTCTAACAGCAGCTGTTGTAAAAGATGAAGAGTCTCATGAATTTGTCATTGAAGCTGGAGCACTGATGCTGGCGGATAATGTGAGTCCAGGAACCAGAGAGAGGTTCCTGCAATCCTGGAATGGTTTTGGTTAATGACAAAGAGCCCAAATTGTCTCAATTATGCTTTTTTTCCAAAAGTGATTGAATTTGGGTGATGTATTATTTTTTATTCTCCCTCTGCAGGGGGTTTGTTGCATTGATGAATTTGACAAAATGGATGTGCGGGATCAAGTAGCCATTCATGAAGCAATGGAGCAGCAGACTATATCCATTACTAAAGCAGGAGTGAAGGTAGCTTGCGCTATTCCTCTGGGTGTGTGGTCTGTACGGTTGTCTGACTGTTACAGGTACTGATCTAGTGTCATCTGTCAGATTTTCCTGTCAGCTCTGCAGCTGCCTCACTGTGGCGGGACAGAGATCACTTGCCTGCAAAGTTTTTGTGCCACATACCCAAAAAAGATCAGAAATGTTACTGAAAGGAAAAAAGAGATAGTGGTCGACAGGAATCAGAAAATGGGAAAATCCTAACCTTGAAGCAGCCCCAAAAGATTTGTGTGTGTCTGTAGAAGCGTGTATTTGCACTGTGAAAAACAGGGTGTTGTGAAAAGCAATTCTAAGGGTTTGTTTCAGTATTACTGACAAGAGTGTGACAATGTTAAAATACTGATTCATCAAACTGTCTCCTGAGGCAGAGACCTGATTAGAAAAGGCTGGTTAGAAGAGTTTGGGCTCTTCTGAGGAGTGATTATTGTAATACCTCTGTTGAAACCCCATTTAAAAGATGTATGCTGACCCATTCGAATTGCAATGGGTTGTTTTAGCAAATGGTCACAGATATCATTATTCTTTCTTTTTCAATTTTTTTTTATTCTTTTCCCCTCCATTGTCAGGCTACCCTGAATGCCAGGACCTCCATTTTGGCTGCAGCAAACCCAGTTGGTGGGCGCTATGACAGATCCAAGTCACTGAAACAGAACATAAACCTGTCAGCTCCCATCATGTCTCGCTTTGATCTCTTTTTCATCCTTGTGGATGAATGTAATGAGGTAATTTTAAGGAACTGTAGAATAATTTATGTCAGAAATGACATCTGGGGGGCTCTAGTCTAACCTCACGCTCAAAGCAGATCACGAACAGGTTGCCAAGACTTTGACTTGGTGAGTTTTGAGTATCTCCAAGGATGGAGATTCTGTAGCCTCTCTAGGCCTCTACTGCAATGTCTGACAACTCTCATGTGTTTAAAAAAATAATAATAGCTTTTATCTAATCAGAATTTCTCATGGTTCAGTTTGTGTCAGTTGCTTTTTGTCAATCTGTACTTCTAAGAACAATCTGGTTCCCTCACATCTATGCTCGCCAACGAGGTGGTTGTTTTCTTTTCAAGCTGAACAGACCCAGCTCTTTCAGCCTCTCCTCATACATCATGTGCTCCTGCCCTCTGACCATCTTGGTGGCCCTCTGCAATTTTAGGTGAAGCTGATCTAATGAGAGTGTCCTGCTTCAGCTTTTCTTTTGTGTCTGCAAAGTTAAAAGCTGGCAGTACAAATGTGAACATGCTCTGCTGAATACGAGGATGCTGCCTTTTCATCTTGTAGTGATTTGACCTGCAAACTTTAACACCATTAGTCATTTTTACAAATAGCTGGTCACTAAGACTAAGACTGCCACCACCTGTCTATGTGGCATTTGCCTTGGGAACACATGAGATGCAGAGATTAATGTTGGTTCAGCACTATTCTTTCCACTCTTTTGCTCAGAGTGATTATCTAATTTAGAAGGGACTGATGAAAGAGACAGAGTAGGCTGAAAAGGAAGAAAGCAGTTCCCACGCTGCAGAGTGCTGCTTTCTGCCTGTTCTATGGCTAACTTGTAACCCAGGAGAGTTCCAAGAGGTTATAAATCCTAAGACTGCCTTTTATCCCTTCTCTGCTGTGTTTCCTTGTATTAAAAGCCTCCAGGGCATTCTCCTGGATCTTCTGGCAGAGAGTCCGGCTTCTGGAAAGACTAGCTCTGCCATGAGGAGTGCAAGTGAGGGAGGGGAATGGGAAGGAAGAATATGGCTGTTTTGATATTTGGCTGATGTTGTGGAAGTGATCTGACAGAGCAATGATATCCCAGGTTACAGATTATGCCATTGCCAGACGGATAGTGGATCTGCATTCCAGAGTAGAAGAATCTGTCGATCGTGTCTATTCATTAGATGATATCAGAAGGTATCTGCTGTTCGCAAGACAGTTTAAACCAAAGGTAATTCTACTTTTCTGTATAAGTTGTTCTGTATGAGGTGGTCCAAAGGAACAGTCACTCTGTAGCATGCTTTTTTCTGGCAAATACAAAGACACGTAGTGTAGTGTTCTCTCAAGAAAGGAGCCATAAACTCAGTTATTATCTAGAAACATAGCATGTTTTGGAGCCATGTACTCTCTTTTTTACTCTTTTTTTTACTCTTTTTTTTTTTTTTTTTTTTTTTTAAGTCTAGAAACCCAGCCAGCCCAGGTGAGACTGTTATAATCAGTAGTCTTAACTGCTTTGGTGGTAGCTCTTACCATCTGTCTAGAACAACTGAGGTGTCATATCATAGGTTTTTCATATCTCAAGAGCATGGGTTATTCAACATGGTTGCTGTAGAGATTTTTGTATTTTATTGGCTTATTGCTTAATCAAACAGTTTGGTTGTCTTTATTTTAAAAGGGTATTGTTCCTTGATGTTTCTTTGCTTTGTTTGTGGTAGAATACGCAACATGGGAAACTGCTCTAAGGACAAATTTTTGTGGTCTATCCAAATAGCAGCCTGGACAGCCTGGATGGGCTGTGCATTATGGTTTTCAGAAGTTCTTCTAATGTAGTTCTCAAATGGAAGGAGAGGACGCCCTGCCTTACAGAGTTTTGAAAACTCCCATTTTGTTTCCGTGTGGTGGGGAGTTTGTTTCCACTGGATGTGTGTATGTGCAGATAGACTCAGGCTAAAAAGCCTGTACACAGAGCTGTAGTCAGTGTTAGTATATGGAGTGTATGCTTGTGTGTGCGTCTGCCTGCAGAATGAAAGGTAAATAAACATAGTACAACCTAGTAGAGTCAGACCTGAGTTATGCCTGGAAGCAAGTTGGTGGAACAGAAAAATAGAAATTATGAAAAATCTGCTGTAAAATAATTAACATGTGAATGTACTTACCGTAATATCATTGTTACTGTAATCATTATTACAATATTTTAACATAACAATTGTAATTATATTTATGTATAGTATGTGTATAGCATAGAATATTTCAGAGAAAAAGCAGTAGCTAGTATGTTGCAGTACGCTTCTATGGGAGAACTTATCTTGGGCCGCATATCTCCGGGACACAGGGCTCTACCCACCCTGGGGACAGTGATGCACAGACATCAATATGATGGATACAAAATGTCCATTTATTTAGCTGCGTCACACACTTATATAGCTCTTGCGCTTCCTGTTCCTGCCACTCCTCTGGGGAGGAGTCTATCTTTCCGTCACATCCCATGATCTTCCGGTCGCCGATCCCTGTCTATTCCCCTACACTAGTATAGAAGGGTCTGGGAACTGCCAATCTAACGAAAGACATAAACTTCAATACTTTTAACATGGCAAACTGTCATACTGTCTTACGTCACAAAGATATCTAAGGAGTCTGAGGACTTCATAGTGGAGCAGTATAAACGACTACGGCAGCGTGATGGCTCTGGAGTGACGAAGTCGTCCTGGAGAATCACAGTGCGACAGTTGGAAAGCATGATTCGGCTGTCTGAAGCTATGGCCCGTATGCACTGCTGTGATGAGGTATCAGGTTTTTGAAGAAAGTTTGTATAAATGTTTATGTAAATGTGGGAGTTCTGGCTTTGCTGTTTGATAGTATTGTACACTTTTAAATCCTGTGGGTGAGGTCGAGAGCTTGGATCATGTTTTTACTTGTGATGTGGTCATACTCGGTCTGAATTTGTGTGCTAGAAACACTGCTTTTAAGGTATGTCTTACTGTTTTTAAGGTATGGACCAGATCAGCTGGTCCAAACTGAGAACATGCATGTTTCTGCAGTACAGTTGTATCAGCACTCTCAGCCTGTTACCTGTCAAATCATGACAAATAGGAAGAACTATTGGTATCTATCTATTAGTACCAGGCGGGGCTGTTGGTAATGTCTAGCCTAATCTTGCATAGTTTGTAATCTCTCACAGCTCTCTTCCATCTGCACTCTAAAATGCTGAAGTTCATCCAAGTGTCTGAACCTCCCTAAGAGCACCTGTATTTGTGATCTGAGTTCCTCCTTACATCAGTCAATGTTGAAATGTATGTTTTGTTATGGCTATTAACTGTAGTATGACTGCTATCCATCTAGGCCCTGCTGTAAAACTCAGCAGGGCTTTTGAAATGTTGATTAGGGGATATGTGACACAGGCAGCGATAGAAACTTGCTCACTGCTTAGATACCCGTTGGGTTCTTTTTAATTAAATTCAGCTTATAAAGAAACAGATAGCTTTTAGCTTATGGCTCAGCTAGAGATGATTTTTCCAGATTTTGCTTTTCAGTTCCGGAGGAGAGCCTCATTAATTACATCTTGGGTTTTTTCCCCATATTGTTTCTGTTCAGATCCATTTCTTTTCATGTTTCTTGTTCCACTGATCTTTCTTCAAAATGTTCTTGTCTTAAGTAAAAAATTTATCAACTCCACATGATTGCTAAAGCTTGAAATATTCATCAGGCTGCTTTTCCCTCCATAACCTAGTGTGAACTCAGAGTACTTGTAGTGGGATATACTTTGACTTGCAGAGTCTTTGCTGCTTAGGATTAATCAGGTGAGATGGGTAGAAAGACCCTTCATCAGAGTCAGAGCTGAGTTTCTGGAGCTATTGGGGAAAAAAGGCTTTTAACACTAGAAGAGCCACCATGCCTATTTAATACATGTTTTTTCAAATCTTCCCCAGGTTCACCCGAAACATGTGAAGGAAGCTTTCAGGCTTTTAAATAAGTCCATCATTAGAGTTGAGACTCCTGACATCAATTTAGACCAAGATGATGAACAGCAAATGGAGGATCAAGAGGACCAAGATGGAGTCAATGGTAAATTACTTGTAGAGAATTTTTTCAAAGGGCAAAGTACTTCCAGTCTTTACAGCTTACCTTGTTTGAGTATATGCTTGTCTTCAGTTTCTCACCTATTTCTCATCTAATAATGGTCTAGGAATCTTGACTCCTGTTCTTAACTCTCTTACTTCTTCAGCTTCCTTGTGGGTCCACTCTCCTGGTTGGTCAATGCAACACTTTTCAGTGGCTCAGAGTATTAAACAATTAAAAGATGTTACAGATTTAAACCTGGGCATGTGTCCAAACAGGTGAGGCAGAAGCTCCAGCTGGGGTCAATGGTCTTGTGAATGGGATCAATGGCCATCCTGAGGACATGAACAAGGATGGTGCACCCAAAGCTTCTCTTAGGCTGGGCTTCTCTGAGTATCGACGAATTTCTAATCTCCTGGTGCTGCACCTTAGGAAAGCAGAGGAAGGTAAGAGTGTGTTTATTGATGGTAGACCCTGGGTTCAGGAAGCAACTGTTACTACATCTCATGCTGTTGCACTTGGGATTTTCATTCCTGCTGAGACACCAAACTTGTTAGGTCAGGTGTCAGCCTGTACACATGTGGCTATACTACATTAGATGATACAAACATGACTTCTTGGACTTTTTTAGCTCTGGTATCATGGTCATTTGTCAGAGCCTGGTAAGCTGAGGAGCATGTCAACAGAGCAGATCCAGAAAAGGATTTGTAGCATGTGCTGGTTTAACCTAGCTAGAAGAGTCAGCAGCAATGAAAACTGCAGCGAGAGCTCCAACATATGCCAGCAACCACAGCCTAAAGTATATACTTAACCAGTATGTGCCAAATGGCTGCATCATTTCTTTGGGAGGTGAAATATTTCAGTTGCAATGAGGCTATTCCTGTAATGAAATGCAGGAGTTGTCTTGTAGCATATACCAATGCAGTGAAGTTTTTGGTAGGGTGTGGAGACTACAGTATCTGTTCAAAATGCTGAGTACGTGTAGAAGGATGACTTCTTTGGCTTTGTGTGACAGTGATTTTCTTTTGCCCATACTTGGAGGGAAATAGTACACGTCCATGTGACTGCTTTTTCTTGGTGCAGAAGGCTGATGTGATTGCTAGGCTGCTCGTTGAATTGTAAGCCGCTTGGATGCTTAAAACTGAAAGCTTCAATCCTCAATCTAAATATCTCCAATTAAACCACGATGAAACAGCCTCCTGTACAAAACATGATGATTTAAGAAAAGAAGAAAGTCTGATGTTTCTTAAACATCTTAAAAAGGATGTTTCTTCAGCACTGTAAATGTTAACACACAAATCCTTTTCTCTTATGGTTTGAATGGTATCTTACTGCTGGTGTGTTTATACAAATTATTTTCTTTGCAGAAGAGGATGATTCATCATTAAAGAAGAGTGAACTTATTAATTGGTATCTAAAGGAAATTGAAGCTGAAATAGAATCTGAAGAGGAACTAATAAATAAAAAGAAGATCATAGAGAGAGTTATTCACCGACTTACACATTATGTATGTATAGAGACGTGTGCATAGTGAAAAAGGGGTTTAACTTACATAGTACCATAATTCATTTTTAATAGAATACCTTCCTAATTTGAAAAATGTTTTGTGCTTCTGTGTTATTGACTGGTGTAGTATAAATGCCACCTTTGTTTAATACCTGTTAAAAATAATTACAGAGAAAACATTGAAATAAATTAGAGATGTGTGTAAGTAAAAGCTCAGAGTGCCATATCATGTCCCTACAGCAGTGTAAGTGATATTTTTCTGTATTTCTATAGTGTTAGTTATACACTAGATACAGAAATACAAAGAACACTTTATTCAATGGATAACCTTAAGTCACAGGGGCACTAGGGCAGTTTGGAGGAAAAAAATATGAAAATATAAAATACTTTTCACTTTTAAAGGCACAAAACCACTAGATAGACGTATTCCCAGAAAGCATACAATATATGAGAGATTTCCACTGAATGTAATTGTTGAGATTAGGAACCTTTAAAGAGGGAATTCACAATTAAAAGGGTTGAAAAATTCTTCAAAAAGAGGTGATACCAGTATAAAAAAGGAGATGCCTTCAAAAAGTACAAACAAACCTTTCTTTTCTTGTCTGAATACAACTTTTTGTCTATTGCAGGACCACATTCTGATAGAACTGTCCCAGTCAGGGCTGAGAGGATCCAGAGAAGAGGAGACTTTTGATGAAGATCCATACCTGGTTGTCAACCCAAACTATCTGCTGGAAGACTAAGGGCTGAGAGCTGGATTGTGCTGCTGACTAGTTATGTGTTGGAGAATACATTCTTTTCTTAAAAGAAAGTTGCTGTGTGGCTAACGTCTTAAATTCCTACGAGTGCTTTACTGTGGAATGTGCCACGGTGCGGCTAGTAATGTATGATTGCTCATTTACACTGAGCATACCTGGAAAGTTTTAAAAGAAATTACACACTTACATATTAGTTTCGTTTATTAATTCTGGGTTTCAATGCCATCATCCAGATACAGAAGAGAATCATTCAGTAGCTCTTTTCAGTATCAAGCTATGTAGATGATTCTGTTTTAAATGAGAGGAATTTTCCACTCTTCTTCTATTGTATTTAGTAGACTTTTTATGCTGTCGTTTTTACTGTTTTTCATATTGACATAAATAAAAGATCATTAAATGTCTGGGGGTGGATTTATTATCACTTGTATGTGGGATTGCTATTTTCTATGCCTGTGCTTTGAGGTTGAAAAAATAGTGATCTAAATATTTAATGTCTTAAGAAAGATTAAATTTCCTGGATGACAGATGCTGGTTTTTAAGAAGTGTTATTTAACTTCCAGTAACAGATAATGAGAAACTCTGATTGCTTCTCTTTCTTTTTAGATGGACTAAAGATGTATATGCTCCTGTTGTATATGTAAAATAGAAAATTGAAAATAGACAAGCCCAAAGCAAGGCTTTAAGTCAGGAGGTCAGAAAATCCACATGTTGATGAATGTCTTGACTTGTAAGTGAACTGAAAACTGCCATCATTTGTGAAGGATTTTTAAGACTATTTATGTAAACTAGTTTCTAGATTTTTCTATAAGAAAAATTTACTTAAATTTCTGTTCTCAATTATTTGCTGTATGCTATGGTATCATTAAATAATCTATTAAGAATTTAAAATACCTGAATCTTTGTCTTGTCAACCTGATACCAGCACCTAAAAACCATTTGTAACAGCATGAAAGATACCAATGCTATATATTTGAAGTATAAATAGTGTGAATTAACTTTCTGAAGCAGGTCCAGAAATGGAGCTGCTTTGTAAGACAGTTGTCTTTTTCCTGTTAGTCTCACCCAGCTTTGGAGAGATAGGCTTTGGTCTAACTAAGCATATCACTGAAGATAACAGTTATATTTAAGGAATGGAAAGAATCATAAATAATTGTCACTAACAATGCTACCACATCACTGGGCTCTAATTCACTAACTCTAACTGCAGCAACTTCTCTCCACTAATTTCTTTCATAAACGGCATCTTGGCAAATGCTACATTTCATTAGAAATTGCCACCCACCTGTAACAACAGTTTCATGTTATTCTGTATTGTTCATTTGCTTTCAGAATAAGGACAGGAAGATGTTTGTACTTCATTATGTAGTTCCCCCAATCTTTGTTTGATAATAAATATTCTTCACATGGGAGAAAGTATCTTTTCTGCTTTTCTTTCCCCAGTTGTATATGCTTCATAGGCTAGGAGGGGTGGTTCTCTTCCCAAGTTAACACTGCTCTACTGAAAAATAAGCAGCAGGTGGTGCTGTAAAGTTCCTATTGTTATTCAAACATCAGAGGGGGAAAAAAGAAGAAAAATAGAGCACGTAGTTGCTCAGAACAGTAAGTACAGCCTTTCAGCAAGCTTTTCAAGGCTTTCTAAAAAGAATAATCACCTGGGAATCAAACAGGGTCAAAGTACACAGATTACTATCCCTGTATAATCTAGAAGATTGTCTATTTGCGTAACAGCAAATGTTGAGAGACGTTTTCTACTGTAATTTAAAGATAATGTTGCTTGGCAGAGGAATAAGTTGCCCAGTTGATTCCAGGTGTACTTCAGACAAAAAGCTGGTTATTAAAGGAAATAAATTCAGAGATGGAACTGACTTTTTATTTATGTAGAATTTTGTATTTAGTTGATTTAAACATGTTCTGTATTTAGGCAACTCTTCAGTTTTGCTGTATTTGAATGTAGGGAAGTCAAGTTATCTCTTCCCTGCAGCAATTCAGGCAGGTGATCTGTATGTGTCCACCCTGCTGAGAGAGCATATGTTTTCAAGGCTGAAGGAAGGAGTACTTTGGAAGGCAATAAAATTATGTTCAAATTCCTTGATGTTATCAGGCAAGAGGATGCACATTGTTGCTGCTGCCTGAATTAATGTAATAGCCACTTTTCCAAGTGGGTGAGATGCCACATCTCAGATTTCCTTTCTGCACCTAAGAATTAGAGCACAAATGTGCTTCTTGCTGTCCTGTGCACCTAGAGCTGTGGCGGCACCCAGCTCCAGCAACGCACATAACTGCTCGTTATTTTCTGCATCCAGAGCTGTGCTGGGATCCCTCTTAAGCCAAAAAAGGCCAAGAGGACATAAAAAGCATTGTCTACCTATATCATCTTGCTCTGAAACTGAGGCAGTATTAGTAAATGTCAATTGATGTTCAAGCATAAAGGGGAACCTGAGCATCTCAGAAAATACTTCCATGTGACTGGTTTTCCTGTATTTGTCTTTTTGTTCATCTGTTGACTAAAAGTCCTGATTTGTTATCATTCTAGTGTCAGCTAGTTCTGGGACCATTTATCTGTGTAATAGATAATTTCAGTTAAATATTACTTCCACTGTAATATAAGTAGTGTGAAATAACTTTCTGAAGCAAGTCCAGAAATGGAGCTGATTTGTAAGACAGTCATCTTCTTTCTGTTGGTCTCTCCCAGCACTGGCATAGAGGGGGAATTTGCTCAGAATTTTATCGCCATTGCTGGACCTCTACCCAGTGAGTTAGTAAATAGATTGCATCTGCAGAACCAAGTCCTACCCAAGGAAGATCAGGGCCCTGCCGTGGCTTTGATTACCTCTGCCCATGATTACCTCTGCCAACAAGATCCTGTGGCTCCTGAGCTGCTCCAGTACTTCTCCCACCTTCGTGAGATTGGGGTAACACATTACAAAGTCTTCCTGCCATGGGCATGCATCCTTCCGAAGGGGGACGCTAGGAAGCCAGATGAAGCTCAAGTGCAGTGCTACCAGAAGCTGCTCAAGACCCTGGTTGCTGCAGATCTCAGGCCGGTGGTAGTTCTGCATCACCAGCATGTCCCTCGTGCTGTGGCCGCGCAGGCTGTGGGTAGGAAAGCCAATGCTTTTGCTGACCTTTTTGTGGAATACACAGAGTTCAGCTTCCGTGTTTTTGGGGACCTGGTCGATGTGTGGCTCACCTTCAGTGACCTGCCGGAGGTCCTTGAAAGCTTGCCTTACGATGACCCCCAGTACCGAGCCCAGGCCCTAGCTGCCGCGCATAAAAGGGCTTACACCCTCTACCATGAGAAATACTCGCCAGCAGGTAAGGAGAATGGGGAGAGGGGGTTTATTTTTTATATGACTTTCACAAATATTTTGTGGTGGGATTGAATGGCAACCACTACATGCAATCTCTGTGTAAATATGCTACCAGTGCTCTCAGTATTATATAGAAATCCTTAAGTAACAGGTTCCTTTAAGTCCCTTATTTTGCTAATTGTTTTATAATTTACTGGCAACTGCATTTTACTTGATAGCCAAATGTCGTGGTTCAGCCTCAGCTGGCAACTGAACACCCCGCAGCCGCTCGCTCACTCCCCCCCACCCCTGTGGGATGGGGAAGAGAATCGGACGAGCAAAAGAACTTGTGGGTTGAGATAAGCACAGTTTAATGATTACAATAAGATGATAATGATAAATTATTATTATAATAATGACAATAATGTTAATATAATAAAAGGGAAAGGGAAGGGAAAGGGAAAACAGGAAAAAAAAACACGGAAACACAAACGATACAACCGCTCACCACCCGCCGACCGACACTGCCCGTTCCCCAGCCGCGATTGCTTCCTCCTCCCCTGGCCAGCCCCTCCCAGGGAACATACTGGGCATGATGTTACATGGTATGGAATATCCCTTTGGTCAGTTTGGATCCGCAATCTTAGCTGTGCCCCCTCCCCTCCCGCCTTCTTGTGCACCCAGCAGAGCATGGGAGGCTAGACATGTCCTTGACTAGTATAAGCGCTGCCCAGCAACAGCCCAAACATCTGTGTGTTGTCTCAACAGGTTTTTTTCCATGCTAATTTCAAAGCACGGCACTATACCAGCTAGAGTGAAGAAAATTAACTCTATCCCAGCTAAAACCATGACGCCAAAATAGTTGGGGATAGTATCTATGTTTATGTATGCATTTTCATATTTAATCTTTTAAGCCTCAGGGAAGTATTAAAAAGCCTCCAGTTAATCTGAACAGCAGAAACTAGTACTTCAAAACCAAACGTTACAACACTTTTATACGCTTTTTCTCTAAGGGCTGTGTCCATGTGCTCTTTAAATTAAGACCAGCAGATGCCCCCAATGAACTGTAGTCTCATGCTGTTCATATACCAAAACTTAAATGTGTTGTATATTAAAAGGGGGACTGAGACTTAGGAATAATCTTTGATTCCTGTTCAGTCATCTCATTTTTAAAGACTTATTTCAATGTCATTCAAAACTGGGATCGCAAGTGCTACTATGTCAGCTAAGAGAGGAGGGTCATGCCATCAGTCAGTGCCTGAGCTGTAATGTATGATGAGTGCAGGCTTTTTCATTAAGGCATGATGAGTTCCCAAGGAATACATCTTTAGAGGTCCAGATCTAGCTGAAGAATCACGTCAAATTCAACTATCAGCCTTCCACCTAAAGGGTGGAAATCTTTGCAAATGTATTGACAAAATCCACTTAAACAAAACTGATCATGGTTTCAAATGGCATTTCTCATTTAAGCAAATGATTTTATTTAACTTTAAAAAGTTAAAGTTAACTTTAAATAGTTAAATAAGGCAAAATGAAACAAAATATTTACTTTTTAGTGTAAAATGAAAACTATCTCAGTTACAAATTACTTTAAAATTACTTAGAGTCTTATTCTATTTTTTTCTGTGTACAATGACAAAAGTCATAACAATCAAGCTATTTTGTAGGCAATAATGTATTTTCATGTACCTCTCTTCTGGACCCACAGAGGAAAGACTAAAAAATTCCTGAAATATATCTCAAACCATAAAAAAACCAAGGCACAAGAAGTCTCCTGTGAGATAATAATAGCGTGAGGAAGTCTGCAATGTCTTTTGTTTGACTTTCCTCATTGCAGACACTGGGGTTTTAAAATATTTACATCTACCTGTGTTACACAGAGCAAGAGAATTTCACCTCGTCTATGATGGGTACCTGGGATTTTCTAAGCAGCTGTCCTCTTAGGTCTGCCTTCTTTGGGCTTGGAGTTTTTCTGTCCCAAGCAGACAACCAGTAGAGCTGGCTGAATCACGGGTTTTTTTCAAAATTTTAATTAATTTGTTTATTTTTAATTCCTGCATTTGTCAGGTATACTTCACAATACAGCTCGCACTCTCTGGTGGTAGCCCTTAGAGGTTGCTCAGCTTCCCTCCCTCCATAACCTGCCCCCCCAGGTTTCTGGCATCCCAGCATCTCAGCAGCATCCAGCACAGGATGGATTTAAAAAATAACCACTGTAGGACCACCACAAAGGCACAAAAATTAAAGATATTACTTGATTATTCATGGAGTGGAAGGGCACCCACTGGACAGCTGTCTGCTGATCCACCTTCCTGCAAGCAGCAGCGCTAAGGTGTTTCTGAGCAGTCGTGATAAGATTTACTGACAAAGACTCCTTGATCTCTGCCTTTGAATTTCTACCTTCTTCAACTCTCTGTTGAAATCCTAGTGGGTATTCTCAAATCATCTACCTAGGGCACTGTCTGATGATCCAGATCTTCAAAAATTTCCAACTGATTTTAAAATAACGGCAGTGAACTGAAAGTTTTCTTATTTGTCTTTAACATAACTAATTGACTGCCTCTTTTTTTTTCTCAAGATGGAAAGCTGTCCATTGCTTTAGGAATGGGCCATGTCTTGAACAGTGCTTCATCAGAATTGCTTTCAGTTTCTTTTCAGGTAACATCTTAATAGAAATTATTTCCAAAATTATATAAATTTAATTTTATTTAACTTGATATTTATGTACAGGATCAAGTGACTTGTTGCAAGTTAAATAAAATTTCAGCAAGTCAACCAACTGACCAATTTGGTAAATTTTACTTATTTGATTAGTCTGATCATGTGAAGCTTGCTGATTTTAAAAATTACTTCAGCATACTTTCTTGGCTAGTAAGCACCGATTAAGATACGTGGAGAAATATTTGCTCTCATAATTGGCAATTTTAGCAATGTACATGCTTAAATGACAAGGCATCTGCAAAAAGAGTACCCACTGAGGTTTTTTTTTTTGCAAGTCTACTTAATGCACCACCAAATAAAAAAGACACTTTATTTTAAAGAACCGCTATTTTTAAAAAATCTGCTTATTATGTTAAAACACAGACAAAGCTGTTCTAAAAGTGATCTAGCTGCACAGGGGTGGTACAACCTGAGAAGAACATAATCTCTACATAGACGATGGCATCCTTTCAGTAAAGACCAAACCCTCTGTTAGTAGTTGTCTTCACCTAGAGGATGTTGATGCAGAATGTAGTGAACAAAAGACAGTGAAGGTTTTTGGCTTGTTCTCACAATACAAAATATAGTGATAGGGTAAGCAATAATGTAGGCATGGCATTTCAAGGATATAACAAGGTTCACAGGGAGAGGAAGGATGATGAGCTGAGTAAACTACAAGAAAACCTTGGACTGAAAAATAAGCTGGAAGTTCATCAGGTTTTTTTTCCAACCTCATCAGCTGGTTTAATAAAAGAATACAATCTGCTCCCTTGAACTTGATGACTTTGAGTGGGATAATGCTTGTAGATTGGAATGATTAAAGATTTCTGAAGTGAACTTTCCCCAAAGGAGTATTGATAAGGCCTACCTGAACCACATAGCTGCAAAGGTATCTCTGTCTGATTAACCAGAGACTTCTTCAGTAAAAAAATCAACAGTAAATCATTAATATTAAATTCATAAAATACTCCTAGAATTTCCTTTAGCTGTTTAGATTTTCCTTTGTTTAGGAGAGACACAAAATGCATTTTCCCATACAGTATCCATGTACTCACGATATTGTCTGGCAGTCCCATGTAGCTGTATATAGCTTCTTACTCCAGCAATGTATCTTTATTGAATATTTTAAATTTTGTATATTTTTAAAGATAATACCTGCAAAAAAATGCATTTTAATCCAGAATTATTATTTTCCTTTTCTTTTCTCTAGGATTCTGTAGACTTTCTGTCTCTCAGCCTTCAGTACTATTGCGGAAATGAAACAGATTTCTACAAGAAATTGCGTGAATTCCAGGTAACGTTATGCACAGTGTTCGAAGTATAGCAGCAGACAACAGACCATAAGTAGAAGGGGAATTTCATGTTTCCTGGTGCGTGCCTAAATAGTTCTGATTTGCTGTGACAGCTCAGACAACAGCTACCCCAGGGAACAGCTGCATACTGCTCACTTACTTCTCTGTTGTTATTCTGACTTTAAAACAGGTGTTCGAAAGTACTGGAGGGGATCATCTTGGCCAGTGCTCATTATTGATGCATTAACGACTGGAATGGCATAGTTCTTTTGCCCAGGACTGAAAAACATTCTTACATCCCAAGTGTTTGATAAGCTGTTAGGTTAATCACTATGCACTGAAAGACACTGTTTTATTCTGGCATGCATTCTGCAATTGTGCTACCAAACTCCGCAGCTCCTCAGCAGCAGAGGCAGTGCTAGAAATGTCACTGAGGTTGAGTTTGTGAAAGGGTTAGGTCACGTGGCAGCAGCAACGTCGGTGCTGCTGTAGGCGATTAAATTAAACCTCTGGTAGTGAATTGCATTCTTAAAATCTGTAAGATGAGAGTCATCTAGCATTGGAGTAGCAAAATTAGGAGCTACCCATGTGACACAGTCTCCTTAGAGTTCAGCATGCTGCAGTTACTCCAAAAATCTGGAGTGAGCCATTTATGCTACAGAGTCTTATGAAGTAAGCCTTCAAGATAGGACGTAGTTCCTTGTGACTTTTCAATGACAGGCTGAACACTGAAGGTGTCTGGGGTTGATGCTTTGATTTGCACTGGGCTTTTTTTGGATCAGCGAAAAATAGTGGGTGGTATTTAATACTTACGCTGCTGATTTATGAATTTAGCTTTGAAGAACTTTATCACCAATTCTCAGTATTCTAGGTATTTCCTATTCTGTGTCAAAAGCAACAAATGCCAAGAGCATGGTTCTACTAGCTGGCTGATGCTTCTTTTCACACAAGTCTCTGACTTCTGGTTTTGCAGAATGTCTTGAAGGACATAGAGATCTTGATTTTTAGTCTGAAGTTCCTTGACTGTGGTTCTATGGAAGAGAATCCTTTCATACCAGTAGCTGCCATTGTCACAGGTGAGTGACATTTCAGGAAGGAGAGTTTTTTAGCTAAGCTCTGCATGGCAAATTATAGAGAAAATTCAAAATTGTGCAGTCCAGACTGCTGCTATTAGATGAAATAACTTTATAGTTTCTTTCATAGCCTTCTTGGAAAACCAAGGGTGGATGGTGAGTGTTAAGGGAGAGGAGGCAGGAAATCTTCACCAAAGCTTTTCATCATTTTAATCAGCCTCAAGTTGCACCAGGGGAAGTTTAGATTGGATATTAGGAAAAAATTCGTCATTGAAAGGGTTGTCAAGCATTGGAAGAAGCTGCCCAGGGAAATGGTTGAGTCCCTGTTCCTGGAGGTATTTAAAAGTCATGTAGATGTGGTGCTTAGGGACACAGTATAGTGGTGGACTTGGCAGTGCTAGGTTAGTGGTTGGACTTGGTGATCTTAAAGGTGTTTTCCAATCTAAATGATTTTATGATCTTTTTTTAACATGAAATTGTAAATATCTGATAAAAACCCAACATATCTGATCTGAGGAAAATAGCTATCAGTTATGAAAAGCACCTTTTTTCTAAAGGTGTAATTGTATGTACAGGTTATGTCACACAGTTCATGGCATCTAAGTTGTGACGAAGTCCATTGCTTACGATTTCTTTGTTTTCAGCTATTAATAAAGAAGAGACACATACGATTGGGTATGATGTTAATGAGTTCTTGGCGTTCTCATCACCTCATGTTTTAAGGTACAGTTTTTGTCCCTTAAATCAGATACTATAATAAAACGGTGTCCTCTAGAAACCTATGTATGGGCAGACATGAGACAGTTTTAGTGGTAAAGTCTGCTTTATTTGCTGAAAGAACTGGAAAGGAGTGCCTTCCGCTGAGCCCAGTCTCTTGCTATTGCAAACAATCTTCTATCCTACCATTACAGCCAATGTAATTCTCTTCCATGCTCTCATCCTTAGTTACCCCAATTGCACCTTCAAGCCAAGCCTTCTGTTCTTTTCAAGAGCAAAATCGTTAGAAATAAATAAATAAATAAATAAAATAGAGGCTTTTGTAGGCGAGAAGCCAATCGGGCCTACAGAAATGTAGGAGGTGTCGTTGCGCAGGGAGATACTAAAGTTTTAGCTTATCCTATCGACACTGACGAGAGCAGTTGTAGCATGTGTAATTGCTACACACTGCAAGGATTTTGTTTGCAGCTTTGACCAAGCTGTAATGAATTACGAGAATCTACCTGCAAAGAAGTGCATTAGGACATACAACTCTTGAGCTGCTCGGCAGATAGCTTGTTGCACTCCACCTTCATCTGCTAGGCAGTAGGTTGGATTGAACAGATGGCAAAGGAACTATATCCTGAGTGGCTTATGTCAGCTGAATGGGAAGCAAACAATTATTTTATGCTCTGTGTTAGCAAGTTCTGTGGCACTGGCATCCACCTTGGAGATTTTAACTTCTCTTTATTCTATTTCCAGCAAAACAAATGTTCTACAGGAGAATCCAGATGCTGTTCTTGCCCCTCGCTCCTCCTATCAAACAGTTTGGGAAATGTTTGCTAAACAGTCTGAATCAGAGAGGGATTCTTTTCTGCAAGATGTTTTTCCAAGTGGTTTCCTCTGGGGCACATCCACAGGTGCCTTTAACGTTGAAGGAGCTTGGGCAGAGGATGGAAAAGGAGAGAGCATCTGGGATCAGTTGGGGCATGCAGGTCATGTCTACATGAACCAAACAGCAGATGTGGCATGTGACAGCTACTATAAAACCAGCTATGATGTTTACCTACTTCGGGGTCTTCATCCCCAGCTGTACAAATTTTCTGTATCCTGGCCTAGAATTTTCCCTACTGGCACCAACGAGATCATCAACTGCAAGGGTGTTGATTATTACAACCAATTAATTAACCAGTTGCTAGACTCTAACATTGAGCCCATGGTGACTCTGTTCCACTGGGACCTCCCACAGGCTCTTCAGGTTCTTGGTGGCTGGCAAAATGACAGTATCATAGACACTTTTGTAAACTATGCAGACTTCTGCTTTGCCACTTTTGGGGATCGGGTCAAGTTCTGGATTACTTTCCATGAGCCTTGGGTTATCAGCTACGCTGGCTATGGCACCGGAGAGCATCCTCCAGGAATCACTGATCCAGGAGTAGCATCTTACAAGGTAGGGACACAGGAATAACTAGGACCCTGTAGCTGCCATTGTTGTGTTGTATTCCTCTGACAGTTCTGTGCTTCAACTATGTTCAAGCCTAATGTGGCCTCTGAGACAACTATTGTTGTATTTCTGATACTTGCAAAAAAGGGGGTAATTAATGGCTGCTAGATGTCCTTATTCAGTTTTCTGTTCTGAAAGCAACTGTTGATGGACAACCAAATTCTTCTGCTTAATCTAAAACCTCCTGCACTCTCTGGCTATGATTATTTGTTTTGTCAAGATTTCTACTTCAGGATGGAGATGACGTTCGCACATGGCAATAATCTCAGTGCTTAAGAGTTCTTGTGCAAAGCAGTGTGTCACGTATTCCTCTGCTTTCTTCCACCAGGTGGCTCACACAATTCTCAAGGCTCATGCCAAGGTCTGGCACCTGTATAATGATAAATACCGCTCTCAGCAACTGGGAAAGGTGGGGCTGGTCCTGAACTCGGACTGGGCCGAACCCAAGACCCCAACCAACTCTGAGGACGTGAAGGCGTCTGAGAGGTACCTGCAGTTCATGCTTGGCTGGTTTGCTCACCCTATATTTGTCAACGGTGATTACCCAGACATCCTGAAGGCTCAGATCCAGGAGGTAAACTTGCAGTGCTCCGCAACAGTTGCACAGCTGCCTCTGTTTACAGAAGAGGAGAAGTCCTGGGTGAAAGGGACTGCGGATTTTTTTGGTCTTTCCCATTACACTTCCCACCTGGTCAGTGCTGCACCTAATGGGACCTGCACATCCAGCTACCAGAGCATTGGGAACTTCTCCTTACATGTAGATCCTGCTTGGCCACAGACTGCCTCTTCTTGGATCCATGTGGTCCCTTGGGGATTAAGAAGGCTGCTGAAGTTTGTGTCCCAGGAATATACAGGGACAAAGATCCCAATTTACATAGCAGGAAATGGTGTGCCAACAGAAGACGCAGGGGATCTTATTAATGACACTCTGCGAGTAGATTATTTCCACAGGTACATCAATGAAGCTCTAAAAGGTATGGAGAAATAGTTATTCTGTCACTTCCATGGTAGTTAAGTTTAAAACATCACCACTTGCATAGTGATACGAGGTCAGCTGCCTATTGTGTATGTAGTGTGACCTTATACACCTTGGCCTATCTGGTGTCCAGATGTGGAACCCTCCATTCCATTTAGATAAGGGAATAGGTTTTTCATATATATGGATTAACGTAGCCTGGACCCTAATGTCACTCCCACTGTGAGAACCGTGTTTATAAGATGATTTGCCTGCAGGCAGGCTTTTGCCTGCAGAGATCTCATAGATCAGGACTGAAAGATGTCTTTACTGCTTGAGCAGATCTAACTGTCAGCACCCTGTACCATTTCAGGTTAGAATTGTTAGGGAGATATTTATATCTCAGTCATTTTGAGCAAGGATCAAGGTATACCTGTATCTTTGCAAATTGCTATCAATTGACATAAAAATAGTCACTGAAGTTCTGGACAGATGTAGAGATTTCGGATTTCAAATAGAGATTTGGCTGTTACTCTTTCAAGACGCACAAATCAATACTGTCAGGAAAACTTTATTAAATATGCTGTATTAAATCTGTTGGACATCAGTATACAGCATTTGATCTTCTTGACCTAGTTCTCAACATACTGATAGAAGTGTTAAATGAGCTATGGAAAACACAATTTAGCATTGCTGTTGTGTCTCAGCAGAGGTAAAGAAGTTGGACTGCAAATGGGAAGTGAACTTTTCTGGAAGGAGGAGAGACATTTAGTGCTTTCTTGTAGGCAACGTGAGGAAGGGGGCTGGACTGGCCTCTTCTGGTATTGGGTACACTGTTCTGCTAAAAGAAACTCTCTCGTGCTCAGGGAAGATAGGCAAACACTGAATACACATGTTTCAGTTTAACTACAGTGTTAAATCTAAAAGAGCACTGTATACCTAAACTGATGAGTTGTGCTTGAAAACAACAGCACAGGGAAAGGGATACCAGTGGCACAAGTGTCCTGTACTCAAATATCTCTTGACTAATATTTCTTTTCTCACACATTTTTATCACTAAGCATTTGATCAGCTCCTATTACAGTGCTGACTGCTTGTCTTGTGAGATACTCTTTGGTTTGGTATTTTTTTTCTAAAAGACCATTCTTAGATTTTGGCTTATCTCACTGTTACCCTCAGTTGTGGTCTTTCGGTTGTGCTGTGCTGTATTCAGAAAATGTTCAAGTGAATAACAGTGGCTTGTACTGTTTCTGTGACAGCGGTAAAACTAGACGCAGTTGATGTTCGGTCGTATATTGCTCGATCCCTTGTTGATGGCTTTGAAGGCCCAGTGGGGTACAGCCTAAAATTTGGGCTACATCACGTGAATTTTGAAGATAGCAACAGACCAAGGACTCCCAAGGCATCCGCTTATTTCTACTCCAGTGTTATTGAAAAAAATGGTTTCCCATCCAAAGTCTTGGACAGATTGTCTACGCCGGTACTGTTTGACCCACCCATGCCATCAAAGTTGCCAAATTTACCAGCATCAGAAGTTCCTTCCAAGGCAAAGATTGTCTGGGAGAAGTTTTCATCTCAAACAGACTTTGAAAGGGACATGTACTTTTATGGGACATTCCCAGAGGACTTTACATGGGGCGTGTCTTCTTCTGCCTACCAGATAGAGGGAGGTTGGGATGCCGACGGCAAAGGACCCAGCATTTGGGATAACTTCACCCATGTCCCAGGAAATATAAAGAATAATGATAATGGAGATATAGCTTGTGATAGCTACCACAAGGTAGAGGAAGATATTTACCTGCTGAGAGCCTTAGGGGTAAAGAACTATCATTTCTCCCTGTCCTGGTCTCGAATTTTCCCCAGCGGATGGAACAACTCAGTAAACAGACATGGAGTTGACTACTATAACCATCTTATTAATGGACTCATTGCAAACAACATCACTCCAATCGTCACCCTCTACCACTGGGACCTGCCACAAGCTCTCCAGGACATCGGTGGCTGGGAGAGCAGCACGCTGATTGACCTGTTTGACAGTTTTGCAGACTTCTGTTTCCAGACCTTTGGGGACAGGGTGAAGTTTTGGATTACGTTCCATGAACCCCAAGTCATCGCCTGGCTTGGCTATGGCATTGGGGCGTTTCCACCCAATGTCAATGACCCTGGCAATGCTCCCTACAGGGTTGCTCACATCTTACTGAAGGCTCACGCCAGGGTCTACCACACATATGATGACAAATACAGAGCAAGCCAGGGAGGGGTCATTGCTCTGTGTCCCAACATTGACTGGGTCGAGCCGAGGACACCCAGCAACCCCAGGGACATCGAAGCTGCAGACAGGTACCTGCAGTTTCTGGTGGGGTGGTTTACACACCCGATTTTCAAAAATGGGGACTACCCTGATGTCATGAAGTGGAAAGTTGGGAACAGGAGTGAGGTACAGAACCTGCCATCATCTCGCCTACCGGTTTTCACAGCGGAGGAGCGTGAATACATCAGGGGCACGGCAGATGTTTTCTGCTTCAGCACCTACACCACCAAAATAGTAACCCATGCAACGACCCGACTGAGGCCCTTCTCTTATGAGTACGACCAGGAAGTTTTAACAAAGGTTGACAGCTCCTGGCCTTCTTCAGCTATTACTGACCATCGGGCTGTGGCCTGGGGGCTGCGGAGGCTACTGAACTGGATCAAAGAAGAATATGGAAATCCTCCAATATACATAATTGAGAATGGGGTGGGGATAAAGACCAAATCGGATGTTGATGACAGTACCAGGATATTCTACTACAAAACATACATTGATGAAGCTTTAAAAGGTACCAGTGTTTGCTTTTGTTCTGTTGGTGTTGCGTGTCTCCTCTCTAGATTTCTGGTTACGTTATTCCTCTGAAGAGCAGTTTTAAAAAGTGATTGACATCACTCTTTAAATATTCTGAACACAATATAAACATAGTGTTTCTTTTTATGATCTCCTTTGCATGGCCATTTGTACTTTGTATCCTCTGACTATGAAGAGTCTCTTAATGATTTTAGTTGACCAGTGCTGGCTTTAATAAGCTAGAAGCATGTATGTGCTTGCATGTGAATTCCTTGTGGTTCATTTAATGTGTGATTAATTTAATGTGTTCACTGACGCTCTTCCATTTGTTTCTGGTCTTTCAGCTTACAAGCTGGATGGTGTTAATCTGAGAGGATACAACGCTTGGTCTTTTATGGATAACTTTGAATGGTTGAATGGTTATGATCCAAGATTCGGATTGCACCAGGTTGATTTTGACAATCCCAACAGGCCAAGAACCCCAAAACGCTCTGCTGTGTACTATGCAGAAATCATCCGCAATAACGGTATCCCATTGCCAAAAGAAGATGAATTTTTATATGGAGAGTTTCCAAAGAACTTTTCGTGGAGTGTAGCAACTTCAGCATACCAGGTTAGGAAACCAAGACAGACTCTTAAAGTATCCATGGGCAGTTAATTGATTTTGGATGAGACCCCTACAGCTTTTGTAACATTAGGTTTTACCATGATTGAGGGTTAGTGTAACAACTGCTGTAAAAGGGAAGAACTTGGAGATATTTAGGGACATGGTTATTGTGGAATAATTGCTGGAGGTGACTTAGAAATTAAACTTATGTTTTTAGAAAAGGTACAGCATTGAAGAAGCTGTCAGGGTGAAGTGCAGCTGCTATGTCAGGAATCCGTTCCACGGAAGTTCCCTAATAACCTTAGATGTTGGCAATGCCAGGAGAACCTGGCATACCGACTAGTAAGAGGAGTTGTCTGGAGGGTGGAGTGGTGTGGAGGTATCGCAGCCAGGCTCTGTGATAAATGGGAACTCGAGGTACCATGGAGCTGTTAGGCTGCATATTTGCTGCTCTGGGCCAACAGTCCATCACACTTTTGACAAAATACTGTCCTTTTGGTGAACTTTGCTTATTATAATATCATTATAATACCAAAACACACCTCCATCACAAAAGCTACCCACCTCTAAGGTGCGACCACCCCTCACTGGGCATGCGCTTTGAATTTCTTCTAGTCTACACTTTTAAAAGTAAAGCGAGGAAATTTTACACCAATCATAATAAAGGTATGTATGACTAGAGTTACTCAAGCTCCATCTGAAAGATAAAAGATAGTATAAAATGTGTGAAGAGAAAGAGGGTGTGAGGGAAGATACCATCATGTACCACTCTGACTTCTGGGACCAGTCAACGGGCTGAGCCTCTCTTCCCCCCCACTGGGACGCCTTTGGGTAAGACCGGAAGCCTCTATAGAGTCACTTTAAACCCGTCACGTATTAGAGTTGCTTTGCTTCATATTAGAGTCACTTCAAATTCGTTTAGCATACTTGTAGCCTAGCAGTGTACTCATATCTTTGGCATTTATGTGTGTCTTGTAACCAGCAATCTTATCACCGGTAATCCAAAGAACCTGTGTGTCTGTTGCTTTAATAGCTTGCACTATTCATTAATCTAGCTGTGATCGTTCTCATTGAATAGTGCATCTGGGCATCTGCCAGATTAGTTACTAACAACGAATACTCTGAGGAGTGGTTACTTCTACAACCTTTAGGAAATAAACCATTGACCAAGTCTAAGACTAAGACTGGGCTTAGCTGCACCAAGACTCCTCTCAGAGAAGGAGTTTAGAAAGCAAGGGGGTCCTGTCTGAACCTTGTGACTCAACGGTAGGGTCTCTCGCTAGCCACTCCTCAGACTCCTACCATTAATGCAACAGTTATACCACAGGAATTGGGACAGCAGCATGGGCTTCACCAGAGCCAGCCAACATGGAGCAGCAGGTGAACTGAAACAATGGCTGTTCTGTGACATTGTACTTTGCTAATACATCTTGCCTCGAGGCCCAAGTGGTCTTACTAGTTTGGTACAGCAAAAACATTGCTATTTCTAGTCTTAAGCTGCTAAGTCAAAATATTGTGTGATGCCACAAAGACTAACAGGCTGAATTCTTTGCTAGGCCAGGACCTAAATTTGGGGTTTACTAACAATCTCCCCCCATCTTCAATTACAGATTGAGGGAGGATGGAGAGCAGATGGAAAAGGACTTAGCATTTGGGACCAATTTTCTCACACTCCCTTGAAAATCAGCAATGATGACACTGGAGATGTAGCCTGTGACAGCTACCACAAGATTGAGGAGGATGTGGAAATGCTGAAAAGCCTCAAGGTGTCTCACTATCGTTTTTCAATCTCCTGGTCCCGTGTCCTCCCAGATGGGACCACCAGATACATCAACGAAATGGGACTGAGCTACTATGAAAGGCTTATTGATGCTCTTCTGGCAGCTAACATAATGCCTCAGGTAACTAAAACCAGTAACTTTCAGGCAACTAAAAAATGGCAGAACCCAAGTCCCAGGCTCAGAGCATGTGTGTGTTTCCATCCACACCCTCCTTCACACAGAAATTATTTTTCATTGTGTTCTGCAAGTAAACATGGTTTTTCCATAAACAAATGAACTGGGAATATAGTGATATGTTAGAAATTACTACCCAGAAAGATCACAGTAACCTTATTGTTGGCTGTTTCCAATTACCTTCACGTGCTTGGAAGTGGATTCCACAAGGACCTATGCAGTGATCTTGCCAGAGACAGTGGTGAGGTCAACCAACCTGTAGTTCCGAGGATCCTCTTTCTTGCCGTTCTTGGAGATGGGTTTAATGTTATTCTTTTCCCAGGAATCAGGAAGCTCTACTGATCAACATGTATTGTCACGTATACGGACAGTGACCTCACTACTGCATCAGTCAGCTCTTTCAGCACTATTGAGTCAATCTGACCTGTCCCCATAGACTTGGACACATGTAGAATTTTTTCTGCTTCTGCCTGTTGCTTCCCCACTGCTGGCTGTCCCTGTCCTCCCCAAACCATGCTGGTACACGCAGGGAGTCACACGGCTGCACCAAATGCCGCGTACATGTGTATGCACACCATGCAGGGGGCAATCCAGGAATATCTACGCAAGCATCAGAGTGTGCCTGAGCAAAGCTGTGCCGTCACGGCATTGCTCTGGACTGGTCTGATGGATGTACCAGCCCAAACAGGTTTTTAATTGGATGTATTTCATCTGAGAGTCGGTGCAGGCACAGCAGTTCTTCACTGACGAGTTCCTGCTATCAAAAGGTTGTGGTGGTCTTTGGTAAAAGCTTCATCTTCACCATCAGGCAGTCCCTAGAGTGACTTCCCCATGTCCTAAAGTACTAACTGAAACGCTGGCAAAAAGGTACTTTTTGTGAGTGCACGTGTGATTGCTACGAACTCAAACACTGTTAGGAACAGGTAGCTGCAGATCAAAGCACAGTTTGTTTATGTTCAAAATGAGGCTGGGTTACAGCCCTTATTTCTGGAAGTGAATGACTTGTTGGTCCTTTCTCTTGCTGTCTTTCCCACAGGTGACTCTCTATCATTGGGACCTCCCACAGGCACTGCAGAACCTCGGTGGGTGGGAGAATGATACTATAGTTCAGAGGTTTAAGGAATATGCTGAGCTCCTTTTCCAGAGATTGGGACATAAAGTGAAATTTTGGATAACCCTCAATGAGCCCTACAACACCGCATATTTTGGCTATGGCGTGGGCACAGCTGCTCCAGGTAAGACTGCTGGGCATAACCTCAGAGCCTCTGCAGCACTGTAGGCACAATGCCCTTCACGCTACAGCAGGGTAGATGCTAGGGGCTTGCAAAGGTAGAGCAAGGAGGTGGTGCGGGTAAATGGGGTTTGGACTGCCATGGGCTGGTGAACAGGTCCTTCATTCATTTCACCTGTTGCCTCCAAGACCCATCCTCCTTCTTCCGTTCCTCTAACACACCCCTCCTCTGCAACCTCCGCATCACACTTGCTTGCTGGAGCAGTTCCCATTTCCAGAGCAGCTCCAGTGACCGTGGAGAAGGGTTAGGGCTGCAGGGGGCCAAGCTCAGCTCTACGGTAGGAGCAAGGGAAGGCGAGAGGTGGGCGCTGGCCTGACCACACAGCTTCCCGCTCTCCATAGCGGCAGAGCAGCCTGTTGCCAGGGCTGTCAGCTCTGCACGGGCAGAGAGCCGAGCCAGCCCCTGTCCTGCCATGGGGGGGAGGAAGGGGTGATGCGGGGCCCCACAGAACCTGCGCGCTGCAGCTGGGCCTTCAGCTGTCTCTGCCAAGCAGCGATCTCAGCCCAGGGCTGGGCCCGAGGGCACCACGTGCTGCACATTTATTTACTAGGGGGCTGTTCTGGCTGTCCTGGGTGTTGTGTTAACCTGGGAAGTGGCCAATGAGCAAGCTGGAAACTGCTGCTCCACTGCATGTGCTGTCACTGTCTCTGCAGGCATCTCCGTTCGGCCAGGGCGAGCCCCCTACGTGGTGGGGCACAACTTAATAAAGGCCCACGCGGAAGTCTGGCACCTCTACAATGAGACCTACCGGGCAAAACAAGGAGGATTAATCTCTATCACCATCAACTCTGACTGGGCAGAGCCAAGGAACCCACACAACCAGGAGGATGTCGATGCTGCCAGACGATACTTGCAGGTACAAACACACCCGGTCACAGATCTCCTGATTGCTCCTGGGTTTGTTCGTGGTGGCACCCCCATCCCGGGTGCTGGAGATGCCCAAAACCCAGGTCACTATCTCACTATGCCAGCGTGAAGGAAAAGGGTGAGCCAGAGGCACCGCTGCAAGGGAACGTATCACCCTCTTCTGGTGGCTGATCAAGTGTCCACCAGAAATAAGACAAAATATGATTGCAGGGCCAAAAGCTTATTACATTTGCTGCCGTTAAATGGGCAGCTCTGCATATGTCCATGTGCCTGTTCATTATAAACTTAGGTACTACATAAAGAGCAGCACATGAAGAAGAATGGTTAAATCTCTTTCTTTGATACAGAATCTATCCTCCTCCCTTATTTCTTGGCTTAGTTTTTTCTAGATTGGTTTGCTCATCCCATTTTCAAAAATGGCGATTATAACGAAGTGATGAAAACGAGGATTCGGGAACGCAGCCTGGCTCAGGGTCTGAGCCAGTCCCGGTAAGAGCCCAGGCAGATACTTGCTTTTGTTTTACTTGCTGCACTGAAACCTGCTTTTCTGAAAAAAGTGCTAAATTTCAATGATTCTATTGCAATATTACTGTAAAAATCTTACTGTATCCTCACAGGAAAAACTCTAGTGTATGTTTTGCCTGGTCCCTGTGTTTACGTCTCTTGCTAACTAAATTTACTAACATATCTCCGGGGTAACGCATTGGCAGCTCGGCGTGATACAGTAAATGCTCTGCGTTAGACACAGTGCTTTACCTGGCTGTGGTAAATGTGTTTTAAGTGTTCTTAAAATGATGTCCTGAACTCGAGCACTGAGCACTCTCTGGTCCCTCTGAATTCTGTTTCCTGTTTTCCATCCCCATTAATTATTCTTAACCCTATTGTGCTAGCAGTGCGCCGTCACGAATGTTTTTCCTTTTCTCCCTTTTTAGGCACATATAAGGAAAGAACTCGCTTTCCCTCTCCACTTCAATAGCAATTTGATGGGGAATATTGGATCTGGGGCTATTCCTGACCATTCCCCTCTGACAGTGTGAAAGGCCACTTGTTTTGAAATGAGGGAGATGGTGGCGGAGTTGGGGTGTGCTCTGCAGCAAAGGCGGGCCTTTTCAAGATTTGCGTTATGCTTTTATGTGTGCCTGGAACGCTTGCATTCTTGAGCACTTCTTTTGCCACGTTATTTCTTCTCTGGCAGTTGCTGCTGTTAGTAACACAGTAAAGTCACTGCGTGTTGCTTTATGAGATAATGTGCTCAAGCATCTCGGGCTGGGGAAGAAGTCCTGTCCTCGGCCTAGGGCTGCAAACTCTCAAGCATTGCCAAACTGCCAGGAGCGCTGCCTGTATGTTCAGCAGGGGTTGTCTGGGGACCCAATTCACAGGAGAATGTTCTCCCTCTTCTGGCTGAGAGCTGAAACCTCACTCCTTGCTCCAGGGTGCCCCCAACCCTGTTTCTTACGCTGTGCATGGCTGCAGATGTTCTTTGCTGGGGAGCCTCCCTTTTGACGGGAACCACGCACTTTGGGATCAAATGGCAGAGCCCACACACAGAGCCTAGTTCCCAGCTTCTCCTGGGTTTTCCCATGTTTCTCCAGCAGGATCAGGTACCTCCCCTTGTGCTTGTGCTGCTGGTGCCAGGGGATACCAGTGTTACACATGGCGCGTCTTCCAAGTGTGGATCTCGGGGGGAGAAAGTGCAGACGTTTTTATTGTATCTGTGTGGAAGCCAGCGTTTATGAGACAACCCGGTATTATCAGCCTCTGCCATGACCTTCCCAGTACTACTGCTGTACTGCACAGTACTACTACAGCTGCCCGGAGGAGAGCTCCTCTTGCTGCAGGAGGTCCCCTGCTGCTGCGAAGCACATCTTGGCACCGATGGCTGGCTGCACCGTCAGTGCGTGCCAGCAGTACAATGTTCTGAGGGAGCTCGTGACAGCTCCCCCGAGCGGGGACAGGACCCCTGGCTGTCACCAGCTGTTGGAGGCACATTTTGAGGGGTTTATGCTTTTCTCTGTTTTCTGTTGCAGACTTCCAGAATTTACTGAAAGTGAAAAGCAAAGAATTAAAGGCACATATGACTACTTTGGTCTAAATCATTATACTACAGTTTTAACATACAACGTGAACTATCCTGCTGGTGTTCTGTCGTATGACTCCGATAGGTAAGAGATGAATGTAAATTATCTGTCAAGTAAAATATGTGCACCTGGAGCTGGGCCAACTGATAGCAAGTAAAGCCATGAGACGGTTATTTTAAGCTGTTATAACCAACACTAGGGGAAATAGCCCCAACAGTACCTGTGGTGCTGTTATTTTCACAGAAGTCCAGCAACAGCCCTCTGGTTTACAGACCTCATGATAAACGTGAATGGGTAAAACAGAACAAAGAAAATCAGAGGATCTACTAAAGGAAGGAATCTGCACTTGTGAGTCTCCCAGTGGTTTGGGATCAGCTGTAAACAGTATTTATCATATTTCCTGCCCCTAATCTGCAGTTTGAAATGCTTGATAATCGTGTTTTATGCTCCATTTCCTGTTAAACAGTTGTTAGTTCCCTCACCACGTTGGATAAATGTAAGTTCAAAGCCTAGATAGCTAAATCACTTCATGGCTAAGTATACATAAGTCAAGCTTTTAATTTAGCTACCAATTTCTTTCCCCAGCTTCAAAAGGTAACCAATAGGCACATACTAGTTTTTCTGATGAGAATTAAGGTAATGGTGGGACCACACATAAGGGGCATGAACACAGGCTGGTTTTTCTGAAACATTTCCACAGAGAATATATGAGATTATTTTAACTTCCCTTTGCCGCATCCTAGCTCCCGTGGCTTCGCCCTGTGGAAGCACACTGGGCTCAGCCGTGCATTCCTGGACGTAGGTGTACATGGCAATTCTGTGTGCTCAAGCACTGCATTATATGTTGAACAGGAGAAGTGGTGTCAAAGATTTGGCGCCAACATCACATCCTTGCCCACAGTTGATTTAAGCAGAGTATTATTGTAAAGCACAGTAAGAGAAGTGTTTTCTAGAGGCTTGTGAGCACCAGCGCCACCTCAGCCCGCTGGGCGCTCACCAGCTTGCCACACCAGCTCCCCTGGGCCAGCTTTCCACAGAGCTCAGCACTGTATTTCCCAGCCCTGCAGCAGAGGTGCCTGGCGCAGGGCAGGCACTTGGGACTCGTCCCTTGATTGGCGTGTCCTCCTCTGCAGGGGCGTAGCTTCAGTAACGGACCGCAGCTGGCTGAACTCCGGTTCCTTCTGGCTAAAGGTGACACCCTTTGGCTTCCGAAAGCTCCTGAGATGGATAAAGAACGAGTACAACAACCCTCCGATTTACGTGACCGAAAATGGGATCTCGGAAAGGGGAGCCTTAGGCTTCAATGACACTTGGCGAACACATTACTATCGGAGCTACATTAACGAAGCACTGAAAGGTAAGGGTGATTAATTCTGCTCATCCAAATCACGCGCAAACAACCACAGGACTAACGTGTATAAAGCAACTTGTGAAGAGCTGAAAGCCCACTGCCATCACACTTGCAAGTTGCGCACCCACATGGGTTTACTCTCTGCAATTCTGAGAGCCTTTGGCTTTAGCAGAAACTGGCCACGGACAGCCACGGCTTTGCAGGGAAGAGCAAACCCCGGGTTTGGTAGAGCAACTGCAGCTTCCCTGTACAGCTGCATCTGGCTGGAGAAGGTTCCACTGCTTCAAAGGTAACTGTTAGGAATACCTAGTTTGACTACTGCTGTGTCTAAAAACTGCATCTTTTAAAACCAAAACCCAACCCAAACTGGTTTCCATTCCAGCAGTGGTCAAGCACCATCGGGGAAAGGTTTACAATTTGCCGGACGTTCAGAAGGTCCTCGCTTGCTGCCTTTTAGCAGTGAGGCCCCACAAGCGTTTGTTTAAACACCGGTTGTGGTTTGATGGCTTTTCTTCTCTGTTCCTAAACCTTTGCTTATTGGTTTTTGGAGCAGAGAAGAGCAGTCTCCAACGCTGGCAGGTGACTGAGCCACCCTGGTTGCTCGTCAGCTCTAACATGGCAGCTGAACTACCTCAAAGCAACTGAGCTGAGGCAAGGTGTGACAGGGTGGAAGGGGGAGATGGCAAAACCAGCGAGGCCAGCGTGGCAGTGACCTCACTGCCCTTGGCGAGTAGTGTCCTGGAGCGTCTTCGTGCGGCTTCTGACGCCTCCCAGCACCCAGCTGCACAACTAACCCATTCTGCCTGGTCCTGCCAACAGCTGTTGTGCTCGACGGCGTTGACTTACGGGGCTACACTGCATGGACACTGATGGACAACTTCGAGTGGGCAGTGGGCTTTGACGAAAGGTTTGGCCTCTATCACGTGAATTTCACAGACCCCACCTTGCCGCGGCGCCCCAAGGCCTCTGCCAGGTTTTACTCACAGATCATAAACTGCAACGGGTTTCCAGACCCAGCAGCGGGCCCACATCCCTGTCTGGGGCCGGAGCCTGAAGGTAAGCGACGCAGCAGAAACCTTGTTTGGTTTTGTGTGTGTGTGTGTGTGCACACGGGCGCATGAGTATCTGCTTCTAATCCCAAAAGATTTCCATCATCTATAGTCCTTAAAGACACCACCATTTTCTGCAGTGTTCTTTTTAAGGGCTCCAGCAGAGCACTGACTAGCCTCCAGCTCTGACTGAGGGCATTCACGTGGAATTATGTCGCTTCTGTACACAAAACCAGAATGACCTAATTTTGTGCACCAGGACCTCAATACGTGCCTGTCTCCAAAATGCTGCAAAAATGTTATCCAGTCTACTTTTCCGATTAACAGAGATGCCAAAGATGTTTTCCAAACCACACGCATTCAGTATCCCCACACCATTTTTTTCTAAACAACTTTGAATACTTTGTACAGATCAGAGTTTTCGGCACACCTTTGGAAATGTTGTCACCTATGTTCCCTGAACGAGAGGAGTACATTGAACAGCAACCATTGTTGGTGTGGGGTTTTTAAATAACCGTTATCAGCTTTTCGGTATGACTGCAGCTGCCAGGGAATAGTCACCCCTCCTGCAGCCTCGGGAGTTACACTATGAGCCTCAGTGGCGCCTTTACTCCGAGCTAGAATTGTGTCAATCACTGATCCCAAACAACTACGGCTGCGGCTGGAGCAGCAACAGTGAAAGCCTTGCTGAGACGGGAAGCGGCGCTGCACGCACCCGCGCAGAGAGCTCACCCCAGGCTGCGTATTAATACTTTCTTTTTGTTTCCCCCGGCCAGCGCTGCCGACGGACGCCACACCAGGAGCGGCTGACAGCGTGCGCTTTTTGGGGTTAGATTTAACATCGCAAAGTGCAGAAATAGCACTGTATGTGCTTTTCGCTCTTTCTGCAGTTGGAGCATTGGGCTTGGCTCTTTTTGCATGTATGTATGGAAAATTATCCCGAAGATCCCATAAACGATCACCCATGGAACTCAGTAAACTGTAGTTTCCACTTGCTAGAGCGTTTGTTTGGTTTTTATACAAGAAGTCTGTAGCACCAGGAAAGGAAACCTAGCGCTCGTACTACTGCAGCTTTGTGTCCGGCCTCAGAGCTAGCTCCCCTCATTTTGGTGTTTGCTTACAAACTCTTTTTCCCCCCCCAGCATTATTGGTTTGATTTCTTAAAGACAAAAATAAAATTGCTTGTTCCCATCTGCGTAAGGATTCTCAGCTTGACCTTTCATCTCTTCTTGCTTCATCATCTCCCCTTGGATGATCTCCTCTTCAAGGGGAGCTGAGAGCCTAGAATCTCTCCTGCTTCTTAGTGTTTTTAAGACAAGTTACTGTCTATACTGGTGAAAACTGGTCTGGAAGTACTGTTCTAGCGCAGCTACGGTATTAGCTTCTTTCCCTTTCCTTTATTTCATATACAGTATTTTTTGAATAAAGACCCCTCTTTTTTTCTTCCCGTACCACAGCCTGGATCCAAAACACTATTTCAGATGCATTTCACCAGATTTTAATATGTCCAAATCGTAGATAAGGTCATTGAAACTAGAACAAGAAGTCTGTCAGCTGTACTTGACATTTCAGTATACGATCCTAACCGCTTGCTTCCCTGTGACAAAAGTATCTCAGAGGAACTTTGCAAGAGAAGACAGTTGTTTTCTGGAAAATAGTTTATTGAGTGCTTAGGGAATTAAAAACTACAAAGGTTTTGCTTGCAGTTGCAGAAGCAAGAAAAAAAGTTAAACATAAATTAGTTACCTGATTTTGCTACTTATAGTGCTTCTGAAAACCTCCTTTGAATCAGTCGTTGCCTACCATGACCTTTATATTGATATCTGGCCCTTAAATTTGTGTAGCAGAATATTTATAGATTTAAAAGTGCCTTTCTATGGCAGTGGGGTAATGATTATGAAAAGCTGATGGAGATTTTCAGTCTTTTAAACTCTCTGCTTCTAGGTCTCAGCTACCCCCACCCCATTTTTTTTGTGACTTAGGTGACTTATTCCATACTCCACTACAGGAATAAGAATTAAGTAATTCGGTCAAGCCCCACTTGTCCAGAAGCTTAGTTGATTTAAATCAAATAAGAAAAAAAACCAAACAACCCAACACAAAAAAAACAGCCAGTGATTACCGCAGTTACTCAAAACTACATTTGTTGTGTAGAATTTCCATTCCAAGTATTGTTTTCATCTTCTCCATCGTCTTGAGTCCTCAGTCTATATATTTTGCCTTCTTTTTTGAAGTCTTCTCCCCGCTTTTCCACCACTCGTTTCCTGACTGCTTGCCTAGGGTACAAATGACAAGAGGTTTGACAGACTCCCCTGGTAAAAATTGCATTTATTGCGTTCACTTCTTGTGTAAATCATGCATCCTTCCTTCTCTTATCCCCAGTAATAATTTCCTTCAGCCCTCTGTTTCCTCAGGAAGCAATACCCAGCAGAAAATTTGTCACTTAGCAGTCAGACAAACTGACAATCTCATTTCCCTGGAAAGAGCCTGTCACTGCAGTGATACGGGGCTGCTTCACGTGAAACGGCCCAGCGGCTCTCCTGGTCCAGGAGGTCTCTCCTTCTCCAGTTAATACAAAACCTTAACTGTCAAAAATCAGACTTTCTTGTATAACCATATCGTAACAATCTGACACCTAATTTTTAAAAAATTTTTATCTTCCAAACAATATCAGCTCCAGTGAAGCTGAATTCCTTATTCATAAATGACTGCAAGGCAATGCTTTTTCTACTCTGTAATTGGAAATTGAAGCAAACAATATGGATCTTGCTTAATCACACGTGTAAAAACTAGTAAATCCTAGTCAGAGCTGCCATGCAGTTCACCAGGTTGTCCCTTTTAACCAGATGGAAGCTGGTGGCCAGAGGCTACAAGGAGAGGCCAGTGGTTAAGAGGCAGATAGAGTTTAGTTCCCCACCACACAATGAAAACAATTCCAGCAAGCAGTTGAGAAACACTTGAACAGTTTTGATCACCTGCTTTGCTCAACGCTGCTAGATGTTGAAGGACTTGAATGGTCCTGCTGATGAGCTGGTCTCACAGCAGACTGTGAGGGGGGCGGACTCGTAAACAGGAAGTTGCTAATAAATCTCCAAACTGCTAAGAGGGGATAAAGTATTGTGCCCAAGAACTTCCACAGATCACCGCCTGAAGCCTGAACGACAGAAGCAGCAGGTCTTCCTGCCTGGTCATGAACACATAAAGCAAACTTGTCAGAAATAAGTGTCATGCTCCTGTAGACAGAGTATTTCATACATAATTCAGAAGCAGCTCTGTAGACACAAGAGAACTTTAGTTACAGGATCACAGAATGGTGGGGGCTGGAAGGGACCTCTGGAGATCATCCCGTCCAACCCCCCTGCTTGAGCAGGCACACCCAGAGCAGGGGCACAGGGCCGCGTCCAGGCGGGGTGTGAATGTCTCCAGGGAAGGGACCCCACAGCCTCCCTGGGCAGCCTGTGCCACTGCTCTGGCACCCGCACAGGGAAGGAGTTCTCTCATGTTTTTTCCATGACAAATATCTCTACACCATTTAGCTGCTTCAGAAAAAAAAATAATCCAAATCAGTCCAAATTAAAGTAATTCTGCAATCTGTCTTAGACAGAGGAAAGACCAGAATTCAAGCCAAATATTATCATGGCCAACTAAAAGCAGCTATACAGCTACAGTATTGCTGTTTGCAAGGAAGCGAAAGGCAAACAAACCAAAACCCAACACATACCGGCAGCAACACTACTGAAGCGCTGGGTGCTAACTCTAGCTCCAGTAATTTCTTTCCGTAATCTTCTTTGGTAAACTCCCTTCTGGGAAACATTGTCGCTAGAGAAAAATTGCCATAAGCATTACCAACCATCTGTGAAAATATAAAGAAAAGATTTTATTTATAACTGCTCTTTTTCAAACCGCAGACTTACCCATTGGGTATATCTTGCTGCACTGACCCAAGAGTTCTGTATCAAACTATCAAACACCTTCCTACAGAGAAATGAAGGGTTTCTCATGTCCTACTACCTCTTACTGCTGTGAGGCTGCAGTAAGACAAAGGCAGTCGGTGGCGCTGGAAAAGGCTGCCACAAAACCACCTTCAAATGAACAAAAAGGAAAGCAGCTGATGACAATTCCACCCTGGTTTCAGCTAGGATAGAGTTAAATTTCTTCGTAGTAGCTAGTATGGGGCTGTGTTTTGGATTTTTGCTGGAAACAGTGGTGATAATGCGGAGATGTTTCAGTTGTTGCTAAGTAGCGCTTACACTGGTCAGGGACTTTTTCAGCTCCCCGTGCTCTGCCAGGTGCACAAGGAGCTGGGAGGGGGCACAGCCGGGACAGCTGACCCCATCTGACCAAAGGGATATTCCATACCATATGACATCATGCTCAGTATATAAAGCTGGGGGAAGAAGGAGGAAGGGGGGACTTTCGGAGTAATGGTGTTTGTCTTCCTAAGTCACCAGTAAGCGTGATGGAGCCCTGCTTTCCTGGAGGTGGCTGAACACCCACCTGCCCATGGGAAGTAGCGAATAAATTCCTTGTTTTGCTTTGCTTCCCCGCGCAGCTTTTGCTTTACCTGTTAAACTGCCTTTATCTCAAACCATGAGTTGACTCACTTTTACTTTTCCCATTCTCTCCCCTGTCCCACCAGGGGGGAGTGAGCGAGTGGCTGCGTGGTGCTGGGTTGCTGACTGGGGCTAAACAGCAACACACCACAATCAACAACTGGTTGATGCTACACCAAGCTGTAACCAGCATGTAGCTGAGAAAACAGAACACCAATTTACCTGTGCAGCAAACTGCCTCGCTTCTTCCAGTCGTGCTTCAGACGGGAACTGGTTAGTAAAGGAAGATCCATCTGGAAGGCGGAACTGAATCCTGGCTATTGCACTGCAGGGCATGTATCGGGGTCAGTCAGCACATGAACAGTCACAAACAGTCAGCAGCATTGAAACGTGGAAGAGAGGGGCACTCATCCTACTTATGGCAGTGCAGATGGGTTATAAGTTTGGATCCACCATTGATAACCCTCTACTTAGATACCATAATGCATTGCCTCTGATTTTTACCAGAGTCCAAGACTCATCACCATTCAAACAAGATATTTACATTGATCATGCAAAAGATTAATAAGTGAATGAAATATAAACCACGTTACTTTTGTGTAGCCTGTATTACTACTGTTCTTTTTTCAAGAAGTTGTACTATGAGGGCATAGACGTTTAAGCAAGCTTGGCCAGTAATTGTATATTTGATTAGCTATGGCCCAGTATTACCATTTGGGTTTCAACACCAACACAGGCTGTTAGCCCTGTGCTCGCCCTCTGTTCAAGGGCAGCACTAGACTCACGGTGACTCCACAACTCCACATAAGGTCTCTACAGTCAGAATATTTCTGAGAATAGTAGCATTGGGCAAAGAAGGAGGCAGCTCTGACCCGGACAGCTGATGAGCCCAATCAAGCCTTGCTGAATCCAAGCCAGCTGTGCACGCAGCTGGGTCTGCACCATGCTCCCCAGCACAGTACTGACATTATCTGGTCATTCTGTCCAGTATTTATCACATTCTCACCTCATCTAGCTCCCCTCCTAGCCCCATTATATATGGTATTTAAATCAAAAGTCAGACAGAAAAAGCTCTTATCTAACTAAAATAACACACAAGGGAAGGTGGTTCTTGTTTCATAATCAGGACTGTCGGATGAAAGTTATCAGAAAACATAATTCATGTAAATAGCTATGAATAAGTAATATAAAAGAAAGCCAACTTTTTATGTCACTCTTTAAACAGTTCAACATGGCATCAATTAATAGATTAGGATGTATATTAAATATTTTAAGTTTTTGTAAAGTTTTTTTACCTCTCCACAAAAATATACATGTCTGTCTCTACAGGAACTCACCTTCGCTCCTTTTGAGATGCTTCTTTCCTGGCCTCTATTTCAGCCTGTTTAGCCTGAAGAGCTGCAGCTTTTGCAGCTTCTGCTTCTTCCTTGGATTTTGCAAAGCGAGCTGCTCTCTCAGCACGATCCTGTGAAAGGACCAAGCAGAAACCTTAATTTTGACTGTAAATTGTAGCTTAATAATCACTAAAACAGAGAGCTACGATCTGTACTGAATATCCAACTAAGGAAGAAGACAGTAGTGCTGCAAAGAATTATTCGCTGCCAAACTGCACAACTTCATGTCATCAGCCAAGATGACACACTTTTCCATGAGTCACTTCATGCAAATAGTTGTTAATAGACCATCTCCCCATGCAAGTTTGACATTCCAGTGAAAATAATAGGAAAAACTTTATGACAAGTCACCCAATTACAGTTCTAAGTGCTCTAGACCAAAGTCTAATAATGAGGAGGGATTTCAGTTGTTACAGGTTGATACCCACATACGTACGCACATATACACAAACTTAGAAAATAACCCTCAGTGTTCTCCCGCATGTTCCACAATTAAATATCCCCTTGCTTCTGTTCCAGAACCATGCTTAAATTGCAATTATTTTTATGTTTAAATGTTAATTCTCCACTGACTCAAGCAATATGGCAGACAAGTTGGTGCATTTGTTCAGATAGAACAGATCATCATGAATATGAAAGCAGAAGCTTCATTTTACACCCAGGAAATGCTACATAAACCTCAAACGCATCAGTTATTACAAGGCCCCAGGATTCCCAACAGAAAAACGGACAACCTTCCAAAGTTTCACCGAATAAGAAATTTTATCCTTTTAGTATACCAGTGGCCCTTGTAGGACAGGAAAGCCACAAGCTATCTTCCAAAATGAAAAATTTACCATCGCAATCTGTTGTCTTATGCGCTCTCTAGCAGCCCTCTCTTCTGCCTTTTCTCTGTTCCTTTCCTCTAACATACGTTTTGTCAATTCTTCTTCCTGTCGCCTTTTGTACTCCAACATTTCTTTACCGGTTTTTCTCCGTTCAATTTCTTTCTTAATTTCTTTCTGAATAAACAACAGACAAAAATTGGACCACAAAATTGCCTCGGACAAGAGTAAGACAAGATTGAGGTACATTTGTTTAAAAAGAAGTTAAGCATTTATTCAAATACAGGTATAAAATATGGCAAGTGGTTATACATTTTTGTGTTACCTGTTCTTCTTCTTTCCTTTTCTCTTCTCGTCTTTCTTCAAGCTTTTTTGTTATTCTAAATTTAATGAAGTGAAAAGTTTTAAAATTGCAGTATCTGTTATTAACATTTTAAAATTTTTATGAAGCACTTGCAACCACTAACAGAAGAACAGAACACATGAAAATGAACACAAACTAACACAGTGCTAATACCTAGTAGTGTAACAGTAATGACTCATTCACATGCGGGGGTACTATCCATAAAAAGACAAGGTGGCAATTCACCACCTAGTTTCCAACTTTTAATGGAGTTCTAACATATTCCTTCTGTCCTTTCCCACTCAGTAAATGAAGACTCTTACATCTTCTTACCGTTGAACCAACTTGTAAGACATACAATAAGCACATACTATTCATGATCTGTGGTAACAGAAACACTAAATCTCAATCTCTTCTTAGCTACTTAAGCCATCTGGTTTCTTCTGCACATCACTTCCTAAAATAGAAAGCAAACGATATATAGCACTGACAGAGATGCACATGCATCTGTCTCATCTCTCCAGAAAGGTGCCTTAAATAAGGATTGACTTAAGAAAAGTAGTCATTTACAACATTTTACGTCTGAGGAAAGGGCAGGCATGAGCAAATAACACGAGAAGTCAGATAATCAGAAAAATTTTGTTTGTACAGTAGCTGTTTTGCTGTTTTAAAAAGAAAAGTAATTACCACAGAGCTTCCCCCTGAAAGAAATGCTGTAGATATATGCAAATATAGCATAATTTAAGAGTAATGCACTTTTTAGAAGGGAACTTCGGTATTTATATTAAAATATTGATTATATTTTCTTATCAGTGGTAAATATACTTATTGTCCAACAACTTTGGAAGAAAACTGAAAGTAAGCATTGAAAAAGTTTTAAAATATATTTTAGCAGTACAAATAATCTTACTTGCTAAGTATGTGTTACTGGTTTTAGATAGGATATTACAAATAGTATCAGTCTTACAGATGGCTAAAAAACAAGTTTATACACAAAATCTTGTATTTAAAAGCAATCAATTTAATGAAGGAATCATGTATTGAGGCAGATATTTCTGGTCACCATACTTTGAAATACTAGGACTAGCATTGCTCATCAGACCTCATTACTGTTCAACTGAGAAGAGTCGTCTCAGAATAGGATTCCTCTGACTTTTTTAATATGCCTAGACTACAAACAGTCATCAAATAGACAAGAAATAAGATGGCATCTCTGTACAAAATCTAGGTTAGCACTTTATTAGCCCAATTTCAAGTGCTTTCAGTTCAATGTTTTAACTCCTTCAAAATTTTTTCAGCAAACATTGTCTGTATTCAAGTTATATTAAAGTAAGAAGAACATCTTCAGCTTCCCAGATTACCCTTTGCTTTCAGGGTACGTGAGAAGTGAGATTAATATAAAAGCTGGTTTTGCATCAGCCCCAGAATAGTCACAAACCCCTCAACAAAAATGAGGCTACATAAACATTTGTCAAATAACAGAATAAGCACCAAGAATCCTGTAATTAAGCCTGTTAACGAACAAACAAAAAAAACCAAACAAACAACAAACCACCTCCTGAGAAACAAATACAACACATTAGAAAGTCTGCAAAAGACAACTTACCTTTGTACTTTGAGTGTAAGATCATTCACAGGCTGAGCATCACTCACTTGCTCATCCAAAGAATTAGTTGCTTCCTGGCTTGCTTGACCAGAATTTGCTCCATCTTCAAGTGATTTAGAAGATTACAAGAAAGTAATGCGTAAGAGAAAAATAACAGGTATATTTCTTATTAAAAGAATTATGCTCATCATTAGCCATAATTTGCAGCAACCAGGTTATCTCAAGGAGATGTGAGGTTCTATTACTTAGACTCCCCTCCCCACAACAGTTTGGTTTCAGGTTAGTAACCCAAAGAAAATTCTTTAATTGAATCCTATTTCAAGACACCATACACAATTTTTATTATAAACCATAGACCTCTCATTAAAACTGAGCAGAATGACAAGTTATTCTTCTCTTTAAGCTTGCAAGAAGCATTATGGGATACCCAAGTTCTTCCTCTACAAGTCCGCTCAATATATTGCCTTTTATATCCCACCATATAACAACTTAAGAAAAGGAAAATTATTTCAAAAGCAAATTAGCTAGCATTTGTGTAAAAATACTAACCATTACCAGCAGAAGGTCTTATTGCCTCAGTCATAACAGACTCAGGAGGATCACAATGCTCTGCTGCTCTGGATTGTGTATTTTCTGGAGCACTGTCAGATTGAGAGGAGGCACAGGGAGCAGATGACTGACTGGCGTTTTCCAAAGGCTGCCCTTTTACCGTGTGCATCTAAGAAATTGTGGAAAAACTCTGAGACTATAAAACTTCAAATATTTTCCACAGGTTCAAAGGTCAAGACTCAACTATTTTTTGTGAATCAGTCCTATTTAAAATGTGAACCCAAAATTACCACATGTTGAGTATGATGCAATAATACATTTAATATTTTTTCCTAATTTTAGTCTTACACTTGAAATCAAAGGGATAAAATTATCTACATTTATATAATGCTCCATGGCATAATTTTATAAATCCGTATTACAAAACAGTATCGCAAAACCATGTATGAACTGAAAGAGCAATCTGTATGTCATTCCATTTTAGAGTTCTTGACATATTTCTTCAATACTGTCAGTGTTACACAGATCTAAAACAAGCTGTGAAACAAAAATAACGTCACGCTTCTGCATAGCGCTTTCCAACCTGTTCCGTTTGTGTACTGAATGGAAGTTTGCAGATTTTTTTGTTGAAGGATATAGAATCAATAATTCTTACTTCCCCAAGGCATGTGCTAAGGGTCAGGGACATCTCCTGCCAAGCATGTGAGCACACCCAGCTCCATCTGAAAGATCCAGTCTGTTAGCAAGCATTACCTGTTTAACTTTATTGATTCTGTTAACAAGCTCTTCAACAGAAACGCTGCCAGCAATTACTTCCAAAGGGATTCCATTGTCTCCTATAAAAAAACTGGATGGAACGCACACTACAGGATCTGCACAGCAACAGTTAAGGGCAAAAAACTACAAAAGCTTACAAAGTAACTTTAAAAGGAAGAGCATAAGTCCTTCCTAGAGAACCTTCTAGCCCAATATTCTCTCTCCACCTTGTTGCTAGTAGTCAGTGCCAAGGGAAAAAGAAAAAAGATGCTAATAAAAATGCTGGAAAATATTACATAAAACTGATTAGTACTTCTTTTCTTTGAAATGGTTTAAGCCATTATTCTTCTCCAACACACACATCCGACAATCAATTATGCTTTGAAAGATTTTGTTTTAGCATGAGACGACATCTTATATAGACAATAATGAATTCTTTGCAGCATTAAGAAAATCCAAGTTAAGATATGAATTCCCTTTCTCAGCATCATACAGAATTCCTGAGCTACATGCAGTGACCTACTTAAGGCAGGCAGATGTTTACCTAACTTCATACCTGTGATGCTGACAGAACCCAGTCCACTACTTTTTCTTCCTACTCTGTAACTCTGAACTTCAGCTAATAAATTTCAAGCATTGCTTGTTTGTTTTCTAACACTGATTAGTAATACCAATGGGTTATTTTGTTTACATAAAGCTTTGGATAACTTATTTGAAGAATTACACAGGATTAACACTAAAAAACCCCAACTTGTTCACTTTCTCTAAGAACTGACAGTAAATTGAATATATAGATGATATCTTTTAACTACAAAGTTTATTGCATATTTTTGTGCTATAATAAGTATTTTTAATAACGTGACTTGTAAATATTTATCTTAATAAGAGTATTAACTTGTAAAGAGCAATTATCTGTAATCATAATGTAGCATCTAAACTGATCTCAAAGGATACAAATTTGAGAAAACTGCAGGCATGCTTCACTGTTCAAAAGAAAAGATTCATTTAGGAGGAGCAATCACTTCGCAACACTTCAGATTAAGTCTTTCATCATAAAAATAACTGTCCTACTACCACACACAAAACTATTTAAATACTTGAGAGAACACTGAAAGCCAGTTTGCATTGCATCTTCTCATTAACATTTTGCATAAGTGTTGACATGGTTACGATCCCTGTTATCACAGTTGACTACATAAGATTTAGGGAAACAGTGCTAAGAAGCAATTCAGGAAAAAGACATCTCATCTATTGAGTGCAAATAATATAGTAAGCCTAATAAAGTGTCTGTAGAGCATTTCAAAATAACACCACTTTGGGAAATGTCAGTGTACTTTCTGCACATGGACTGGAACACTTAAACATAACAAAAATAGCCGAGTAATTTACTCAGGACCTTCAATGCTTCCCTATTTTATGTGTTACAATAGAGACAAATACACTTTCTCTGGGGCTTTACAGATTTTTATCTTTTGCAATTCATGGGAGTTTTAAAATTCATTATGTAACTTGGCAAATCAGAAGCTGCCTCAAGAGTATTTGCATTTTGATTCGAGATTTTTTACATAACTTTTGTGTCTCTTCCTGTTGAAAATGGACAACCTCAAGCATTTTTTTACTAGTACTGAAATACAGTCCAAAATAGGCAATGACTATTCTGCAGAGCACAACAGTAAATTTGGAAATCTGGAATTTTCTCAGGCTGTAGTGGCTTCAGGAATACTGGATTCACTTATGCTCTGGAACCTGTATTTAGACTACCTCCAAATCAAGGCGAGGACTTCAAAAGCCTCTTACTCTCATCATCAATCTAAGATCATATAAAAGACAGAATTAGAATATGATCAGACCTTTTAGTGTTGATTTTAATAGCAACAAAGCCATCTGAAGCAGCTTCAGTCACCTTCTCATCTTCCCACCGTTCAGCCATCTCTGTAGATTGCTCATCCTCACCTGCAAGATACAGCACATGTATGAAGCTAAACCCACCACAAATTACTGCTTCTGGTCTGATTTTAGCTTTGATTCAAATCACCTTTGACAGACACTCTTGTGATTATTTTCAAGTCAGATTTGGTTTTTTTGTGTGGCTTTTTAAAATTATTATTATTCTGGAGACAATTCACTCCCGCTGATTCGCCTTGCTAACATGCCGAAAACCTAATGTACCAAAAATCCTTCCAAGCCAGCAAGGATGTAGCTTTCACAGTCATTCAACTACACAGTGAGCTGATCCCAGGGAGCAGAAGACTCTGGACCACCCAGATGGAACATAGAGGAACTGGAGGTGATGGCGAGTCTGAAGATCGGCTTGTTTGCATCATCTAATTGCACAATCACCAAAGGGCCTCATTTTCATGTTACAGGGAGTATACTCTCACAATATGAAAGTGGACCCCACAGCACAGTCAGAACAAACCACCGCTTCTCCCTAACATGAAGCTTGACCTGCTAATATGCCAAAACTATCCACTGCTTACCCCTCATTAGAAATTTAGTTACATATTAGTACACCAGCTGCTAATAGGTAAAACTATATTTTTCACTCCTTGTAAATACATAATTCAGCAGAGAAGGTTTCACAGTTTGATGGTGTTAAAAAACACACAAACCAAGAAACATTTATTTGCAGGATTATTTGTAACTTAGCTTTGTATTCTAGTTCCTGCACAAACAGTAACAGTAGGAGAGGGAGGAAAAGGAGTGAGGAGTGCAGAGCAACAAGAATAACAGTAGAAGTACGAGCTACTTAAGGGGAGCTGAAAAGGTGCTCTGGGGCCAGAGATTCAGAAGTGTTATTTTAATCAGATGAAACATGTCAATCATACATGTATCTTCCAAAGCACTGGTTTAGTGAGGATGTGAGTTAATAAATAGATTACAATAAATATTAACCATCTTTCAACAAGTAAACTGGCCTGCAGTCATTTGTTTTTCCTTCAATCTGTGTTACTTCCTAGCACCTTAGAATCAACTGTACTCTTGAAGAATTTGAGTCACAAGCATGGAAGTACAGTAGTCCATTATTCAATGACAACAACAAACCATTTGTTTATTTCATCCCGGTCACCATTTCATACAGTTATTTTTTACTATTTTGAGATCAGTAGTTATATGTGGAGTCTCCTGTTCACGTGAAGCACTGCTGCCTTAAGGCTGTGACTGCCTGGCCACGATGCTTTCCAGAGAGACAGGTATCAAAAACACACCGACTTTGGAAAAGTGTTTTCCAACCATATGTATTGATTTTGCCCTGCAAGTATTGGAGCAAGTAAGAAAGTGTTCATCCCTATTACTATTATTCTACAGAAGCAAGTAAATATTTAGGATATTTTATGTAGGAACCTTTCTTCTTCCTTTAAGTGCATTCCTTCCAACTGTGGTCAACGGATGCAGCTGTCCTGTCAAGAGTGGTTCGGCCTCCTCCCCCAGTTCCAAATGCTCAGAGGCAGACAGCTGCTTCACCACACACTTTTTCAAAAAGGACGTGCTCATCTGATTAGGCTACTAAAAATATCTGAATACTTGCCTAACACTAACTTTTTCCTACAAAAAACCGCTGAAGGAAAAGAATGCTGAAAGACAAAAACAGATCAGAGACTGTTCACAGTACAGTCTGAGAGATGCAACCCATGAATGAAAATGCTGATAACTCATATTTTATAAAGCTCTATGCCATGAAGCACAGTTTAATATTGTGACTACCCACAGAGTAGTTTCTTATTCTCATGCACCTTTGTTTCGATAACCCTTTCTCAATTCGGGGTTAAGGTTAATTTTTTAGTTTTGTAGTAGTAACTGTATCCTGAAATGAAAACTGCCAGGTCACAGGAAAAGCATCAGAGAAGTCAAGAGGTCAAGCTAGAACTTGACATAATTCATAATTCTGCTAAACACTGAGATATCACAACCACCTCAGAATTCTAGTGCCCAAGACACTTAGATTTCTTATGTTTCTCAAACAAAAGCACTGCTTTCTGCTTAGTGGAAAGACCCATACACAATCTGCAGTCACACTTGCTCATCTCTTAATTTGGTCAGGAAAATTTAGATATCTACACACGGAAACCATATCTATCATTTCTCAAGCACTTCAGACAATTGGAAGAGACTTTTTCTGCAATGATTTATTTCCTGTACAAGGAACTTAATTCAAAACCATCACAGGTTGTCGAAGGACTTCAACTCCCCTACTCCTCAGCACACAGTCATCAGGGAAAAGTGTTTTCCTTTCAGAAGAATGAGAATTCAGCTGGGCTTATCTATGTCCAACATCTCGTAACTACTTGGTAAGAGTAAGGATTGCCCATTCTGGAAATGACAGAAAGCCAGGACATTAAGCTGTTCACCTCCTCCTCCCCTTTGCATCAGTTCACATACTTAACTTGAAGAGTGCTTTGATCCAACTTGGATATAAAATGCTAACAAATAGCTTGTTGATTGCAAATCAGTGCTTTGTAAAAACAGTAATCTAAAAATAAAGTTATGAACAAATGAAGAAGTGTTTCTGCAGATGTTATAAAAGAAACACGAGCATTTTAGCTTGAAGTTTTTTCTCTCCTCCCCCCCGTTGTTTTTTCACTTCTGAAAAGCACTTTTTACGAGTGGCCAGGTATTTTCATGATCAGAACATGTCTAACTTTTGGAAAGAACAACCTTAAACACCTCAATCAGAACACAGGAGGATCTGAGGGGGTTTCATATCAAATGAACAATTAACTTTAGATTAATAACTCATAAGGAGAGGAGTTTAACTCTGCAGGCTAGAAAATCATCTACAGAGCAGCTACCAACAAGAAACCACAGACATTCACCAGACCTGTTTCAGTATCAGGAATACTTTTTCCTACTGCAGCAGCAGAACCTACTAGCACTTATTTGATGCCACTAAGTAACTCTCCTGGTCCCCAAACACAACCTTCTTGCTTTGTGTGTACAGAATCCTCTAATCTAACATCTCACCTTAATATTTAAAATCAGTTTTGTAAGGCAGACACGCTTCACCTCATGCTCCCTGGAGAATTTGGAACAGTCCCTTTTATTTCAACTTCCTGTGAATTCAACAGGATCTTTCATACGCTTATACAACTGCATTACCAGAGTATGTCGTGAAGGTTTGAAAGAGTGAACCAAAAATGTTAGGATTGCAGCTGCAGATAAAGAAAAAAACTCGAACAACACGCAATTGCAGTCATGAACACCACCTCGTTATTAAGATATATAGCCACATTATTCCTTGCTTGACTAGGAAATTTTCTAGAATCAGAAAGAATAATCCAGATCTTCATTTTCTAGTGCTTTAGAGAAGTGCAGTGAAGAGGGAGAGGGACAGACAGATGGTAGCAGAAACCAAACAGAGATGGACCTACCAGAACTCAGTTATTTTTGTCAAGGCTGTATCTAATAGCCATCCTCCACAGTGGCCACCCTAAAATTACAGTTAATTTATAATTTTTATTTCTCTAATTTTTTGTTCTTTATTTTTTGTCCCCCATACACATTACTGGATGAAGTGTACAAAACAAAACAGAAACAATGAATGCTTCTGAAAGCATGTTTTTCTGCTCAGAAAGCTGCTTTCAAAGCTTGCCTCCCATGTCGATGGGCAAGTGTTTACTGCAACATCTGAAAGCTACCATCACCACCAACTGTACAGCTTTAAACATGGATCTACCCAAACAAACCCAATCACTTCTCACATAAAAACAGACTATTCTTTCAGCACTTGGCATCCTTCAAACACACCTGTTTCCACTCACGGTAAGAAAGTATGTTCTTGGGCTTCTCAATTTCCTTTCCCAGCAGGTATAGCAGAACTGCTTTGCCATCAGCTCCATCACAGGTCAGGTGCCCTGATCCCACTGTTCCAAGGGTACACCAGAACTCAGCAGAACTCTCCAACCCTTTGATTTTGGAGATATGCCCACCCCAAGCAACACTCCCCCTTTTTCAGGGCCCATAGAAACAAGCAAAACAAAATATATAAAACCCTTACAGCATACTACAGTGTCAAAACAGTGGTGCCCAACAACATGACAAGCGGTGCCCAACGACAGAACAAGGGGCAATGGGCACAAATTGGAACACAGGAAGTTCCAGCTAAACATGAGAAAAAGCTCCTTCCCTGTGTGGGTGCCAGAGCAGTGGCACAGGCTGCCCAGGGAGGCTGTGGGGTCCCTTCCCTGGAGACATTCACACCCCGCCTAGATGCGGTCCTGTGCCCCTGCTCTGGGTGTGCCTGCTCAAGCAGGGGGGTTGGACGAGATGATCTCCAGAGGTCCCTTCCAGCCCCTACCATTCCGTGAAGTCGGTTACATCCCTGCAGTCATAAGTTTATCTCCACTCGGTATATCTACATATTTCTACAACAAACCAGTCAACATTGACATCTAAAACAAATAGCCAGTTTTGCGTACAATTTTAGTTTCATTACAAGTATTGGAAAAAAGTTACAATGCGCACTTCTCAACCCTATACATATACCAAGTTCAAAATACTCATGGGTACTGAATTACCATTTAAAAATCTTTGTGGTGGCTTAACTTTGGCTGGACACCAGGTGTTCACCAAAGCTGTTCCATCACTCCCCAGCTGAATGGGGGAGAAAAAACATGAAAAAAGGCTCATGGATCAAAATAAGGGCGGGGCATCACTCACCAATTACCATCACAGGAAAAACGGGTGCAACTTGGTGAAATTAATTTAATTTATTGACAACCAAGTCAGAGTAGGATCATGAGAAATAAAAAACAAACCTTCTCCCCACCCTGCCCTTCTTCCCAGACTCAACTTCACTCCCAAATTCTCTCCCTTCTCCTCCCGAGCAGCACACAGGGACAGGGAATGGGGGTTGTGGTCAGTTCATCACACCCTGTCTTTGCTGCCCCTTCCTCCTCTGGGGGAGGACTCCTCACACTCTTCCCCTGCCCCAGTGTGGGGCCCCTCCCATGGGAAACAGTTCTCCATGAACCTCTCCAACATGGGTCCTGCCCACAGGGTGCAGTTCTTCATGGCCTGCTCCAGCGTGGGTCCTTTCTACAGAGTGTAGTCCAGGAACAAATCGTGCCACCAAACCTGCTCCAGCACGGGCTCCTCTCTCCACGGGTCCACAAGTCTTGCCAGGAGCCTGCTCCAGTGTGAGCTTCCCATGAGATCACAGCCTCCTTCAGGCATCTGCCTGCTCTGGTGTGGGGTCCTCCACAGGCTGCAGGTGGATATCTGCTCCACTGTTAACTCCCACGGGCTGCAGGGCACAGCCTGCCTCACCATGACCTTCATCACGGGCTGGGGGGGAATCTCTGCTCCAGCGCCTGGAGCACCTCCTCCTCCTCCTTCTCCACTGACCTTGGTGTCTGCAGGGTTGTTCCTTTCACATATGCTCACTCCTCTCTCCAGCTGCAGTTGTGCAGGCTTTTCCTCCCCTGCGTCTTAACTATGTTATGACAGAGCCGCTACCACCATCACTGATGGGCTTGGCCTTGGCCAGTGGAGAGTCCATCTTGGAGCTGGCTGGCGTTGGCTGTCGGACATGGGGGAAGCTTCTGGCATTTTCTCACAGAAGCCACCCCTGTAGCCCCCCTGCTACCAAAAACCTTGCCATGCAAACCTGATAAAGAGCATTTGAAACATTCAAGAAATTTAGTACAGAACTTCTAACCCTGAGTAGGAAGTTGGGGGGGGGTGTGTGTAAGATGAGCCTTTAACCAAGTCACATCACATTATGTTTTACAGGTGAATATGTCAAGGGTTGCAAAACACCCGTATCAGGAAGTTTCCTGTTGTTTACCACCTGACTTTCCATTTAATTTTGTACAACATACTGTGATCGACTCATCATTGACTATGAAGGCAGAGGCCTACCAGGGAGGCACTGCAGGTAAACACACTAAAGTATGTTTATGAAAAAAAAAATTTCTAGTGGTAAAAGGCTTTCACATCATAGCACCCACCTGCCATAATTTGTAAGCTTTAAAACGCTTCCTTAAAGCCTGCATACATTACCCCATCCCTTCCTCCAACACCAACACAGCACGCTGTGTGCTGAGATGATCTTGATTTCTAGCAGTATGTTTACTAGCCAGTAGAAAATGCTGTTCGCTAAGTATACGGAGAGTTGTGTGGACAAAGAAACTTAACTGTGCTTTGCTTTTCTGTTCACATCCCCTTTGGGAGTGAACTTCTTGAAGCTAAGTGAATCCCACTGTTCAACAATTCTCAAGGGAATAGCACTAGTCACACATTAGCGTGGTTGTTTTTTCATGAGGCATCTGAAACACTTAAAGCCACAGGCACTTACGGCAACAGTAAAAACAAAAGAAACAACAAACACACGTACATAAAAACACAAGAAGAAAGTTAAAGAGCCTGTCTAATGTTCTCCTTTCCCCATTCTCATTCTTCCAGACAGGCAACGTACGCAAAGACAACATGAGTTTCTGCAGGTTTCAATTACCATTCAGCAACCGAACAAACACTATGGGTAACTGGAAAGAAAAAGGACGCTGTACACATACAGCTAGGAAAGTTACAACAGGAAGAGCTGAATGCAGGCTTATGCAAGGATATAATGAAGGGAAATGCGAAACATCGAAGCAGCTACTTCCACTGCCTAGAGCAGCGCATAAAGCCACGATATGCCGTACGAAGAGCAAGGCCGGGGGCTGGGCACCCCCACGGCAGGCCGCGCACCGCCGGGCCGGGCAGCAGGGACTCGTCCTGACACAGCACAATTCACTGCACGGCGGGCGGGGGAGGCGGGGAAGCAACAGCTGGCGAAGGCGCTGCGGAGCCTCCGGCAAGCTCCGCCCGGGGGCGAGCGGAGGAGCAGCGGCTGAAAGGGCCGCGGGCCGGCCGGGCCGACTCAGAACGCGGGGGAACAGCTGCGGGCACGGTGCCGCATGGGGCAGCGGGTGGGCCCGGGACCTGCACTCCAATAGGACCGTCGCGCCCGGCCTGAGGAACAAGCACGGCAGCGCGGAGGCCCGCCTCAGCAGCGGCTGCTCCCAACCCAGCGGCGAGGGGGCACCAGGCAGGACCCGGTACCCAGTACCGCCCCACCTCGTCCCGTACCTGACACGAACACGACGAAGACCGAGCTCCGCTGCTTGGCGGCGGCGATAGCGGCCGGGATGGAGCCGCCGAACCACATCATGGCGCCGCCGGCCACGGGCACTGCAAACCGCCGCTAGGCGCATGCGCCGCCGCCGCACCAATGGCAGGGCCCGCGCGTGCGCCCCCGCCCGCGGCCCAACGGCGCCTTCTGATTGGCGGCGGCGCGCGGCGCCCGCCCGCCCCCGGCCACGCGACGGGTGGCGGCAGATTCGCCTCGCCCGGGCGCCATCTTGACGCTGAGGTGGCTGGCGTGTCTGTGCGGTGGCGCTACGCTTCCGAGCTGCGTCCCGGCTGAGGCAGGCTCCGGGCAGCGGCAGGGAGAAAGGGGCCCACGCACCCAGGGTGCACCTCCTGCAGCCCAGGGCCCACGGTGAGGGGCTGTGAGGTGGGATGGCCACAGTTAACCCTTGGCCCAGCATCCACCCTGGGAAGGTCAAGGGTGCAACAGAGGGGACAAATGTTGGAGTTGATAACAGTTTGACAGAAATCCATGCTAAATATGTAAAAAAGTAGAGAGTGTGGCATGCTATGCTTTCTACAGGGCACAAAGTTGGTGAAGTGTTTAGAGGAGAAACCGAACAAGGAGCACCTAAGGTCACTTGGTTCATTCAGCCTGGAGGAGACTGAGGGCAGACCTCGTCGCAGTCTGCAGCTTCCTCACGAGGAGGAGGGGCAGGCGCTGATCTCTTCTCTCTGGTGACCAGCAACAGGACCTGAGGGAATGGCATGAAGATGTGCCATGGGAGTGTTAGGCTGGGTATTAGGAAAAGGTTCTTCCCCCAGAGGGTGGTGGAGCACTGGAACAGGGTCCCCAGGGAGGCAGTCACAGTGTCAAGCCTGGCAATACTTAAGAAGCACTTGGACAAGGCCCTCAGAGGCATGGTGTGAATTTTGGGGTTGTCCTGTGCAGGGATAGGAGTTTGACTCGATGATCCTTGTGGGTCCCTTCCAACCCAGGGCATTCTATGGTTCTATGCACAGATCCAACTTGAGTGGCAGGAGGTGAGGCCAGGACATCCTCTGTGCTCCCTGGTGAGCCAGGCTGCGTGAGGGACTGTGGCTGGGATGGTCTAGCGTTACAGCAGAGCCTTACAGGGGCACTGCCAGCAAAGGCAGATGGTCACTTTGATGGACATTTCACAGTAACAATGACAGGACAATTTATTTCAAGTGCTCTGATGATAACATTTTGGGAAAAATGCTGCACTTCATCTTTTCTGAAACACAGTAAGGACTCTGACTGTGTATGCTGGATAACTACTGCTGAGGTGAGGCAGATACTGCCTGACATTTGAAGGCCAAAAAATAGAGAGTCTCTCAGCCTGGAAAGCTTTTCACTGTTGTGTTTTGCATAATCTGGAGTTTAATTAGAAAAGTCACTGGATAATGACAACAAAAAAACCCCTACAAAGCTACAGTCAAAAGAGGCAAATCAATGTTAACAACAATATACAAAAAATGTTCTACTTCTCTCAAGTTGCAGCATGTATAAAACATGTCACGGTAGTCCTGCTCACTGGGTAAGCTTTGGATATATGTGTTGTGCTTCTATAAGTTTCTTAAAGAAGTAACTGTCAGAACACTATAGCTTTTCTGCTGGGATGGTATTATATTTTTGTATTTTCTTTCTTCATGGTACAAAACAGATTTAAGAACAATGCCTAAGGCTGGATGGTATTAATCACAGAATCACAGGTTGGAAGGGACCTCAGGGATCATCAGGGATCATCTAGTCCAACCTTTCTAGGAAGAGCACTTTAGACTTTAATTAAAGTATACATTTTTTGGAGATTAACAAAAAGACATATGTCTTATGCATGTGCATATAGACGAAGAGGTTAGGTTGTAATGCGTATTGGTATTTTAAGCTCTATGAAGAATTTGGACATGTTGCGCTAATTCTCGTGGCATTCCCAACAGCTGTAGTTTGCATTTATTGCACCTCATTTGAAACCCTAAGTTGGAAGCTGAGTTGCATGAGTGAAGTGTTGAACACCATATTTTTTGGAAACTATTTTGCAAATATGATTTTCAAAAATTTCAACGCCACTTCAAACAAGGAAGAAATTTTGTTTAAACATAAAAGTGGAAGGACTTACTGATGACTGGATAGGTAACTTTTGTGAGGGTGTACAATCCTTCCCATCATCAGGAACTATTTATATTACATTCTCAAATAATTACAATTTAAAAAGTATAATTCTTTCTGTATGGTCACTCAGTTGCTGCTGTTGCACGTGCCTCTGCTGCTGTAATTTATCTGAGAGTCCCTAGAGCGGGTGTCCCTGGCAGAGAGAAAAGGTCCTTACTTTGTAGGCCTAGGAAAAGGGAGGGGTAGCTACTAAGTAGAACGTTTGGTTGAAAAATGAATAAAAATCATTTGATAGCTGAAGTATTACCTGGAATTCAGTTCCCTGGTGTGCTGCGAAGTGCCCCTGGCATATGCAAATTGCTTTATACAAAGGGAACATTTGTAAGGCAGGACAGAGAGGTCAAGTTGGGTGGGTTACACCACCTCAAATGCATGCGTATGTGTGTACACACACGAATAAGAACCACAGAGACAAGGAAAACTGTACCTGGATCAGAGTGACTTCCTGAGCTGTTCTTTAACACAATTTTGAAAGGCTTCTCCCACATCCAGCCTGCTTCCCAAATTGCTTGGAATCCCATTTTGTAAGGTCTGAGGAAGCCTCAGTCCACCTCTAGAGCATTTGCTATTGCAAGTCTAAGGGTCTTCAGAACACATGGAGGCAAATTTAATCAAAATGACATCTGTTACTCTTGTGGAAATGTCAGCTAGTTCATTAAAAAAATGAACATGTGAAACCACATTCAGCAATCAGTATGGGAAACAATGCAAGACGGTCATTTATATTTTAAGATATTAATTTTTCCTGCCAAAACAGTACAGATCTACTTGGATTAAGAAGGAAAATAGTTTTATTAGTGAATTGCTTTTTTAAATGGCATTGTTGCTTCACACTAATCAATGGTTCATTAACAGAGCAAAGTATTAGTTTAAGCCAAGCAAAAAGGCAGCAAATAGGACTAAATATGGAGACAAGCACTGCTGTATTTCCTAGTATGTGTAAATCACTGTGATAGACTGTCATAGCACATTTAATAATGCTGTTTCTTAGAGTAACTGATTCGGAAACCACAAGAAGGGCAAGGCTGTGCTGCATACTAATCTCCCTAATTAATCCTACAACTAGTGCAAAAGTTAAGATACTATAAAAGAGTGCCAGCATCTCCCCTCTCAAGTTCAAACTGAGGTCTGCTGTAATTCAAGTATGATGTGCAATATTGCTCCTTTTTTTTTTTTTAAGTTAGCTGTCAAGTAATTGTGGGAAATCCAATGTAACTGATGACTCAGGGTGGAAGCTAGCCCATGTTGCAGCCAGCTCCTTTCACCTGCTGCACCTGCATCTGAAGAATTTCACTGCTGTCAGCATGGTGTATTATCATCCAGCCTTAGTCTAATTCAGATTCTCAGTTAACTGGGGCATGGGAACAGAATCAAGAATAAACCTCACTGTTAAGCATTCTCCACAGCAGCACAGTTTATTTTTATAATTTATACCAGTTATAAAACCATACAACTATCAGCAATATACAGATTTTTCCCATATAGCTCTTTGGTTTACAGCACTAGTCTTATCTGACATTCAAGTTTCTCTTCAGAAGTGCAGAAACAGTTCTTTACAGTTGCATGCATCCCATATAATGACTAGGCTTGTGTGCTTTACCAGTAAGACTGAAAAATTAAAAAAAGCAGCAAACACTAAAGTGTTTGTGCCCTGAACCAAATTTTAGAATTTCTTCTAGAAAGAAGATCGGTTCTTAATCATCCCTCGAGCAACTTCCAAGCTGGCAAATTCTGACAAACAGCAAACATCACAAAACATCACGAAGTTACGAGCAGGATGAAAACTGAACTTTGCTAATAAGGGGCTGCCAAACAGAGTCAGGTCCAAACTCCAGCCCTACAGCCCTGAACTCACATGCCAGATGTTGAACTAAAAGGAGGCTCACACATACTGTGATAAGAACATGATTGCACACATTTTCAAGTCAGCCAAGAGGAAACTTCATTTACACTGGACCTTGCATCTGAAGTTTTCGTATGTGAATAGTGACTTTCCTCTCAGGTTCCAGAATAAGAGAACTTTAAGGGACTTAATTTTCAGAATGTTTTGGAAATTAGGCCCTTTTAAGAGTTCTGGTCTACACCTGAGAAATAAGGCTTCCAAAATGAAGTCATATTGCCATTGTGCATTTTAAGTTTATATGTGTTGACCTCAACAGCCAAAAATACCCAAACCCAAAACATTTTAAATGTGAATAGAGGCAGGACACTGAATAGAGGCAGCATGTCAACCTTGATGAGGATTGAGCTGTAGAAACTTTGAAGGGATTTAAATAAGTCTTTTCTCAGCTGGAAATATATAGAAATTCCAGCTACAATAATTTTTCCTGACCTGTAACATGAAAGTGGTTTGATCAGTTTTCTCCAAAACTTCATATCAACATTCTTTGCCTCAGGGCTAAATACAGCCCATACCAATTTTCTAGTGAAAAAATATGTCCTGGAGCTAAACCAGATATTTATAGAAGTTAGTTGCAATTTTGACTCCCTTTCAGACATCCAAACAAGTTAGTACAAGATTAACTCAAAACAATGTGTACAGTGTGAAGTTTTAAGGCACAGATGAGTGTCATAGCATGTGAGTATAACTCTCTATTCCCCCTTGAGAGGGAAGTGGCTTACATTACCAGATAGGAAAAGGGCGTAGAACTGTGTGTGTAAAGCAAGACAAAAAATGGTCTTGCTGTGAAAGGCATGTTGCATGTCAAAGTACCTTATTTGATTCATCAGCCTGAACAATTCTTCTCAGGTTTTGACAAAACTGAACTCCCATCTACCCACTGCTGTCCTGTGCCACCTGGTTCTTGAAACAGAACGTGTGTTCTACAAAAGGCCAGCAGGATTCGTGATGGTTGCGGGTAGAAACACCCAAGTGCTAGTCTTCAGTACACCACAGTGCTAGATTGCCTCCTTTGTAGATGTTCCACTACTTTTCTTTTTATGTTATCTAAGCATAGGTGTGCCAGTGAAAGAAAAGGATTTCAGATTGTAATAGGTTAAATTTGCCCAGGGAGGAGACTCAGGTAAGGTGCAAGACCCCTATTACCAACGTTTCACTTTACAGCAGTCCAGTCTTACCAAAACACGAGGCACAGGAGGCTGTCATTTGGCGGAGGCTGTGAGTAGATTCTCAGGCATGCTGAAATGATCTACCCGAACCCAACCTCAGGGCCATGTGTTTTTGAGTGTTCCCAGTATATGGGGCTTATATTGGTTTTCTTAATTTTGAATTACCATTTTCACTATAATATTACAAATAACATTGAATCCGTTCACAGTTCAGGGATGCATATTACACAGTAATATAACTGTAATAAAAATTAAAATAAATAGTAGCCTTTGGTAGAGTAGATAATAGCCAGATTTGTTTGGCTTTTCTGGTTATTTTTCCAGTGCTTTTTCCTCAGCTTTAAGAGTTGTAACACATTTTCCCAACAACATGAAATTTATAGAATTACTACAATATAAGTCCCCACTTAATTCCTTTTGCCACTGTTTGCTTTAAAAAATGACTGTCATGTTAAATGATAAGCTCAAATAGAGGAATCATTGAGAACACTTGAGAATGTTAGTTTTACATACATCTATTTCATACCATAAAGCGCATTTGCTTTCTAGAACATGATCCAAACCTTGTACCAGGGTTTTTGCACACAGTCTCAAGCCTTGTGTGTTTTAAGGAACCAAAAGGGGCAGAAGTGTAAAAGCCAGGAAGGTACAAACGGTCTTGGTTAGATGAGTTGAAGCCCTGTTACTAGGGACAGTATGAAATAGCACAAAATCAGGAACAAACAAGACTATAAAGCAGAAATATTTGAATTCTGTGCCCAGTGTAGATGTCAGAGGCCATTGGCACTTCCGAAGTCCTGGTAATTGTATCTGTGAGGCTCATGTTGGCAGGCCGTAACTGCCATGTATTAAAACTTGTTTAATACTAAGCAAAATACCCAGAAAGGGTGACCTGCTTGTAGTAATTGTAAGTATCAGATTCAGGATTAGAATACAACTAGCTTCTTAAATGTTCTGGTTTTTCCTTCTAGAGCATTTTCACTCAAGTTTACAGCTTGCTTGATAAGAATTAAGTATTTGCTGGGCCTTGTTCTGAATCAGTGCATCCCTCCCCTGCTTTTCTGGGTTGCTTGTTCTCCCTGCTTACCTCTCAGTACATTTTCTTTTTGGTTATTATGGGGAAAGTTTATTAAATGAAGCAAGTCATGCAGCATCCTTTGGAAATGGTTTGATTTGGTGTTAGGTTTAGTTCTTGGGTTGTTCAGAACAGATGGAAGCTCTCAGTGATTGACTACTCATCTACACCTATGAAAAATCTTGTCCTGGAACATGTTAGCCACAGGAGGCAGCTGCCTCTCTCAGTTGTAACACCTCTCGTTACAGACCTTTTATCTTTTAACTACAGGATTCAAACTGGAAATGGGCTAGAGGCAGTGACAGAACATGTGTGCGAGTCACGTCATCATCTCACATTAATGGTGGATATTATAATCTGGAGGAGGATATTATAATCTGCATAAACTGGGGTTCTTATCAGCTTTGGTTTTGGATATGGTCAACTACCACAATGCAACCTGAGGAGGAAGAAGGATATATCCCCTCATTCAAGTAGTGGCATAACAACTCAAATGCCAAGAAGCACCACCCTTTTAGAAAAGCAGACGGGGATAAGTAGATTTGTCTTTTGGCTATGGGGTTGTAGCTGAACATTTCCCCGTTTTAGGGGAGCATCTGTGTGCAGATTTGCCTTTAGTCATGTAAATACCCGTCGCCACAGCATTTTGCAGAATCAAGACCCATATACCTAACTCATTAGGCTACAGTATTCCCAGACAGGTCAGTTTTCTTCCAAGTACTTTGATTCATCACATGAAGGATTTAAGAACAGAACAAGCATAGTAACGTTCTACTGCTTCACACGTTTACGTTTGGTTGTTCAGGGATAGGATTTTTTCTATACAAGATGAAAATTAATCCTGGTTTAGGCACCTAAATTCTTTACTTTTCCTCTATAAAATGTGTTTTTAAACATGTTTACCTTGAGTTTCCACTTACAGAAGGTACAAACGCATCTTTCACAAAGTGATAACCTTAAGAAGGGAACAAGTAGTTGCACATCTTCACAGCAAATCAGCGCCCATGCTAAAAATAGAAACCCAGGACCTTATGGTCTCTGATCAATTTCTCTCTCTTTTTACTTGTCTAGGGAAACATCAAAAATGATGAAGGGCAGGATAACCTAAGTAAATGCTTCAAGAGGAGGAACAGTGATAGTGGTTCTTTGAGGAGTTTAGTATCTGCGTTAAGTTCTTTTCTCAGATTTGCAGGGATCCAAACCATTAACATGTTCATACAGGTTTCAGAAGATTCCTAGAAGTTTAAACAAGTGCACTGAAAAAATTTGTGTTTGTAAACATTTATTTTCTTGAACTGAAAAAGGCTTGCATCAGCACACATTGTACAGCCTTGCAAATTACACAAATTGAAAAAAGTTTGTTTCATTTATGTGCAATGAATCTTTAATGTCCAGTGAGCATCTGCAAATGATGAAAACGTAAACCATTAAAAAGGTTTCCAGCACTTATCAAACACAATTTATCTTAGCGTGAAAAGGAAGAGAAAGAGATCCATACTGGTGGGAACACAATTAAAGTGCAAACATTTTGTTACTGGTGAAGATACATTTTAGTTTCTTCACACTTCTGCTAAAAAGAAAAATTAAAATGTGATTCAGTGAACATTCTTTGTAACCTATTCATACTTCCCTTTAAATAATTATTAAACTTGTTGGATCAGAAGCAAATCCTTCAAGGGTCCAACCTACTTGTAATTTCTTTTGACATTGCTCAAATGAAATCTCAAAAGAAAATGACCATCTAAGGAGTTAGCTACTTAAATTACTTTTTCTTTCCTTAAAAAAAATCCCAAACAAAAAACCAACAAAAACTCCAAAATAAAAACCCCACCCAACCCCAAAAATGAAAACCACAAGGGACAAAAAACAGGTTAACTTGACAATCTGGGACAGTTTTCTAGAAAATGAGTGTAATTCCTTGAAAATGGTCTCTCTTCCCCTCCACCAATCCTCAGGTTCCTGCCTTGGGATGGACAGCTATGTGCTGGCTGTGAAAAGGGATTATAAAATACAAATCTGAATATGGATTTTTATGAACATTTGCTGTACAATAGAACTTTGGATCTGATACAAGAATTCAAAAATATAAAACAAAACTACTACAAAAGTAGGGGGCATTTCAACAGCATTCCTTGTAGAAAGCTGCCTGTCTCAAAGATGATTCCTTGCTATTTTCTGGGATTAACTCGGCATTTTTTTTTCTTCATCTTGCTGGATTCACCGTGTTATTTATTCTTCAATGGCTAATGTCATATGACAAAATATCCCAGGAGTCTCCGTGCAGAGAACAGAAACCCTGTAACATCAAGCCAATCAAGAGAGGAGGGCACGGAAGTAGTAAAGGCTGAGTGTCCACTGATGTAACTGCTACTGAGAACTAGCCCTTTCCAGAACGTGAAAGTCGTAGTGCTTCTTGCTTGTTCTCAGCCTGAACTTGTTCACTGAGGTACTGCTTTGTTTCTTCAATGCATTCTGAGCAGCCGACATTGTAGGGAACGTAGCTAGAACGGTGTAAGTGGAAGCCAAGTCACTAGGTTTGGATGGCTCAGTGTTCATGCTACTGTCTCCACTGCCACAGTAACGGCGATGGTGCTGCTGCTGTGTTTGTAGACACTGGGAATCTCTTAGCCACCGAATCTTGGCACCAACTTTTAAAAGTTCTCCAAATAATTTTTCTGCTTCTGTACGAGTTATGCCTTCTGGCAGTTCAGTGATTTCTAGAACTTTTCCCACAACTGAAACAAGAAAAACATTGAATCTAAATTGGTCATTGTACTTGATGATACAACACACACAATGGAAAATGAGTTATTTCATCATCGTATCTCCAGTTGGCTGATAGCAAATACACAAGCATTCCATTTCTGGTATTCTAGAGAGCCTTTTGCTTTCACATTTAGCAATGCTTACAGCTAGAAGCATATGAATAAAAGCTGAGAATACAAAGAGGGCCCTTGAAAGAGGAGAAAAAATAAGAAATAACCAACACCTAATTTTGCAGCAGGTTTGAGAACTCACCACAGCATCTCACTGGCTTTGCCTGTTAACAATGCACACATCACTGCACTAAAAAAAACAGTGTGTCTTCTCTCAGAAAGCCCTCTCCAGTAAATGGTTCAAAAAAGCTGATTTATCTGTAACTTTCTGCAAAGGGTTCATAGTAGGTAACGCTTGCAGCGAAAACTCTTTTCAGTGAAGATACAAAGATAGACGATATCAGGTTTTATTTGGATGACATCTTTACCAACTCCAAAGGAGCTAATCTGTACATATCCTAATATGTCCCCCAAATCCATGTGCTTATTTATATTAGAAGAAAAAAAAAAAAAGGAGCACAAATTAATCTGTGGTTTATGCTTGATTTCACATTTCATGCAAATAAAAGGAAGCAGGGGTATGGATATTTAATATAACAATGTAATAGAACTTACATCCAGTAAACTGACAGACTTGCTTTTCCTTTTAGTACTGTCCAACCCTGATCTTCTCTGGTCTTTCCTCCAGCCTTCAAACCCACGCTTTTCTCATTTCACCTCCCTCTTCCCCTCTCTTAAAATCAACTCCTCCATCCTTATGTTTCCGGTGTTTGCCAAGTCAATTTCTGTCCAATTACTCTTCATTCTGGCCCTTTTCTCACTTGTGCTTTCCTTGTTACATTCCCAGCCCATCACCATAACTCATTTTTCTAGAGGACTGTGTCAGTCAGCAAGTCTGTACCTGGTTCTCCTGCACCAAGATCTGCTGAAGCAGCCTTCTTTGCTGGTTTCTTTCCCCTGTTTCCATGTCTGTTTCCAGGTTGACACTGGGAAGATGGACATAAATGATGTACTTTAATGACAATGCACCAGTATCTTAAAACTTCTAGGTTAGTTCAGTGAAAAACGGTGCAGAGGAATGTCTGGAAAATAACCTGCACTACCATGATACAGAAAAGATTTTCATGTCCAATTTTAATTTTAGTCTTGGAGTTTAGCAATCCTGCAGTCAGGCATATTCAATCCTTGGCTTCAGAAGAAAGGGAGGAAATTATGAAAAAAAAAAAAATCACCTTAAATCTTCATGGAAGAACACACTACACCCCAATCTATTGCATCTTCTGGCTGATCTCAGGTAGAACTGAGCAAGGTAGAGGTAGGGGGTCTGTGTGTCTGTCCCAAAAATTAAATAGATGGCAAAACAGTTTGTTTCTTATACAAAAAACAAAACCAAAATATTGAGGTGAGCAAAGCCAATCGCACTCTTTGTTTAGAAATACCCACATGCATTTTCTATTTTTTTAAAAATTATTATCTCTGATTTTTTTGAACTGCTGGCAAATTGCTGTAAAAAAAATTTCTATGGTCTGCACTGTGCCTAAAACTAAATTTCAGGAAAATGTTTCTCGCTTTTTTTTTTTTTATAATACCACAAACAAAAACAGCGGGAGATACTAACATAGACTAAAACCATTATTGGAGAGCATGCACCTCCCACTCAATTACTTCTCTAAGGCAGTAACATATTCCCCTATTCACGGTGGTTATAATGGTAGTCCTGAATTGTTTTTTTTTCAATGTTGCCAGGAGATTGTTCCCTTCAATACCTGTTGGCTTGTTACTTGTCCACGTAATAAAGATGGTGGATTGTATTGCAGCGGCTGGCCAAGCAATGGGTATCTGGCATCTCCTTAAAGAGAAAGGTAATTAGAAGGGTTTTTCTGTTACATGAAATCTTCCTCCAAGTTCCTCTTACGATGTACATCTTACACAGAAGAGAAAGCGGAATAACTATGCACAAAGTAGTGTATTTGGCTGGGCTAACAAAATATCTGGCATGATTAAATAAAAGTAAGTCAGTCACGTAGTGATCACAAGGTGAAAAGGTACAAGCTTCCTTGCATTTAAGGATTACACTGAAAAACACACTACAAGTTTTTCCTCATTGCAGTCTTATCTAAATCCTCTCATTTTGAAATGAGCTTAATAAGGCTAAAGCTCCTCTCAGGGTACTAATTTAATCATTTGCGTGGTTATATCCCCGATTAGAGCCAGGTACATCTTCACATTCCTGTTTGCTCCAAGGATACACAAAGACAATGGAATAGAAGTTTCTAGTAATCACAGAAGATTAAGAAAATTGAGAGGTACACTTCACAACAGGCAACCTGGAATTTTTACAGCAGCATCAGAATACAAAGCGATGACACAAAGATTATGCAGCAGATAAGACAAAGAGAGGCAAGAAAATAAGGTTTTCTTTATCAATAAGGAAAGTATACAGAATTTTCTTTAAGTTTTGCTGTAAAGTAAATCTTTCTGTAAAATAGACCCATTAATTCTGAGTTTGGGAACTATACCAGGATGTCTTTGCTCACTGACAAAAGGGGGGTTTATAATTTGTTTTTTAAACATCAACTATCACATCTCAGTGAAAATTCTGGTTTTCTGTTTAACATGGCAGCAGAGGACTGAAATTCTTCTACAAGGATTTTTTTCTGTCTTTGGGTGGGTTCTATCTGAAATACTAATTGAAGCAGCAACAGTATTGGCTAGAGGCTCTAGTCCCACCATCCTAGTTTTTTTTACAAAGGAATGAAGAATTCTCGATAGGCAGCGGTTTCAGTCAGTGCATCATCAACTAATAAGTGAGTTTGGCAGAACATTGATCTCAGCATTGCATTTCTGTATCCTTTCCCCCGAAAGAATACACCCACCTAATGTATTAAGATGAGCTAGTCCCACATTGTTTATTTTATCTTTGTAGTTCTAAAATTATATCCTGTGTGACAGCGTGTGTTAAGTTCTTGCTTTATGGTTAAAACTTGAAGCTAAATTATATCAAACATTTTAGTAGTATCTTCAGTGCTGAAATGGGGAATTTCACACATGAGAAAGCAAGCTCTCACAATAACAAGATCAGAAGCTTTTGAAAATACGGGGGACAGTATCAGTGCAGAGAGATAAGGTGAAGTTTCTTATGATGCTTGAGTGGATAATTTTGATGATCTTGCTTGTGAGCCACAGCCTGTCAGAAAATCCTCATATAACTAATATTTTAAAACATTCAAATAGAAAACATACATACATTTGAGTTAACTGAAAATATACCTTGTCCAGGGACAAAGGGTCTAGAAAACTGGGACACAATAGAAAGAGGTGTTAACGCGGGACGGATGTTCTTCATGTTTGACAGCTGAGCTGGTGCTGGTGATTGGGCAGGTGAGGTGACAGGACTACCTAGTTGAGGACTATGCTGCAACTGGAATGAACAACAAGTTAGTGTTTTTAAAAGTACCTGGCTGAACAAGCTAAACAACACCTACAGCATTCAAAGACTGAAGTAGTAAAGTTAAAAGAGCTGTATTAAGTATTATCAGAGCAGATTTTTATTACCCAAAAAGAACTTCAGAAAAAAACCTGCAAAGGTGCAATTTATGCAAATTATAAGTCATCCTGGCAAACAAACCAAAAGCTTCATACCTGTGCAGCACTGTCTAAAGTGCTAAGTTCTGTGGACTTCTGCCCTCTCTGATGATCACAGTAATATTTATTCTGTTTCCATTGTGGAGGTGAATGATTCCGAGGCTGGGGACTGTTAGGTAGATTTAGCTGCATCATTACTACTCCTCCACCTGGTGGTGGTGCTACTGCTACAAGACAAGAAATCCGTGAGATACAGTTAGTTCATCATACATTTCAATTTTCATTTTAGCAGAACAGACATGAATTAAAAAACCAAAAAAAAACCCCCAAACAAAACAAACAAACAAAACACAAAAAAACACCAAAAAAGGAAAACAACATTACTGTTGTGCTAGATAAGCTGCAGAATTAGAGAAAACAAAAGCAGTATGTTCTGTGCAATTATATTTCCACTATCACATAAATCTGTGATAGTTAACTTTGAGAGGGCTTCTCAGAACTAGAAAAGGTAAGTGGAACCACTGAAACTCATTACAGAGAATATTTTTGAAAGAAATCATTCTGTTTAATAGTAGTTGAAAGTATTCAACATTCACTGTAGTTACTGTCAGAGCAATAAGTCGAAGAACATGTGATACTAAGCAAAAATATGCTTCATTTAAAAACAGAAGTTACCTACTTAGTTTGACACGATATAGAGCAATAGGCACTCAAAATGTTTTCTCTGACATGATGGCATACATTGCAAAGGCCTGGAATCAATCTTCAGCTGGAGACAAAGGTACCTGCGTTTACAACGTTTTATATACGAGCGTTTTTCTGGGCAGAGAGTGCAAATAGTTCCCCGCATCCCACACCACTTAGCTACCGCAGTAGCTACAGAAACGCCAAAGTCAGGGGAGAACAGCTGAAGAGCCAGCGCTGTCCCATAAGGCTTCACATGCAGAGATGTGACGAGAGGCTGCCCGAGAGAGAAGCTCTCTTTCCCCTTTGACATGGCTCTGTCCCAGGTAATTTATATAACCTCCTGTTTACTTACTTGTAAATGGTTGTTTGCTATTTCCTGCTCCATGCTACCCACTGTTTATAGCATTTCTCAGAAACCACGATCAAAACACATGGTTTAAACATCATTTAATCATCCACCTTTAAAGAGGGAGTCTACAATCTTCTCCATTTACTACCTACGTCATAACATCAGTTCGGAGCAGTCAGATTATAAAATGCATTCATCCTGTTATTTTTTAAAATGGGAGGCTGTTTTCACTACCCCGGGTTCCATAAAAAGAAACAGACTCCTTCAAAAAGCAAACCAATGTTGAATAATGAACTCATAATATTAAAACTATATTAGCTATTGTAAACTGTATTCTGAATAGTATATAAAACAACAGTTTACAAGTGGTAAAGCCATAAATTCATGTAATCCCTATATGTAATCCTGAGATGTACCAAACATCTATATACACATACTATGTTTTACACAAAAAAAATTGTTTCATTTTACTATTTCATGCATTTATAGTTATTTTACATTATACTTATTTATATCTTGCTGTTTTATAACATTATAGCATTTTATTCCACAGCACTCAGCATACAACTCTCTCGACTTATCTCTGTTCTGTAAGATCTGAACATCCGTGGCTTCTGAAGCCATCTATAGCACCATTTCTCAAAAATAGCATCACAATCTGAAAATGCTATTTAAACTGCAAAAGAAAACTTTGTACATCCAGAAAAACTTGTCCTCTCTACTACTTCTAGTTCCACAGCATTTCAGTAAATGAAAATAAATGGAATTCTATTCCTAAACAAGCATGCTGATGAAATGAAGTGTCACAGAACACATGAGCCACTTCGCAGACACTTTGTCACCTGTCAAAACCCATGAGAGGGGAAACCCAGAAGAAATCGTTGAAAGGCTCCCCAGATTTGCAGTCTGGTCCTCTACATTTTTCAAATGAAAGGAAACACAGCTCTGGTGCTTGTCTATGTACATCCTCACTGTCCTTACCTCAGTTGCCTTGTTTCATCTTCTCAGTATCACTTCCTGAAATGCATGCTTTTCCATAATCTCTCAAAATTTCTTCTCCCTATGTCATAGAGGGCTTCCCCTTTCCCCAAACTTCTTTAAACCGCAGTTTAGCAGGCTTGAATCAGGCCTTCAAAGCTGCCTAAAACCAGCACTACCAGCATAGACTAGGAGGGTAAAAGATCAAACTAGTGCAATACCAATTTTAGACACCCTGCAGTGACAGCCCTCCAGAATTAAAGCCAAACTGGAAGCAAAATGAAACAAAAGCAAACCTGCCCATGAACTAAAATACACTGCTAATCCAGCTACCTTGCCACTTAACTGCTGGTTATCTATTTACTAATACACAGAGTCTAAAAATATCTTGAAAGATAAATGTTCATAAGAAAACACCACATCTATAGTGGAATCTAGGACATCGACCTAGAGTTGTTTAATCTATTGCTTGCTTGAAAAATACAGAGATAGCAATATTTGAGATTACCCCTTTTTGGCCAACCAAACCTCTAATGTACCAATTTCCCTACTGGTAAAATAAAGACAGTACTGCTATGATCACTGGATTGTTCCATAATCTCTTGTTAGGGTTAGCGCTAGGCTAACCCTAGCGCTCTTCATTTCCTGACCAGTCCGTCCATTTTATGGTTGGAAATTCAGAGTTTTTAAGTGTTTGGATATTAACATTTGTAAACATTTCATGGATATGACAAGCTCCATGTCACCACTGTTTTCACAAGCCATTGAGACTCCTGTTTATACACCTCCTAAAAATTACCCAAATATTTTGTAGATCAAAACATTCTGAACCTGATTTAAGTGCTTCTACTAAGGGACACTTATCTGCTGAAGGCTGCCTCCAGGCTGCCCCCACGAAGTTGATTATTGTTTCACTTAAGTTCCAAGTTGTCATCTTTACAGTTACAATAATAGCAGTTCAGATGAAGAATTAAAAAGTATTTGCAGAAATGCACTCAAGTAGTTAGCCACAAAATCAATCTGACAATTTACAATGGATTTCTACAGAGAATGGCTTAGATGAAAATCCCAATAAAATATACCTTTTATTGGCTGCATGATGGAAAGACCAGTGGGCGAACTTTTACATGATGATGATGGAGACACTATGCTGTAGTGCACAATGGAAGCAGCCTGTTGAGGCTTTGACTTTGATGAAGGTGGCAATAATGTAGGAGGTGATGGCTTCCGACTTGAATGGTTGCTATAAACTATGAAAGTAAAAGCAGTAAATAAAGCTACCATAAAACCAAACCACCCCACACAAACTAGGAGTATTTCATTTAGCTTTTCAGTAGGTCAAAAGCGCTACCTCTCCTCTCTATCCAAACCCAGAACACTTACAGTTTTCACCCTCTTCTTGGGAACTCGTAAGAAAATCACTACTCCTACTCCAGGAAGTGGAATCTATAATGCTTCCTGAGTAGAAGAGCCAGGTACACTGCTTCCAAAATGTACCTTGCTCTTGTTCAATCAAATGTGAACCCAATTGTCAATTTTTCAGACCCACGTAGCTAATCAGGAAAAGATGAAAGTCATTCTGCCAAGAACATACAGTTACCATGTCTGTCTCAACTCACAAGCAGACATGCAAGGCATTATGATGTACATTACTGAATTTTAAGAATGTAAATTGAGAGCTTTCAAAAATAAACAAATTTAAATATCCGCCTCCAGTATAGCTTCAAAAGATGGAACACAGAGGAAACATAATACAATAGTTACATCTAAATTACACCTTTAGTAGCAAATACCCGACCACCCAGCACAACACTGGCTAGACATTTTTGAAGTCTTTCAATAAAAACTTTATTCCCCCAACCTGCACACTGCTGTCCTTGAAGCTGCTGGGAGTTGCATGGTGACGATGTTCTAGGAAACTGTATCTGCTCTGATCCAGGAGGCTGCAAATATCCTACTGATGAGCTGTAATAATAATAATAATAATTAAAAAAAGAACATGACTAACAGGCATTTATGCTACACTCGTTTATTTAATCATGACTGCTGCATTTGCTGTCTACACGTACTACAAATCACTGATATTGCATTAATTTTAAAATCAATAATATTCCCACTGAACCCCGAATCTACTCATTCTTCAGAAGACTGAAGTTTCACATCTCTTTGTTGGCAAAAACTTAAGCCCTGCATACATTAAGAAACTGCACTAATTCACCTATTTTGATATACGAATTTTGTATCAATAGTGCTGTATCAGTGTAAAGACACATAGAATAAGAATAAAAAGACAACTTGTCTTCCTGCCCAATTAACCAGAATTAGGCCTCAGTTAAACGATCACCACAGAACCTGCCACAAGGATTTTTAGATGCAGTCCATCGGCTGGAGGCTGGCTCCGTGCAGCTGAGCCAGCTCACTCAGCACACCAAACGAGCACGCCTCTGCTTCAGTGTAAAGTAGCACAGCTTGAAGAGGTGATTGCCTTTCCCTGGCTTTGCCAAGGAGGGTGTGGGAAAGGAAAAATAACTAGGCATGGAAGACAACTCAAGGAGATAAGCAGCCTTTCATTTGTTTGTAATATATAAGAACAGGATAACTGTAAAAGTTTATTTATACCAGGTATTTTTCAGGGCATTCTGGGGAAAAACAGCTAAGTAACAGACATCGGCAAATTCTACCGTACCACTAACTGACCATACTGCCAGAGCCAGAACATCCCGTTGGTGCGCCATAATCAGAATGGTGCCTACAGAGCCTTGGACTTCAGTTCTGTACTAGCACATAAAGTAAACATTCTGAAGGAATGAGAAAAAAAAATCATGGCTTCAAGTTGTGGGGAAAAAAGTAGGTGTAATCCTGTTGGACTTACCATTTTTTACCTACGTTGTCACAAAAAGTTTGTTCCATCCATTGTCCCACAGTTCAATTATATAGTTTTAATTTCAAGATTCCCTTCCATTAAAGCAGACAAAACTCAGTGAAAACTAAACCAGATGGTTTTATATCTGCATGGGACATGTGCTCTCACACAGCTTCTCATCTGCCTCCTGATTATAGTTCTCAATAGTGACCTGTAGGTGTGAGACTATTCAGTTCCCGCAGAACAGTATTCTGCTTTCCTTGTCAAAGTGCTGCAACAGAACTATTTTGATAAAAGCGAGATGCTGTCATTAGTTGCTAGTCTGCTCTGAATTCCAAACAAATGTTTCCATGTTCAAAAGAGAGGGACATTCTAAATGATGCAAAAGATCAAGCAACAAAACTTACTTAAAAAAAAAAAGTCTGGGATTATGTCTACCTGTAACTTCATTGAACCTCAAATATAACCACAGAAGAAAAGGATCAAAAACCCTGCAGATTCAAAGAACAAGAATTCAAATTACAGTAGATGAAGCCATGGCACATAGCACAAATACTACTAAAGTGTCTGCACTCACAAAAAAAAGAAGCAAGCTTCGTACAGTTGCTGCTGTTTAAAAGCTGCCTGCAAGATAATTTAAGTGATACACATCTGTAAATTCAAAAAAATAGAGAAAGAAAAATCTAACACATTATCCTAATGAATTATTTTAGGTATCTGCCTACCTGTTCTCCCATAAATACTCAAATTGCATTAGGGACGCAGATGTATACACAGGGAGGTCTGTACATGTACACCAATTTGCTGATACCAAGGTAGGTAAAAAATGTTATTTATCAAACAAAGCCCGAGCATAAGAAAATATTCCTATATTTGTTTCATAGTCACTTTGTGCCAGCAGGCCTCATTAGCTACACCAAGTCAGCTAAGCTCCCTCCAGACAAAGCTCAAAAAAGGGAAGAAAGTCTGCTTTTTTTTCCTGGGATTTAAATAGTCTTTTCTCTACACCTTATTAAAGTAGTATCTTTGATAAAACCAGTAAATGTGTGTCAGGGACTAGAAACATGTCTCAACATTGTTGGCAGGCAAGTTTCACTACTAAAGCCTGATCACTAGGGCAGCCGAACAGAACGGTTTAATCACCAAGGTCGACCTGGCAGGAATGTGCGCCCCATTATCTCGGAGTACTCGTCCTCCGTGCACACGGCCGGGCCCAAGGCCGACTGGCAACACACGGGGGGGGGCTCAGACCTTCTAGAACTTTCAAGCACCCTCTAGTGACAGTACTGGGCACGCGCCCCACCGCCGAGTGGGAGGCAGGGGAGTGCAGAGCAGTTACTGACTATGCAGGAGAGCAACTTTATAAAAGGGGAAACCAGCAGAGATGACGGGGACACGTTCTGGAACGTCCGCCCGTCCACCGGCTTCAAAGATGCATCGGACGCCCCGACTCCCCGCCTGGACCGGACGGACCGCCGCACATCTGTGGTGATAGCTATCGCAACAGTCCCCCTCGCTCCCTCCCTCTCGTTCCCTTTTTCACCTTTTTTTTTTCCTGCTCTTTCTTTGCTTTTCTCTCCTGTATCTATTTCTGGCAAATACAGTGACTTGGCACTCGGCTCCGTTCTGAGTCTTAATTCTGTTTCCGAGAATGTAAAAGGAACCTAGTCACGGTAACACATTGGAGTTAATCAGAAGTTAAGCCCAGCCGCCCCCAACCTCCCAGAATTATCTGAGGTCGGTTGGAAAGCAAGGGGGTTTAACCTCTGCCAAACTGTTCAACCCAACAGTGGATCATGACATTTTAAATTGGTTTAGTCGGCAGGATTCTCGGAGAACAGAAAGTGCAATATTAATGTGTAACCTGCTGAGGGTGAATAGGGGCGATTTGGAATATTAAGGTGAGGCCCCCTCAGGACGATATAGTCCCTTTGTGTTAAGTAAGATGGCCATTCAGAGGGCAGTGGATTATGTCTCTTCACTGGTGGAAGGGATAAATAAACTATATGATCTTTTGGAGGCACACCAATCTCATCTCTCACCCCAGGGACAAGATTGGGCAAAAAACCATTGGTTTCAACCACAGAGTGTGGTAGACAGGATAAGGGTGCTGCAGAAAGAAGTGAAGGTTAGACTGGGGAAAGGAAAAGCTATAATTTGTGCAGTATTGGGAGTAAGTCTGGCAGCAGCGGTGGAAGATAAGAAACAGAGGCTTTGTCAAGCTGACGCCATAACAGACTCACTGCAGATGGTCATAAGGTCACTGCAGGAACAACTGAAGGAAAATAAGCAAGTGTTGGAGGAGGAGAGATATCAAAATTCCATATTAAAGGAGGAATTGAGGAGTCAGCTCTTGAGGGAAGCAGATACACTGGCAGAGGTAGAGGTGAAGCTTTAGGAGACAGGGGTAGGGCAAGTTTACCCTTAGGGAGACTTGCAGAAGGCAAGGGAAACTGTAGAAAGCCTCCCTCACATGTATCCACTGGTTAAAACAGAGCATTTGTATAAGGACAATAACGATGCCTGCCCTCAAGTTCTAAAGGGAAGGAATTACGGCTGCTCAAGGAGGGACAACAACCCCTGACCATTGGCAGTCGGGAAGGAAAGTGTGGATGCGAGGGGAAGTAGTGCAGGAATTAATTCATTTTTGGCAGAAGGGACCAGAAGGTCCTATCCGACTGATTGGGTTTTATTCTAGAAGTTTTAAGGATGCCGAAAAGTGATCTTCTAGTTGGGAAAAGGGTTTGTTTGTAGTGAGCTTAGCCCTTAGAGAAGCGGAACAAACCATACACCAAAAGCCTGTAGTTTTAAAGGGACCCTTTAAGGTAATTAGGCCTGTGTTAGCAGCGACCCCTCCCCCTGATGGGGTGGCCTAAAGGGATACTGTGAGAAAATGGTATGCTATAATTGAACATTATTGTAGTGTTTTTTCCGTCACTGAAAGTGCCCCAAAGGTGTTAAATATACAGGAAGAAGTGACAAACTTTCTGCAGGAGGGTATCCCCCCCTTCTGTTGTTAAAATTGCCCCACTGTTTTCAGAAGAGCTGCAAAATGTGTGGTTCACAGACGCCTCCGCCAAGCGAGAGGGCAGACAGTGCAAGTATCGGGCTGTGGCTATTCATGTGGATACCAAGAGGGAAAATAATCACCAAAGGTGAGGGCAGTGCCCAAGTGGGAGAGTTAGTGGCACTATGGAGCATGTTACCATTGGGGCCATCCCTGTCGTACTTGCTGAACCCCTTAATAGGCATGCCTGGAAGGCTAAAGATGCCTGGGCAAAGGAGCACAAAATTAACACTCACTGGATTGTTCCCTCATTTTAACTGTGCAGACAAAGCCCAAGCAGGGTGAGGTGATACTTTGTTTCATTTCGTAGGAGACCTCAGTAGGAACAAAACTGAATGTGGCAAGATCAACTTTTGATTCATGTAACCATTTGTGGTTTCGTAATTTTTTTTTTGGGGGGGTAACATTTGTAGGCTTTGGCTGGATTTGCAGAGCAAAACGTCCATTTTGTTGTTTTGGTGTATTGTATGGACTGCGACCCCCCCTCAGAGACTTTGGGGATGAAGGGAGCAACATGAAGAATTCTTTCATGCAAATAGCCGAAGCAAATATCAGGTGTTTACAATCTCACAAAATGCTGGATATGTGGAGGCCATTTGGTCTATCAAGGTGGCCCTGGGTAGCTATACCTTTGACACCGAAATGGTTGGTGAGCAGATACAGTGAAGCAAAGGGGAACAAAACATGGGAAAGCTCACATGATTCGCCCTGGCATATAAGATTTCCCGAGAAAGGTAAATAGTGCTTGGCTAGAACACAAAAGGATGGCCCCTTTGTAGGCAACAGCACGTGCGAGTGGACGTATCAGAATGTAAGCATAGCTGTTCAGGTGGGGGAAGAGCCATATAAAAAGGGTGACTTCATATACACCTATGCCTGGGTGAATGAGGAGGGATACACGAATGCATTTCCCAGATTTTGGTCTCTTATGCTTAATGCAAGTCTGGGTGACACTGTAGGCCATGACTGTATTTGGGACCAGGAAACAAGAGCTTATAACTGTAAATATTGTAGTAGAATAGATTGGCCCCATTGAAGGACTACATGGGAAGAACTTTGTTCAGACATACCCTGTTGTGAAAACACCACGAAGGAATCAGTATATTGTTGTGTTGAAAGTGGCCCATTTGGTCTAGAGCCCACCCCTTATTTTGATCCTTCACCTCGTGCAGAACGTTGGAGAGGACCCTTTGCTACTAGATCGGTGGCCCTTAAGGCACACTACTGAATATGTGGAAACCATGCATATAAAGCACTTCCAGCAAACTGGTCGGGAATATGTTACCTTGGGGTGATCTGTCCCTTGTTTTTCTTACTCTCAGAAACAGGTGGAAACCATTTAGATGTTCAAATATATGATGATATGAAGCAGGAAAAATGATCCAAAATTATTGATACCTCCCTCACTGATGCGAGTGGCCAGTCCTGGGGTAAAGACATGTGGCCCCCCCAACGTATCATACGACATTATGGACCCACAACGTGGAACCCCAATGAATGGGTTAGTGGTGCTTGAGAACCCATTTACAACCTAAATCACATTATCTGGCTGCAAGCCATATTAGAAATTATCACCAACCAAACAGCTGAGGCCCTTGACCTACTGGCAGATCAGGCAACCCAAATGCAAACTGCAATTTATCAGCATTGCACGGTTCTCGACTACCTCCTAGCTGAAGAAGGTGGAGTCTGTGGGAAATTGAATGATTCTGACTGCTGTTTAAAGGTAGATGACAACGGCAAGGTCGTAAAACAAATTACTGCTGGAATACAGAAATTAGCTCATGTTCCTGTCCAAACCTGGGAAGGCTGGAATGTTGATATGCTCTCCCGGCTTCCTTGGATTAAAGAAATCTTATTTTACCTACTATGTGGTCTAGCAATGTTACTGTTTTTGCCATGTGTCACCCCATGTTTCATTCAGTTAACCAATGTGTTGTCATAAATATGCAGTTTGTACCCACTGTGTCACTTGATGGAGTTAAACAAATTAGAGCTGTACATCAGCCTGTGTCATCCACAGTCCAAACTGCATAAACTGTTTGTCTCCCTAGTCTGTTCTTTTATTATTGAAAACTGAACTGTTATTGATGTTAGGCATTGGCCTTGTTTAGAGTTGATACTATTACAGTGCTTTGGCCTTCATAGCTAAAATCTTTCTTGTTGATCTATTCTTTCTGCCTTTCTTTCTATTCTTTCTCTCACCACTGTCTCTATATTCGCCACCAATGTTGAGCCACGGGGTGGTGTCAGGGACTAGAAACATGTCTCAACATTGTTGGCAGGCAAGTTTCACTACTAAAGCCTGATCACTAGGGCAGCCGAACAGAACGGTTTAATCACCAAGGTCGACCTGGCAGGAATGTGCGCCCCATTATCTCGGAGTACTCGTCCTCCGTGCACACGGCCGGGCCCAAGGCCGACTGGCAACACACGGGGGGGGGCTCGGACCTTCTAGAACTTTCAAGCACCCTCTAGTGACAGTACTGGGCACGCGCCCCACCGCCGAGTGGGAGGCAGGGGAGTGCAGAGCAGTTACTGACTATGCAGGAGAGCAACTTTATAAAAGGGGAAACCAGCAGAGATGACGGGGACGCGTTCTGGAACGTCCGCCCCTCCACCGGCTTCAAAGATGCATCGGACGCCCCGACTCCCCGCCTGGACCGGACGGACCGCCGCACATCTGTGGTGATAGCTATCGCAACAGTCCCCCTCGCTCCCTCCCTCTCGTTCCCTTTTTCACCTTTTTTTTTTTCCTGCTCTTTCTTTGCTTTTCTCTCCTGTATCTATTTCTGGCAAATACAGTGACTTGGCACTCGGCTCCGTTCTGAGTCTTAATTCTGTTTCCGAGAATGTAAAAGGAACCTAGTCACGGTAACACATTGGAGTTAATCAGAAGTTAAGCCCAGCCGCCCCCAACCTCCCAGAATTATCTGAGGTCGGTTGGAAAGCAAGGGGGTTTAACCTCTGCCAAACTGTTCAACCCAGCAGTGGATTGTGATAATATGGATAGTCATCTTAAATGTTACTGCAGAAAGGCATTGCTACTGAAAACCCTGGTGTTTCACATTTAAGAAAAGGAATGCAGAACACTTAAGACATGGAACTGTGGTAAAGTATTGCTAAAAGCGATAAGAAAACAGTGTTTTCCAGTCTAACAAGTAGTCCCAATTAAAGCAGTAGTGGTTGTTTTAGTTAATTGTGTAAGAGCAAAAATAAATGGGTAATAAAGTGTCTGTAAGTCTGCCTTTAAAATACATTTTAATATGTGCAATGCTATAGCAGATCCTGTCAGTACAGACAGTGAAGCATAGTTGCTGAGAAATCAAATAACTGACTTAAACTTACCTTAAGTTATTCTGTTGACCTGATGGAATGACGCTGTAGTAAACTGGCATTCCTGTTGTGGGCAACCCTTGATTTGACTGACTGGGGATTATAACAGGCTGTTGATATGTCTGCTGTGGCACTGCTTGGGAACCTTGAGGCACCGGAACCTAAAATTGAGAAAACATATAAGATTTTCTTCTGCAGACAATGTTTCTTCCTGCCTCTTGACCATCACCTAGTTTATAGAAGAATTAAAAAAACAAAAACCAAAACCAAAACACACACAACAACAACAAACCCCCCCCCCCCACCCAACAATCCCCACCACAAACAAAAAAAAGCAAACACCAGAAAAAAAAAAACCAAAAAGAAAAAAAGAACAAACCCCACAGGAACTGGAAGACCTGCTAGAGTTCTCTAAATCTAGAAGACTAGTGAAAACAGTAGCTGAAATAAGAGTGCTTTATTAAAAAACTTTTCTTCCTCCCCAAAAATGGAAGTGTTGGTTCCAAGGAACTCCATAAATTTTAACAAAAGAGGTTTTCTCTAGAGTAGAAAGCGGGGTGGTGGGGAGGGATATCTTATGAGTTTTATTTCCCCATCCTCTGAATCACAATTAACACAGCACTTGGCATTCAACATGACTAGAACTCACATGCTTGTGACAGATTTTCTTATCACTTCAATTGTGGGGTTTTTTTGTTTTTTAAAACTCTGTCCCTGATGTCACCTTTGTCACCTGCTCACGGCTTTCTACCATTTACAAAACAATGCACTTAAAAAAAAAAAAAAAATCGCTCACACAGAAGAGTGGTTGGGAAGTTATGAATAAATTACCCACCTGATAAGATGGCACTGAAGGATATGGAACAATCACACCTTGAATTTGATTCCCAACGTTGTTGTGTTGGCCACTGACTAGATTTTGATTCTGAGACTGCTGAACTCCAACTAAACCCTGGTAGTTTTGCTGCTGGTTAGGCAAAACCTGGTAACCTGAAATTATATATTTAAATCTTAAAATCATATTTTGAAATAATGAACACGTTTTCTATACAGTTTCCTATGCAAAAATGTAGGTGTGGCATTTTCCAATGGCTTTTTGAATCTGGCAGCTTCATAAAAGAGTTATCATGCACGTGAAAAGAAGCCAACATTAAAATTAAGAGATCTATTCCTTTGGATCCAGCATGAAATACTATACATACTATTTGCAAAGCTGCTTTCACATGCTTGCGATATTTATTTACGCTGTAGTGAGTTACATGCATTAACACCTTGATTTGATAAGTGAAAGCTGAAAGCATTGGAACAAAGCATGCTAGATAATATCAAAACCAATTAATTGCCTATTATTATGAACAAGGCAATTCTAGGTACTTTAGTTTTGAAATTCTAATTATGCTAAATTCTGCTTGTACCTCAGGTGCCCTAGGGATGAGAGTATCTTGACTACGATTCAAAACTGAATCGCAGTTCAAGAAAATTTGTGTAAGGCATGTGCACAAATCTTTTTAAAAAGGGCAATTTCTACTGAAATCTGTAATGCTAAAAAAACTGGGAGCCGAGGAGAATCTTGCAGGTAAAAGCCATGTTCATTTACAGTGGAAGCCGTTTTATATTCAAAGTTATCTTGGGGGGAAAAAAGGAAAGATTTTCATATTCACCCTTTTACAACAATTTATTATTGTTTGAAATGGTATCTTCTGCTATCTTTCAAAAATGGCCTACAAACCTTTCGCGCCTCCCCTGCTCCAAAACCAACCCAAACCCCAAGCATGACTGCCAAGCAGGAAACCTGTGCATTTATCAGGTCCAACTTTAATTTCTGCCCCCCCCCCCTTTTTTTTTTTTTTTTTTAAAAAAGCGCATAGTAGTTAACTGCTACGATGATCAAACACATGCAGAACGCAAGTTCTTTCTGTCATATTCTAGTATACAGGTATGTGCTACTTACCACATCAGGAAAAAACCATAACTATCATTGTTTCTGAGACAAAGCCAGTTATCGCTCCAGAATAACAAAACTGGGCTTGTCAAGATGCACTGACGGCAAGAAGAGTCTGTATTTAACCTGGACACATTCACATTCTACTGACCTTGACATTGCCCATGCTCCCTACCTTGGCATGGAACTATAATAAAGCAAATATACCTGCAAAAACTCACTGGGATTTTTTTTACTTTTAAACTGTGTTTAAAAAATTGCACGGTCTATTTTGAAGATAATTATTCAGTTAACGCAAAACATTTTTGGTAAACACAAAACACACCAATGTTCATTGGTTACGTACATACAGGGTACAATGAACACTGTGAATTAACAGTCACAGCTGGCTGTCTCCATAGAAATTGTAACAATGAAGACTAAAAAAGACTGTTAATATAATCAAATACTGCTTCAGAAAATTAAAGGGAAGAAGGTTCAGTTTGTTAAAACCAGGATAGCGATTCATTAGAAACACACACCACACTGTAAATATTTTCAGACTACTACACAAAACTTCAGAACAACGCGTGCTTGCATCAGGATTAGTAATTAGACTTTTTAATAACTCTTTAAGTTTGAACTGTGCACAAAAATCCATCTCATATTTGTAATAAACAAAATGCTTAAACGTACTTTGTCAAAAAAATGATCTACAGCACCTAAAAAGCAGCAGAATGCGGAGCTGCAGTATATGACAGATCCAGTCAACACATCTGCAAACTAACCCTCTCATTTCCCAGAAATCACAATGTAGCTGTGAATATTTTTCAGCTTTTCTGGCACTCCCAGGGACAGACATGATCAATTTTGCAAGCAGAAAGAACTGGAACAATATAAATTGACTGCCAAGAAGGTTCCCCACAGCATTCCAAAGAATGCTCTATTTTTAGCTTCACAATTTCACCTCTGCATAGAGAGTGGTCTGACAGAAATGCAGCACTCAGCAGAAAACCCACACCTGCCATAGCAGATTGCCTCATTACACAGAAATACTCTGAAACAGCAGACAAAAAAAGAAGCGTGTTTCTTAATATTTACATAATTAAAAAGAAAACACTGTTAATACAAGAAAAAAGTTAATTTATCAACCTGTAGTTCAGTTTCATGGTAACTGGGACCCCATAATCATGGCAATCGGAAATGCCTTTTTCTTAAAGAGAGTTTTCTTCTCCCAACATCTTTTGGACAACCAAAGAATTTTTAATGAAAGTGAACCTCTCAAATATTTCACCAGAAACCCCTTTAAAAAGGAAGATAGGAAGCAGCTGAAAAAGAGACCGGTTCACTGTGAGAAATGTAAACCTCTCAGACAGTGTTACGGCCCCGAATCCAACTGCTCATAGATAAAGTCAGGCCACTCCATAACATTAAACCAGAAGTGGCTACAGTTGCCGTGGTCTCAGAAGCTGTCATCTTTCATCTAAATTTGTCTTTGGAAAGTTATTTCGTAGTTCATAACTGCTTTATGAGATGAATAAACTCCACGGCTTTTACGCAATGCAAGATTTGTTAATTCTCATTTTTGACCAGAGACATTGCTGTATTAGCCAAGTAACATGCTGCCTTTTGTTGCAAAACCAGCCATTGCTAATAAGCATCAACCATTCGGATGTAGCTTTGCGTCAACTTAACACAAATATTTAGAGCTGGAAATTATCTCTCTTGTAGATTTATTTTAATACACACCATCTCATGAACAGTTTACAGAACAGAAAACACAACGCGGAACCTTTCACGTCAGAGTGCTGATTCAGATTTGCCTACAGAGCAGTAAATGAGAGGCAGCAATGGCTAAGTAGCAATTTGGAGATTTTGAGTTAAACGCTAATTATGCAGTTCTCTACCATTAGTGCTAGAAAACACCGAGTAACCAAACAGGACCGAACGCAATTATTGGCTGGCCCACCCCATCGCTACTTAAACATGATCCTTGATGTCAGGGTTACAGGTAGAAGGTTTGTTATCGAGCTATCTGCACAGCTTATTTTATTTCTTCTAGGACACACAGGGAGATTTTAGCTGCTGATGCTTGTCACCCTGTCCACATTACAGGCAGCGAAATTCAGTTAAAATGTAAAGAACTAAAAACAGACAAGAGAGAAACTTACTTACCTAATAGCAACCGATTCCTCCCTCTGCATCTCGGTGCTGATGCACCATCACCCCATGCTTTCAAATTCAGACTGTTTTATTTAGCTACATATATACACTGGGCTGTTCCCGATTTAGAGTGTGTGCTACTCATGTAGGGTGTCCCTGGAAATGGGGAATAACCCCGGCTGAGCCTCAGACTTTTTGCTATTAAGTAGCCTAGGTATTAAAAAAATCTGAGGAAGGCAGGCAGGTTGGCTAACACATCTTTAAAAGCAATAGATAAAACAAGTTGCAAAACTGAGTAATTTGTCTTCCTTTGAAAAAATGTCAATATACTTCCACTTCTGAAGAGTGTGACTCTTCTTTTCAGTGGTGACCTATTTTGCAGTAACCAGGTAATAACAGTATTTTAAAATGACCTGACAACCCTACCATAAACGGGCATCACATCTTGATCATTCTGCAATGAAATAATCCCGCCTAAATTTGTGACCTGAACCTTGAAAAACAGCTTCATCGTATCACATGGCTGCTATAGGAGCACTGCCTATAGCAGACTGCAGAAGAGGGATCAATCCCTCTTACAGGCTACTTCATAGAATAGCTATTAAGAATTCCAGTTAATATTTGTAAAAGCTGATCTTTCATCCTACTTCTATAGAGGAACGCATAATTGGGGGTAGGGGAGGAATTAAAAAGTCCTTCTTCCTGAAGAAAATTAAAAAAGATGCTAAATGTAACATATTCAACTAAGACATGCTATAAAAAGCATGATTTTTAAGGATCTCTGCCTCCAAACATCATTCGTTACTTCTCAAAGTTTTGACTGTGAATCAAGCTATTACTCAGAAGTAAATTTGTTTCAGGAATCCAAATCTTATTAAAGTAACAGTATTTTAAAGTACATGTTATCAGAATAATGGTAGCTACAGTTACAACTTCTAAGGAAAAAAGGCAATGGGAAAGAAAGGAAACAGAAATACAGCTTGATGACATTCACAGAAAGGTAACTCAAACAGTAGAAAGTGTTTACTAGAAATAGGAGGAGCAGAAAACTAATTCCAACCACTTAACTCTCCTTATATATTCAATTCAATATCCAGACACCTCTAACCATTAGGACAGAAAGACAAAACAGTATTGCCACTGATCTTCTGCACAGCTGTCTTTTCATGCCACAACATCTAAAATCAGTATATTTTGTTTAAAACTTTCAGTTCAGGTACATTTCTGCAAGGTTACATCATTTAAAGGTACTAATTTGTCTTAGTTTGAAAGTTACTAAAAAGTTAGTTCCCAAGTTTTTTAAATTATTCAGTTCTAAACTTAAAAAAATATCCTCTAATGAAAGTTACAGCATGAGCCACTCATAGTAATGGCTCAAATCTCAAGTTTCGTGAACAACTGACTCAAACTTTTCTACCTCAGGTTAGTTACACTTTCCATGCCCTATCTGAACTTTCACTTTATTTGAAATTATACAGTAAATAAGTATAAAAAGCAACCCCAGGAGAACACACACACACTAGGTGTTCTAATAAAAAGCTGAAAGAGTTCAACAAACCTGTCTGCTGTCCAGGCTGTGCCAATGGTTGGTTTTGCTGCGTGTTGTAATGGACAGAAACAGGACGATATTGTTGACTGGAGTGCGGATACTGATTGGGAGTACAATAACAAGCTGGCATCTAAAAAGGGACAACAGTTAAAAGAAACTCACTACCTGCATGCTTATAGAAGGTGGACATCTAAATGTGAAAAGAATCACGTGATAAAAAAAGGATAAAACACTTACTAAAAAGGTGCAACTAATGTTAAATGGTTTAGCAGTTTAAAAATACTACATAAATTCCCTCTTTAACAGCTGATTTCTTCTATTTTCACTGTAGAAGTAACAATTCCCAAATTCCACAAAGAGACACCTGAGACACTAGAAAGCTATGCAGAACATGAGTTTTACCAGCTACAGGTAAATACCTGGGTGATTATTTCTCCTCACGTAAGCTGAAGTCACTAATTTCAAAGCACGTAAGCCAGAAAAACCCCTCGACCCCAGTGTAAATGCACACAGCTGCAATGGAACCGGGAGCCCCACGCCATAGAAAAAGCTCATTAACAGAACAGCATGGTCAGTTTTTAAATATAGATTTTGGAAAAAGATGGATGGAAAAAGAGCCATGGTACCTGTGGCACAGGTTGCTGCATATATCCCTGCTGCTGGAGTACTTGCTGGTTGACAGGGTGGCTAGATGTCGAGTAGCCCGGAGCAGAAACCGGTTGGCCAGAGGCAGGGGGTGGCGGAGCAGCTGCGATGATATAACCGGACTGCTGTGGGGGCTGGAGGACTACAGTGGACTGGAACATAGCAGTATGAGGTTCTGCTGGATCAGCAGGTGGCTGGCGGGCAAGACTCATATGGCTAAATTGTGATCCTAGGTTGTCTTGCTGTAATAGTTAAAAAAGGAAAAGTTACATCCACAAATGTATGTTCAAGGAAAAAAAAAAAAACCAACAAATGAATGGCACAGCCAAATATCTGAGTAAGTTTCAGATATGCATGTCTCAAATTACCGCGCGTTAGCAACATCAGCCAAAGAACAACAGGAAAGAACAAGACGGGACACAGTAGTAAATCATCTTCAAGGGTAACAGCAGGAAAGAACATCCACATTCAGAGACTTCACTCATTTCACTGCCCATATTCGATTTTTGGGTTACATCTGCCTCTATCTACTTATGGTAAGAATTCAATTGTCAAAAATAAAGCCAGAAGTTGTGTCACTAACATTTTCTGATTGGCCTCCAAAGCTGGAGTGAAAACTTCTAACCCCAGTTAAAACAGCAGAAGCCATTAGTATTGCTGAAGTAATTTTTGATTTGAAGAGCTTAAGTTAATGAGGCTCTAATCCTGAATAACAAGGTACATTCCTCTAACTTGGTATTATACTGCATGCAAGGATTAGGTTTTGGTTTTTTTTTTTAAGCCTGAAATCAAGTAACAGTGCAAGAAAAGTGTTCTAGTGGTTACCTGCTAGCTGTATTTTATTAAAACCTGAAACTATGATGCTGGTTGCACTGAGCACCGCAGGAGTCCTGTGAAATTTGAAGCTTCTACTACTGTAAGGCCAAGCTGCTTCTTTTTACAAGCAATTCTCCATCAATTTATCAACACCCTGGAAATTGGAAGTTATGAGTAGTACTGTATTTTTTTTGCTAAACAGGAAGATTTGGTTCATACTTCAAAAGTGGACCCTCCAAGCATGGAGGAATATTAGAAACGTTTTAAGATCACCTGATCGTTTCTTAGATCATCCTGAAGAAGATAGGAGTTAATCAAGAGAGAGTAAGCATAAGCTGTGTCTTTCACTAATTAGCTACATTCAAATTTTATGCTGAAATTTTATAGTTTCCAGGCTAAAGATACTCTTAATTACCACTGGAAATGCAAATTTGCACCTAAAACTTTATTTAGAATACCTTTGCAGCTCGAAAAGCCCTATTTCCATTAGATTAACAATCTAAATTTGCCTTTGGCATTTCATCCTTTAATGATGCCTGTTAACACAACCATAATGCTTTTCTACATTGCATTTTACATTCTGCTTTTCATAATGCCTAGGCTTAGAGAGGAGATACTGATATTTAATTATGAGTTAATATTACCTCTAAACACATCCAAAGAATAAACCCAAACAATACACATTTATTTCTGTTACACTATCGGTATGAGTAAATTCTGATCCTGTCAGGTTGTCCTGCAGCGGTGCAGATAGTACAAGCACGACTGACCACTGAAACAGGGTATTACCAATAAACAGATAATGCAAACTTTCCTGGTACCAACTACAGATGAGTTGCATTTAGATTCTGAACCAAGACCATCAATCCTTTTCACTATGTTACCTAAGTTACCATCAGCAGAACTGAATTTTTGAAACTGCCAGCACACTTAGTATTTGAACCCATTTCCTGAATGTGAAATGCTTTGAACTTATAAACCCGGGAGGAGTTTTATTTTCTGCTTTAACAACCATATGCAGAAAAACGATTGTGAATCCTAGCACAGAGCCACCTGAACTAGCTGCTCCTGACAGCAATTTAGTCATCTGCTAAACTTGCATAGGAAGCTCACGTTGGTTAACAACTGTTCTCATTACTAAGGAGGTAAACTATATTGACTGCACACATGTGTATTCAAACTCTAAAACAACATGAGAAACAACATCGCTAAAAGAAACCCACCACCCTCCACGAAGTGCAGTTCCTTTTAGAACTGTATGCCTAAAGCGCAGATAACAGTTACAATATAGTTTTAATTACATGCAGACTATTGAATTCAGATAAATCTGTATCTATTTTTAGGAGACATTTCTGATTAATGTTGAAAATAACAACAAAAAAAAACCAACTCTGAATACACACTAAAATAGCTATTGTATAACATTGTGGTGCTTTAACCTTGGCTGGCTGCAAGGTGCCCACCAGGCTGCTCGATCACTCTTCCATCCTTAGCATTACAGGGGGACAAAATAAGATAAAAAGCTCTTGTATCAAGAGAAGGACAGGGAGATCGCTCACCAATTACCATCACAGGCAAAACAGACCCAACTTGGAGAAGATTAATTTAATTTATTGCCAACTACTAACAGAGTAGGATAGCGAGAAATAAAAACAAAACTAAAACCAGCTTCCCCCAAACCCCTGCTTCTTCCCAGCCTCAACTTCACCCCAAACTCTCCTACCTCCTCCCCAAGTGTCATAGGGGGATGGGGAATGGGGGCTCATAACTGATTCACAACACTCCCTGCTGCTCCCTCCTCCTCCTCATGCTCTTCCCCTGCTCCAGGATGGGGTCCCACCCACAGGAGATGGTCCTTCATGAACCTCTCCAACATGGGTCCTGCCCACGGGCTGCAGTTCTTCATTAATTGCTCCAGTATGGGTCCCTTCCATGGGGTGCAGCCCTTCAGGAACAGACTGCTGCAGCATGGGTCCCCCATGGGGTCGTAAGTCCTGCCAGCAAACTTGCTCAAACGTGGGCTACTCTCTCCATGGGGACACAAGTCCTGCCTGGAGCCTGCTCCTGCTCTCCACAGGCTGCAGCTGCCTTCAGGGCGTCTCTACCTGCTCTGGTGTGGGATCCTCCAAGGGCTGCAGGTGGATATCTGCTCCAGCATCTGGAGCACCTCCTCCCTTTTCTTCTCACTCCCTTCCCTCACATCTGCTGCACAGTGGTTTTTACCCTTTCATGACTGACTCAGCTTTGGACAGCGCAGGGTCAGTCTTGGAGCTGCCTGAAATAGGGGCAGCTCCTGGTCTCTTCTCGCAGAAGCCACCCCTGCCAAACACTGCCACATAACCCCAACACAAACATGTATTCATTAGAGTATCAGAGCAGTTGGGGGAGTTGAGAAGCCTCAATTTTTGACCTGGACTCGTAGTTCAGATTCCGCCTTGGAGAACTCTTCCCATTTACTAGGTTTCAGTTTCAATTTGTGTGGTTTTTTTGAACACAAAAGACTAAGATATTTCATTTCCAGCTTCTATTTATATTAAACAAGGGATGCTAGTGTAGGGGGAGTGTTAAGAGTTCTGGCAAAGAGGCTAGAAAAAGGTAACCTCAAAAAAACAGCACAGCTGATCCCTCAAGAGGTATCAGTGTTCAGGAGAAGAACAAGCAGACAGAAAGAAACAACTAGAACGGACGGGAAGAGGTTAACTGAGAGATAGAGAGGTACTGACTGGCTAACAAAACAATAGCATTGAAAAGCTGTTCCTTTATGAAAGAAAATAATATATATCTAAATAAAGAGATTTATAGATCTAGCCTTAATTGTCTACATTTCTGCTGAAGTTGAAATAAACACTGTAAAAACTCCCAGGAACTATTTTCCCCCACTAAGGTAGTATTTTACGATGATTGAAAAGCTAGCCAGTCATTACACTGGTATCACACACCACTTACAAACAAGCAAGCAAAGGTCAGCATCCACTAAAGATTAACCCATGCAGAAAGGAGATGAACAGAAGATATAATACCACAGAATATTGCTGCGTAGAGGAGACTGGCAGGAGCGGAGGTGGATAAGAGACTGCAGAGTACTGAACAGGCTGGGAGGAAGGCTGCAGAGGCCGCATGGGCTGAAGGAATAACAGTTAACATGGTTAACATCAGATTAAGAGAAGTGAAAACAAAGTCAAAGTCTTTTGTAATTGAAAAAAGCAACTATGCTCCATTACGAGAAAGGGAATGGATACTTCTTTAAGTAATGTATACTACTTTAAGACTGCACAGAATTAAAACAAAAGTAATTTTCACTATCTCAGTCTCCCAGCAGAAATGTGTTTGCTTTATTTTTTATACATTAGATTTAGCTCTAAGTCAGCAGGTTGCTTCTATTTAATATTTACTGTTTCTTTCAAGGGAGATTTTTTTGAAGTTATAAAATAAAATCTAGACGTGCATTCTAAATACAAGTTGTTTCAAAGCATCTAAAGGCAGAATGAATTTACTACTAACCACCAATTAAAACCTATTATTTTCACTTATTCAACAATACTAAAATATTTTCTCTAGATTTTGGTTATTTGAACATCAGAGAGGTATCATTGCTGATAATATTTCAGGCAGGTTCAACTCCAGTATCCGTTGAGAAGGCAATCATAGTAGTAGTAAAGAATTTCTGAAGAAAACGCCAAGTACCACACACACACTTCTGTAAACTAGGTAAGGAGAAATAGTACTAATGAGCCTTTTGCAAAACAGACCATCTCTACTGCGGCATACGCAGGTATCCTGAATGGAATATTTAAACAGGGAAAATGAACAAGGATAAAGGTTTAGATTCTAAAAATAACTTTTTGATAAAATTTGAGAACAATTTGAAAATACTACAGGAGACTATAGCCAGTAGCTTGGTGCCTTCTCCTGTCCAGACACACTCTTTTCTTTGCTTTTCTTTTCAAGGGCTGAGATTAAAGACAATCTGGCCTATTTTACTAAATTCCTCTTGTACAAGACAAGGATAAAATATATCCTGTACTTCAGTGTGCAGTTTTGTGAGCAGAGTAGGCCAAAGTGCTACTTAAGAGATGTTCATACTCTACCAGTCCTAAGCTACCTCTTTTGTGCCACCAGTACAGTTCAAGAATTCATCAGGCTGAAAGATAACGTTAAGACAAGGAAACGAAGATTTCAGATGGATTAACTCTCTTCCCAGGTTGCTGACTCTATTACTGTTAATGCCAGGGGTAACCACACAGCGTGACTAAGGATGATGGCAGAACCTCTTTTCCAGAGCAATTTAGCCTTGGTAGGTTTTCATACTAAAGTATTTTCTATATTTTTAGGAAAAGGCTGCCCACCATGTTAAGTTATTAGCAGAACTGACAGTTCCAAGGAATGTGGGGGTAAAAAAGTCCAGTTACCCATATCTATGTCGCTATTACTTCTTAGGATACACTCCAACAGAACAAACCTACTGATCCCTTGTTATCAGATGGCAATACACAGCATCAGTCACCAATACAAGCATCATGTATTTGACATGTGCACCTGTGAGAGGATGTGATTAGCTGCTGGCTGTTGCTGAGGTGGTGCGGGAAGAGGTGGCTGTTGCGGAGGTCCAGGCACTTGGGTCCTAACAGGTTGCTGAGGCATAGGAGGATTGTACACAACTGGAGTGCCATCTGGGTTAAGGAATGGCTGACCTGAGAAGGTGGAAGAGAGCAAACACAACCAAATGCAGCCAGCTGCATCATCTAAGTTTGGAGACGTAAAATAAAGACAAACACATTCACAGTAGGCAAAACAATTAAAATAATAACATTTGAAAATAAGCAAAGTCATACTGTTTCGCATGACAGATTTATGCCAAATCCCCACATGACATTTATAATAGCAATGACTAAACAGGCCTCATTTGACAAACTGCATGCAGTTAAAAACCAAAACATTTAAGGTAAACAAAGATACCCCTGTCCTTACTTAGTGAACATGGATAAATACTTGCTGTATCCTACTTGTCTTGAAAACTCATTTTTAATTAAGTGGGACTGAAAAGGGCTGGAGTAATAAAGGAAAACCCAACTAAAAACACTATTTTAAGGATCTTTTAAGAGGCAATTAAATGAATCTCCTTTAATCAGTTTGAACACCAATCAGAACACAGGAGAGCTTAAAGGCAAATATTTTAAAAAACACATATGAAGTAGTAGTTGCAACGGTACTCCCATAACTGCTAATGAGATTACTGCTAAAGGACTCTCTTCCCCCATCCATAGATGAATTGGCTTTTAGCTTTCAAATGAAACAATGTAGTATTATTCTCCTATTTACTAATTTGCAACTTCAATATTACAGCAGTGGATGAATGAAGAAGAATGGAAGAATAAACTATTTAAAAGTAAATTAGAAACAGTGATTCATATTGGTGCCTGGGTTGGGAAAAACCAAAACAAATCAAAGGAAGAACAGATGAGCTAGCAGTGACCTGTGTCTAGCTGCTTAACGACATGTGTCTTGTACTGGCTTATTTTCATACTTAAGGTCCAAATACTGACGTAAATTTTTTCTCCTCCAATATAAATATTTTCTTGTCTGAGATTCTTCCCAGAAAGGTATCAACTGAGACTAAAGCCTTTGCACCCTAGCCAGGGTCCTATCAGAGCAGACTAATGCTCCTTCAGACTTCTTCATCCCATCCTATTTAAATGCAACTGGCCAACATAAAAGTGTAAAAGTTACTGAAGAGAGGACTGAGGCAATTAATACAAGGATAGCCAGGAAGCATGAACAGACTTGCTGTACTCAATTTAGCTTAATGGATTTCTTTTTAATGCCCCCAAATCAGGAATGTTCACATAAATAGGGAGTCAGGTTTTCTTATTTCTTTCCACCACTTTCTGGTTATCACTGGAGCTTAACTTGTTTCCTGTAGTGGCTGAATAAGAACTGTCTTTTCCTAATTACTGTCTTCAGCAACTGAGAAGAATGACTCTGTTGACCTGAGGTCATTCTGACTCTGTCAGAAATGCTGAGAAACGAATCTATATTTTTTGAACTCTAACTCTCATTTGGAACAATAAAGCCAGATGAACAGTTATAGAATATAATGATTTGAATACTCAAGTCGAAAGTTTGTATCAAGTCGAAACAAAATATTCCTTGTTCTGGAAGCCTAGTTTATCTTCTATTAGACACTCATTAGATATTAACATAATCCTCTGTTATGAAAGGCTATTAATGACTGTTTAAATACAATAATAAAATGGATAAAATGTAGGAAGAATCAAATCTGAAAAATCAAGCTAATTTTAATGAATATCAGAGTCAAGTTTACAATTCTGCTGCCTTTTCTGAGGGGGGTGCAAGTACAAGAAGCTTTCAGAAGGAAAGCTTTCACAATCACATTTGTTTCTCTGCCCTCCCCTGTTGCTATGTGGAAGTCCCATCAGTGTAACAGGGAAAATGACCAATGGTACAGGAGGGAGAAAGTGAAACTAGTCACATGCAAAACATTGACAAGGACATAACTGAAACGAAGATGACTCAAAACCTGCTATTTTTAAAATGAAAAAACTCGATCATGTTTTACATGATATCACTTTCAAGCTGATGGTATCGTGTCAGTACCTGCAGTATCTGTTTTGCTGTACCATAACTTTAAAGCTTTAGCACAGTCATGCTATAATGTTGGCTGTCATTTTTCATATGATGTGTTTGTGGGCCAACTCTACATCAAATAAGAACAAAGTACTCTAGCGTACATAAGCACTAAACCCACTTATTTTTCTATCCAGACTTGCTCACTAGTCATCATTATTTGTCTTCAGATGGTCAACACACACAATGGAAAATTTATGCAGAAGGTGTGCAACCATCACATAAGAACTAGAAAAGCTAAGTCAATAGTGCTGTTGTCCAGACCCTAGATCTAAGATAGCGAATACACCCACCTCCAAATCCAATGGCTACCTATGAAAATTAGATGCTAGAGCTAGCCATTTGTAACCAATTTTTTTAGCAGGGTTGCCTTGAACTATTCGTTTATACATTAACGCATTTAAGAGAATTCTTAGGTAGAATATCAATATGCAGAACCATTAATAAAAAAGAGCTCAAATTTTGTATGCAACAGCAATTGATTTATATTAAGGAAAAAAGGGGAAATATATCCCAACGTTAAATCTTTTAGTTATAGAAGAGAAATAATTTAATAACTGATCATTTTAACAACCCCAATGAGAAAAATTTAATTTAAAGTGTCACATGCACTTATATTCAGACATAAAGTCCATCTACAGAATGATGGGAAATATATCCTGAAGTATTTCCTTTTCTACACAGAAAATAAATCTTTAAACTAAAATAAAAATATAATAATTTTCCAAAGATTACTATGTGTTGCATAAAAGGTAAATTAAAATTTCCTGGATTTCTTAACTTCTACTATAAAGTAAAAGTTTGCCCAGAAAATGCTCACTAGTCATTTAATCCAGACAAGTAATTACACCTCTCCTTGCACCTACATTATGAAGTATCAATTTCCTACTACTTACTAAAAATATCAGTATTAGCCAATTACGACAATATTGATTTTATCCTGTTTTAAGCTGACAAACGTAAGTTTAGAAACAGCATGTAACCTCACGCTTATTTCTTTCACTTGTATTAAGTCAGTGCCATGAGCATAGAGACACATGGATATGTTGCGACAAACAAAATGAAGGATGATAAACTCTTTCAAGTCAATATGAATACTTCTTCAGGCTCCCTCCCCTCACTGAAACTGTTTTACAGTAGCACTGGGAAAGACTTTGCCCTCTCCCAAAAAAGGCTGAAACAATTACTTTAAGTTATTCTGCGTTCTGGATAATAAATCACAGGATTTTCATATTTTGTGCAAATTACTCATACAGGTTAAAACTTTACTACAGAAAATCAAGTGAGTTTACTTATTCCTTTAATCCTAGAGTCATGCTTTCTTTTTAAATTAAGTGCACTGAACGAACACAACCACAGGAAAAAACCAAAAGTGAAAAAGAAAGGACAATACTGACACTCAGTCTTATGCAAACACTCATGCATTTTTCTTCAAGTTCTCAATTGTAACAAAAACATCCACAAGCGGGTACCAACCTGTTTGCGGGTTGATCAGAATACTGCCAGGCGGTATGCCTGCCGCTTCCAAGGGAAGCAAAAAGAAGCTAGTGCTAGTAGGTGCCACTTGCCCGCTTATGCCACCATCAAAGGAAAGAGAGTTACTAGTGCTGACAGTTGGATAGACGGCAGGCGTGCCATGAGAAGGCTGGCTTAGAGCTGGCACTGGAAGAGGCTGCTGGGTGTGAGAAAGAGAACCCGTGGATGACCCTACACTACTAGAAGACTCTGAACCTAGGAAAGGAGTAATGAGAAATTGTTTTTACCTAAAGACAGAAACATCATGCTCACTTAAAATATATACTTGTAAATGCTTACCCTTAGAGCCCAGTGTTAAGTACATTATTAAACAGTGGCCTTTGCAATGAACTTCCCCTTCATCTCCCCTGGAATATCATTACAACATTCCTTCTGTGAACCAAGGGTCAATTCAGCACTGCTTTGCACTGTAAAGTGAGGCTTTCATATCTCAGTCTGATTTTCTGGACAGAAGATACATGCCTGCACACATGCACGTGTGCCAACATTCAGTTCATCTGCAATTCATTTCAGTGATCGGTCACTTATTCTGAAGTGATGCCCGCACATTTATCAATAGGATACACCAAAGAGATGAACGCACAGCCTACAACCATTGTGTATATGCAGGCCATGGGGTAACACAGATGCAGAGGGCCCAATGTCCCTTCAGACATGCTAGCTAAATTCACATGCTCTGTAGATGTAGCCTGCATGCAAGCATTGACCATTTTCTTTTTTTTACTACTAGATGTCAGAGATCTTCTCTGACTCACCTGCTGGATAAACTACAGAATACTAAAAAACCCAAAACTATTTTTTTTCCTCCTCTGACAATTTTCAGACTGAAGTCAAGAACACAGCTGGAAAAAATTATGGTAATATGGTAGCTTTAGCCTAGTTTTATGCAACAGTTCAAATTTCCGAAAAAGCATGAAATAGCTGATTGAAAGCAACAATAATTTCACAGATATGAAGGCCTACAAACATTGCAAGGCAGCGGTGAACCAGATCCTGAGCTTTCTGAAAGCCAGCGCATGCAGCTAAAAGCAATATTCCAAAAGTATAACATGGAGAGGTCTGTAGAACTGCACTGTTCCTAGATCACCGTATACCTAGATCTCTAGGTATACAGTTTATTGTACTTTTTATCAAGTCTTTTCTATTTTACTTGCAGTACTTGGGAGAGGGAATATAGTTGTTTAAGTTTAGGTACTCTTCATTAGCAGCCTCTATACAATCTAGAAGGGAAAGCATGACTCAAAAAGGGCTGCGACAAAATGTATCTACTGTTTGAAGTTACTTTGTGGTCCTTCATGAAAATTTCTAATTGTAACCCTTTCACTTCTGTGTATGAAAAGATTATATGGCTTGAAGCATTTGCTGATGCTCACTGTTAACGTTTTTCCTATTGCTAGATAAAGTGAAATACAAAGATATTAATTGTAAACTGGGCAAAATAGCATATCCCAGCTCTGCAAAACAATATTCACCTGACCAGAGGTACTTTGATCAGATTTGTTTACAAGTGTATCCACTTCTAGATTACATAGAGAAATCAGGCTGAAGCCATCGTAATTAAAGCCAATTACATCTTTGATCAAAATGAACAAACAAAACCAATCTCAACACATGCAAAATCACCATAGCCTGTAACTGCAGTGAAGCAACAACGACCAAGATAGGCATTCTGAACTTTGAATGTTAACTCTCTGAACGCCAAAATAAAGTTTGCAGCTAAATTTTAAGAATCCATTTATGTTCTTGCAGTTTAGAAAACAAATATTTCTAAGAATGTATTTTATATATACACTATTGTCAGGTTGTAGTTTCTTTTCAAGCTGTGACAAATAGTATTCCTATACTGCTAAATGAAATAACTCAATATGATGGCACAACTTTTCAGCACAAGCCAAAGTACCTTGCAATGTAATTTTTTTTTATACAAAGAAACATAATTTGTAACTGTTTTACTGCATTAAGATACAGAAGCGTGGTGATACACCTATAGGGTAGTGGTGGTTTCAGGGAAAGCAAAAAATGTGAACAGATCCTCATGAGAAATTAGTTTTATAAATATTGACAAAGCCAAGCATAACACAAGCAAGCAATAATATTCTGCTTTCTTACAGTTCTACTTCAAAATCTGAAGTACAGCATGCGTAATGCACCCATGTATTACAAGCCTCAAAATTGTCCACAACCAAGATTATCTATGGGATCAAATTACCTTGGCATTTCGAGTACAAGTATTGACTAAATTTCATTTTTGCCCCACAAAAAATTTATATCCATATTTTCCAAAATTCCGTTTTGACATTAATTACAAGTTAACACACCTTTGAAACCCAGAATCTTATGAGTATTTTCCCCCACTATTTCTGAATCTTAAAATTAAACAGTACACTTTGTTCCACTGATCTGATTTTTCAGCAATCTAAAAATTAAGTGAGCTTTTTAGTCATATTAATTTAAATTTAACAATGGCACTGGAATACAAACATAACTAACAGTTCATAGGCTTTAATGCTGTTTTTTCCTAGCTAGTAGGACAGCAGCGCGGTTTCCCCAGACTGCACAATGCAGCTTTGCCACACTGAAACTGACGACTTTATTAAAAATAAAAGCTTAAGAGTTCAAGTACTTACACTGATAAATGTTTCCAAATCCTTTGTACGAGATTAAATGCATTTAGCTTAAAGCCGCCTGTAACGCACTTTCAAATTCTACTTCCAAATGTAAAAATCTTCATTTAATTTGTTACCCGAATTCTAGCTCTCCGAGGCAGTTATGTGCTACAGGCTGGGTCTACAGCCATTTTATGTGTGCAGCCACCAATGGCGCCCAGAGGGAGCTGTATGCATGGAGCACCTACAAGACTGAGGTCTCTACATGTGTACACATCTGCAATAGGCATCAAGTATCAAACCATCAGGTACTTCACTGCTACGTAACTATGTATTTGTACAGATTTTATTATACCTGTCTTAGACAGCCTGCCTGTGCTTTTGCTGCTTCCAGAGCTATCTCCTCTTGTCAGAACTGATATCCCACTGAAGCTGCTGGCTTTCGTTACAGCTGGCTTCAGATTGCGGATGGAGCTATCAGAGTCGGTGCTGCTCCAGGGACGGGGTTCACAATACTTCAGCTCATTCTCAGTACTGCTCTGATGGCTGTTGGCTGATCTCCCTGATGTTTCCTTATTGATTCTGTAAGTTATAAACTAAACTTTTAGCACAAGCATCAATTGCAAAATAAGGGAAAAGAAAAAGAAAAAAAAAGAAAGAAAGAGAAGGTGAAATGCATGCAGAATACTTCGGGATTTTATTTTTTTTTAAAGAAAGCATCAAATACCTAAGTATCTGTCGTCTTTGTTGTGTACTATTAGTTTCTTCCTCCTGGATTCTGTTGACATTTTAATAAGATAACTTAATATTTATTAAGAAAATGGGAAAATTAAACAGAATTAAACTGCAAATTTTCTTACCTTTTATCAGTGAAATAATTCTCTTGGGAACACAGGGACTGAGGGGCAAAGAAGTGTAGAAATTAATATGAATGGCATCTAGAACCCCTACTACAGTGCAGTAACAAAACATGCTCCAATTTGAAGTCTTTTGTATTATACATGGACTTTTACAGCATACTTCTTTGTATTAAGCTGCCTGAAAACTTAACCTCTTTGGTGGATTATTGCCATGTTACGGGGGAAAAAGACAATATATAAAGGCCCGTCTGCAGGAAACAGAAGTTAGTGTTAGAATAGTTACAATGCTGATCGTTTTGTTTATATCAGTATTTTTCTGAAGTTATGATTCTTCCATTGGGCCTTCACTGCCTTGTGTAACTTCCAGCAGATGTGTGCCTTCACAAGGCTGTTAAAACCACCTTGAGTTGCCTTGTCTTCTGCTTGAAAGGGTGAAGTAGATGATGATGCTGGCTACTGCGATAATTGTACTGAATTCTTTGGGTACAAGTACGCATATGCTAAAAAGCAGACAGAATATACAATCAAAAAGGCTATTAACTTCAGTTATGTTGTCCTTGGCTGTGGTTTCTCACATTTGGTACAAAGCTTCTAAGGGTACAATACATGGTAAATGAGTACGCAAAAGAAAAAGGTAATTTTATATCCAAAAGTCTATTCTTTTTGTTCGTAACTAAGGTGAACAAAAACATTTTAAAAAGGCCTTTAGAAAATATTTGAATATAGCAAACTAGCCTCTCAGAGACTATTACTTTTTCTTCAGAACAAAAATTTGGTTTTGGGTGTGTATGAGCTAAAGATAAGTGTCAGAAAAAGTGGGTTATTAGAGGTAATGCATATTTTTGAAGACATTTTTTCCTGTTTCACTCAATTAAATATAATCACCACCTGTGATTGTAGTTTACAATGTTGTCCTGCTTGATAACTCCAGTCAAGAAAGACTAGTCTTCCAGATTTCTGACTGAAATTTCACAGATGGGCATTCAAATCATTTTACTGTGACCATTCATAACGTGTGTCTGAGATAGACACAAGTGAGGAAAAAATAACTTTTTTGTTTTGAAATTATTGCTCTGAGCAACAGTTGAAATGATTGCAGTACCAGAACTCTGTAACTTAAATGTCAGTAAGGGGCAAAATAATGCATTGAAAGAGTTAATGCTAGATAATAACACCAAAATAATTCTTGAAGGTTGCTTGAGTTCTATACAGTAGTAATTCGAGACAACAGAAGGCTTCTCATAAACTTCAGTATCATTTAAAACTCACTCAGGCCACACTAATAATTCTTATCTGCTCAGTCCCCTTCAGAAACAGAAAATTTCCTGAAAAGAAGTACCTTTTAACAAAAACCGCACGTGCATGTATGTGTGTGAAGTAGTCATACAAAAGACCAGAAGATTTTCTTTGATACATACATCTTGTGCAAATATTCTTTCTCTAGCTCTTTGATATTCTTCTTCACGTTCTTCTATGGACTTACTTCTTCTGTCATCTTTTAATCGTATTCTCATCTAAATTAAGTGATACAGTGTCAACTTCTACAAGGAAATAGTATAAATACACCGTCAAATACAGCAAGTGGAAGGAAATAATCCGTTTGTATTTTACCTGGTTGTCATCTTTGTCTAAACTAGAGTTATCTCTCTTAAGGATGTACCGCTTCTGGAAATCATCACTCTTCTCATCCTTTATATGCTCACAAAACTTTTGGTCAGGTCTGTGAAAAGTCATTAGAAAGAGTTTTAGGGTTTTGTAAACATATACTACACACAGTGGAACAAACTGAAATGTACTCAAGATTAATGTTAAATATACTTAATATTCTAGCTGAAGTGATAAGATTTTGGTTGTCCAGGCAATGGAAAAGATACCAAAACCATAAGGTGATGTGTACCCCTGACAAGTCCTGCTCCTGAGGCATCACAAACCTGCTTTTAAAATCTCTTCCTCCTTCAAAGCTTTTGCTTCAATTTCCAATTAAGGTGGCAAGCAAACCACATGCCCTTGGGGAATCAGAAGTGCTCTTGAATCCAGGCTGGTGCCATGCAATGGATATTGGGCATGCATGGAAGTGAAGATAGGTGCTTTCTGCTAGAGCTGTAATACCTCAGAATTCATTTCAAGGGAAAACAAAAGATAAGAAGATAGAGCAGAAAGCATCGAAACTTACAAACTTCTAAAACAGAATTAAGCAAGCGGAGAACAACAGTACAATGCAGGCAAGCACAAGCTTCACAAGATCACAGTAAGAGGATGAAGCAACAGATTATATATACTGTTTTGGTATTTTATCTACTTTGTGAAAGAAAAAGAGATATTCTGCTAACTCTTGTTTAAAAAAAAAAACAACCAAGTACCTAGACAATAAAACTCCTATTGCAAGCGAAGTTCTCAATCAGGAAATATTTGTCTAATAAAAGACACAGCATATGTATACTCTTCTCTATTTCTGTTTCTTTATTCATTACCTAGGACATCTGTATAGTCAGAAGATCTTTTTCTAAAAAACAGCCAAGCCTAACTATTAGTTACTGGATGCCCAACCATAATTAGCAGGCATTTCAGAGAACCTTTAGACTGTCTTACCTCTTTCTTTTAAAGGTCCCTGAATTTACTGCCCTGCAATCACCAACTTCCCACTCCACTGAGACGTCCCAGTATGCACTGGGTTGTTCATGTCAGTAACATCACTGATCGGCGATGGAGCCGGGAATCTGCCTATGAGGAAAAGGTAAGTTTGGTTTTATTCAACATGGAGCAGATCTCCAAGGTTTTCTTTCTAAATTCTTATTTTATATCCAAAGCGATTTAAAATAAGAATACTGAAAACATTAAGAATCTTAACGTCTGCAGGTTAGATGAAATGCCTGCTAATTAGTAACTACACCTATAGGGGGCTTCCAGAGGCCATAAGCTATTTAAATGTGGTTTAGGAAAAGAAAACAAAACAAAAAAAAAGGCATAAAAATGAAGAAATAATCTTTTAGTAGTTCTTATTCCACACTTGAAGTGCTAGACTTGAAGTTTCAGTGTAGAGATGCAGGTAGATGCAAAGGCAAGAGGTTTCAAATGTATGGCTTTAAAAGTCAATTTAGATAGAGAATGTATAGCCAAAGCAAAAACACGTACATGAATACATAAGTTGTTTAACATGTATTTAGGCTTGATATATTTTTCTAGAAACTTTTGATGAGGAAACTGTTCATTTAGGTGAAATTTCAGCGTAGCATATTATTTCAGCTCTACTGACTCCAAAATTAGGATTAATTAGATATTTTTTCTCTCTCCCAAAGCCATGGAGAGCGTACATAGAGACTGGGATTAAGATATAGGCGCTGTAAACTCCTATTTTCACGTTCAAATCATTGACTACTTAAAAAAAAAAACCCCACAGCAAAAAATGGTGTCAGGCAAATGCTTTAAGTTAAAGCTAGAAACTAGGTGGCACAAATATACCAACACCTTAGTCCTTTGTCTTTGTAAGAGAGAATGAGGAGACAGAGCAAGTGCAGAGGACAGAGAGAACAGCTGGGCCCTTTGAATGAAAACATCAGCTCTGCATGGGTTTTGGAGTCGCTGTGGCCCCAGTGCTACATTTTTTCTAATATGGATTTGCCCAGTGCTTTCTCCAAAAACCTCCCAGCCCTCACAGTAAAGTAGCATGCCGTGACTTGTTAACCTAGTTGACACTTCCACTGATGAGATGTCTGTCTTCCCTGCTACATTTATTTTGTAAGGCCATATGAGATCTGTAAGTAACATTATTCCAACAAAAGACTTCAATGCCTGAATTTTCCCAGTAGGTTTTTACAGTACAAAAGCCCAGGTTGTGCAAGTCTTGTCCCCTTCCTTCACCAAATCAAGAAAGAACCCTGTTCTAACTTAAGGACTGGTTCTGCTTTCCAAAAGAAACAGAGAGTGTTCTTTGTACACTTTACCAGTGTAAATCTTTAAACAGAAAAATAGTTGTTATAAATTCATATTTCATGGAAACAAAGTCAGCAATGCATCTCTGTGAGAAAAGCAACAAAAAAAAAATCTTAGTTTACAGATAACATCCCTTTTTCCCCCCAAAAGTTCAACCGTGAAACAGATCACATTATTACACAGCACTGGAACACAAACAGTAAAGATCTGGCAACTACCTCTTCTTGATGCATGGTTCCCAATGAGTAGATAGACCGCTGCTGCTACTGATGCAGCATCATTGCATAATGTATCTCAGGTATTAATCTATGCCTCAAAAACTTTTTTCAAGACTTTTACACTTACATTCTCGTATTGCTAGTTTTATTTACTATGACTGACTTCCCACTCTGGTCCACGTTGTGCTCTAATCCAAAGTAAGCAGCTACCCTGTGCAACAGCATTCTATGGTAAGATGTCATTGGGGGAAACTTTTTTCGTGGAACTCTGGAAGAAAGGAATAGCGACTTTATTTAATAAACAGGAACAATATTGAATTCTTTTTTCCTAGAAGAGTACAGTACTTACTCATTATTACCAATGAAATCTAAAATTTCCTGTTCTAATTTCAGCAGCATCATTCTGTCCCTGAAAATAAAAACACAGTAACTCAGATATGAGACACTCCAATAATTGCAGTTGTATTCGTTTTAAGAATACACAGATAAGATCTGCTATCAAGGGATGATGGCAGACTGTAAATAGGACCACCAGGTGTCAAATGCAGTATTTTTAGGACAAAGTATTCATTTTTCTCTAAGCTGTATCATATTGAACCTGCCTAGTGAAGCATGCTGTTCTCATCTCAGAAATCAGAATCCAGAGATCCTCCAAGTAATCTCTGTCCCGTAGGCTCAACAGAAAGTACAGTCACTGAGAGGACGGCCTCAAGAAGGAAAAGCAGTGGCTAGGTTGCTTCTTGTTGGTTAGCATAGGTAGTAAGATTTGCAGAGGCCTGAACTGCCCCTTGGATTGTGAAGCACATCACGGGATCATTGAGACACGGAGTGATAAAGTACTGATAACAGGAGACACTACTACAACATACCAACAACCAAGTGGTTAAAACCTGGCACATGCTGCTATGTGATGAGATATTAAGAGAATACAAAAAAGCTAAACTCAAGGTGCAGAGATCAACATTAGTCTTAAAAATGCTTATGCCAGTTCTAGTAAATTTCATTACATGTTAATGATTAACTGTCACACAGTTCATAATTTGCACACATCAGATAACTAAGCTCCCCAGGTATTGCACATGTAAACCCACAGCAGACCTTCACCTACAATTTCTTATTTTCATTGGGTTCCTTTATGATTTCAAATAGGAACAACTTAAGGGTCTCGCAGAGGTCTGTACTTTCTAATCTTAGTCTGTAGGACAAAATGGTGTTGGTCCCTTATTATACCTCATTTTACTTTTTTTTGGTCAATAAAATGTAATCCCAATAAATTATCACACTGGAAATAATAACTATAACACAAATGAGTAACAAATAGTGGAACAGCTTTTGCTACAACTTCACAACTCCACCAAGTTAATTTCTTGCCTTTTTGTGTACAGCCACAGGCCTACTATGAAACCCTGTTAAGGAAAAGAACAAACGAGATAGCAACATACTGCAAACCTTAAAGCAACAGAACCGTGTAAACTCTTTTGCTAACAAATCATGGACATGAATTAGGTCAGATTTGGTTCCTAATGTGCAGAGTGAAGACGTATATATCATAACCATGGTTATATGGTAAGCTTACAAAAAATCCTTTGTCTTTACATTCAGTGCAAGGCAGTTTAAAGTAAGAGAAGGCAGTTTGGTCTCTAACAAGCAGATGCCAAGAAAGTACAACTTTTAAAGACGCAGTATTACAGTCCTTTCAGGGAGAGACCTGCACACAGACAGAACTCATTATTTGCCTATTAAACATTAAAACCATTTAAACCATTTCAATGGCCTGAACCTCTGTTCATATAACACACAAGTTACAGTGAACTGGTGTCTCAGACAGCTCGTGCAACAAAGTCTCATCCTAAATAACTGACATCTAGTGTTAAACATTTAAGGGGGCTGAGGGGGGGGAAGGGAGGGGTACAGGGGACAAGACCAAAAAAAAAAAAGGTGGTGTGACACCTCAGGCAAGAAGAAGAAAGAAAAACAAAGTTGACATTATTGATGCTTACCTGGGATTGTTTTTCAATGTATTTACTAAAAATTCATGAAGATCTATACCAGTGGAATCTGTATATTCTTGGCTGGAATCTGAGGATGAGGGGGAGACAGCAAAATCACACTGTGAAAACCCACTAATACTATTCATTTCTAATTATTACTGAACATACTATTTATGGAGCAATACTATGTAATTATTAGTTTAATTTTGGGAATAAATGCCACTTCCAGTTTCCAGGGAAAAGGTTCACAAGGAAAAAACCAAAAATACCACAAAACAAAAAGCTACCCAACATCACCCCCAATCCCTAATTCAAGTGTAACACAGAGGCAAAAGCTTCAGTAACACTGCCAATCTATTAATAAACCGCTATATATATTTGAAGCAGTTTATCACCTTGATTCACCTGATTTCCATCAAGCATCCACATTTTCTCAATATACTTTATTGCACTGTTGTATACACTTCTGAGGACCAGCAGCTGGTCTACAGAATTACTGGATGTTCCCTGAAGAAATACTGTAATTTAGAATGTAACAGTTTAACCTTCATAAATGTTATTTTGTATTATTAAAAATCCCTGGTCTTTTGGGCTTTGTTTTTACAACATAATGTTTAAAAGTTTTCAAAAAAGAGGACCTGCTGCCTCCTTTCTAGTTTCAGTGAAACAAAGTATTAAAAAGTTACACTTTCTTCTCTAAAATCTATCACCGGAAGAAATTATTTAATACCAAATCTCCCCTTATATGAACACCCTCCAGAGTTCCATGTCTTTGAATTCAAAGCTATAGCTGCGTGTTAACAATGTTTTTGGAACTAGATTTTTTCCAAGAACTACCTGCATGCTAACCTAGTCTCAAGTTAGGCACGGCTCAAACTTATGCCTGGGTCCTAGCTGCTCCAGGTCTTTGCGGTCAGTACAGAGAGCAGTCATTGCAAATTAGCTTCTGTTAGCAACGAGGGGACTACTGTACAAAGCAGGGTAGGATTCGGTGTAGACAGAATCTATGCAGGCTTCTTCATTAGACGCAACAGTGCCGGCAGAGGAGCCTCTTGGCATAGGGGAAAACTGGGTGACTGAAGTATCCAATCATCAGAAATGAGACCTGAATTTTTCCTGGAGAAAATCCAAGTCCACGTGAGGACAGGGAATCCCTAGTTCCCTAAAAACAAATTATACCTGGTTCCTTTATCTGCAGAGCTTGTTACGATATCAATCTGGCTGTATATTATCAAGAGAGTATAAAGGAAACCAATCAAGTTTGCACATTTATGATTTGGGATTACTTTTCATTTGGGGAGGCGGGGGGAGGAGGTATGCCTGGTAAAACAACTTCAAGATTGAATAATTATTTACTTTAATTTTCTTAATTTGCAAGTGAGCAATAATTTAGTTGTAATTACTAGAAGGCTGATGCTTAATTTCTAACAGTTTCTATTTTGGCACATCCTAAATTGGGAAGTAATTAACCTCCAGAGGAGATACTGGGTAAATTTAGAACAGCTACCTCTACCTTAGGCATTTTGCCACTTCGCTCTCTACTCCTCATCATTACCTAACATGTTGCATGTTGGGTATCTTTTTTTTTTGGGTGGAGGGGGGATGGGGGTGGGGCTTGGATTTTTTTCCTTAATTTTATTTTAAGAGGGCATGTACTACAAAGTTTGAGCAGGTTATCTCTGAAAAAACCACTATTTGTAAAGACATCATTTCAAAGCCTGAGATTTATAAATGCAGTTAAGTTCTTCATCCCAGAGCTTTTTATTTCACAAATACCTGCTGCCAGCTGGGACGAGATGCACTGAAATGCCACATGAGGAAGGCCTTATGGATTTGAGGGACACAAGATGGACAAGCACTACCTGTCTCAAAAAGAATTGTAGCTTTAAAGCTATTTCCTACACACTGATTGATCTAAGATGTTTATCTAAACATTCTGGATCCTGTATTTAAAGGAAGAGCTGTACAATGATTTGCCAACTTAAATGCATAAAGACTTCTACCTTTAGGAGGCATTAGGTAATGTGGACAGAGACAGGCTTATGTAATTAATTTTACAGTTCTATTTCAGGTTAAAAACCAAAGATTTTCAGCAGCTAGAATAGATTTTCAATCCAGAATGAAGGAATATTAAAGTGAAAACCTAATACTTGTCATTTTTACTTATGTACTTCCACCCTTGCTCTGAACTTTACAAAAAAGTTCTAGATACTATCAAAAGTAAAATAAATAAGTAAAGAAGGTACTGACTTCTGTTGGAATAAAGATCAGAAAAAGTACAAAGGTAGTGGTCATTCTCACTAAGTTTCACAAATCCTGTAACAACAAAGTCTAGGAATAAGATAATAACATCGACTGACTAGTAAAGTCAGTTTTCCAGAGAACACTTGGACACAGCTGAGGCAACCCAATTGCTTTTATGCTGGTCTGCTTAGCCAGACAGGCGAAAAAGGAAAAGCATTTGCTGGAGTACGTGTGTTTGACGAAGCCTTGAAAGCACTGTGTCCTCTGGGACCAGCTCCTTCCCCAGCTCAAAGATGTCTACCCTAATTTGCTTTAGTTGCTAAAAAAAGAAAGAAAAAAAAAAGATACAAAAAACCTCACACCAAAAAAACCACAACAAACCCCACCAAAACAGCAACAACAACAACAACCCACACCAAACAAACTAACAAAAATCCTCAAAGAGCAACATTTATGCAATGATGACCTGGAAGCAAACTGTGTTCTCTCTAAACAGTCTTTATCTACACAGTACATTTAGAAGCATAATGACAGATAGCAAACCTCTTGATAACATTTTTCTGGACAGTTTATTACTGGATTTTTCCTTTTCCGTTTCATCTTTTGCAGGCTTGTCTTCTTTTTCAAAAGAGTGTGACAACTGGATCTGAATTTTCTCCTGTCAAAAGTAAAAATCAGTCATCACGGAAATTATTTCAAACACCACCTGCAGAACTCTCTTGTACTATATTTCCTGCAAAATAAAGAAGTAATAATGAAAATAATTGCCTTCATATTCTTTCTGATCCCTCATATACTTTATGCAACCACAAAATGAAATTATTTATCAGTTAAAAAAACCCTACAGAGAAGGTGTGAAGTACCACATACATTTTAGAATTTACACACACTTCCAGGCCCTGAATGCTAATTCAAAATTAATCCAAAGTATCTTATTTGATACACATATGAAAATATTCCAGTTTTTCAGGTGTATAAATTTTATACAGCTTCTAATTTTTTAAGTTATGCACCATCCATGATGATTTTTTCCCACATTCTTCACAGTTCTTGACTGTAAAAGCTTGTTTCAACTTTGAATTTGGTTTATACCATGAAGAAAAAAAAAAAAGAAACGCCAAACCCCCCAAACATGGGAATACTGGTCTGTTTTAAATTGAAACAAAAGAGGGAAATATTTACAGTACAATATATCAAAGCAAAATTTGTAAACCTTACTGTCATCAAGGCTTAGATTCCTAACTTTCTGTGTATTTTGACAGAGTAGCTTTGTGTGTAATCATCTCAAAACCCATGTTTTTATACAAGGTGGTGAACTATCATAAAACCTGTTTCCCAAATACAGTAAAAAGAGCTTCCCTTTGAAATGACAATGAAAAAATGGTCCCCTAAATAGTGGAAGATTGTAATTTCTTTTTCGTGCCTCTTCACTCTTTAACAAGATTGTCAGTGAAGGACTGATGTATTTCAGACAGCAAAAACAGAGGAGGTAGGGGGAAACAGAGACACCATGTGTCTGAATGACTTTAAGAGGATGAGTGGCAAAGTCCTGTGAGACTCCAACTACCTTTTATCTTGAACTTCCCCAAATGTCAATTTTGTCCCCCCAGGTGCCAAGGAGTTGATGCTGTCACCGCCCCCCCCCCCCCCCCCAAACATCTGATCCTTCCTAACCCAAAGAACCTGCCTCATATCCATTCTTGCCTATCACTCTTCTGTCCTGCACCTAAATCCTTTCCCCTGCAAGTCCTCACTCTTCCTTCAAACCCATTCTTACTCATATCCAGGCACCTGATCCAAGCTTCTCCTCCCATGTCACTCCACAGGCTTGGTCTCGCTCATGTAAGCTGGCCAGAGTTAAATATAATCAGGATTCGCCAAGGCTGAAGACAAGCAAACACATCCTTGCACCGCCTGCAGTAACGCTCCTACCTGCCCTAGCACACCAAACTGCTCACTCTACCTTGGTCCCTTCAGAGCTGGGCAATGGGAATCATAGACTGATGAGGTTATGGTTTAAAACTAGTTTCAGTATGCATTTTTTGAGTAACAACTTTTTCAAATGAGAAAAAAAGTTTACCCAAGAGTTTTATCAGCTCTTCCTCTCATGATTTTTCCCCACGTTAAAAGCTCTAATTAAACTTATTAATTCATTAACACCCTGCAAAACACCATTACAAGTGTGAAGACTTCTCAGCTGTTATGAGATTATCTATAACCAAGTCTGAAAAAAATCATTACCAATCACTAATCATGAACTGCTTTTGTGTAATTCTTGCCTAGTCTTAAGAATTCACTTGGCTACAAACCTTGACGAGTCCTGTATTGGGTTTGTGTGGCAAGGGTTTGGTAGTGGGGGGGCTACAAAGGTGGCTTTCTCACCTCATAAACCTGAATATAGTTCAAATGAGCAATTTATTTATCACTAAAAAGTGCATTACACTTACTGTTCACCTAGTAGCTGCATAACAGTTATTTGAAAAAGAGACATGTTTATGTCTTATTAAGAAGTTATTTCTGCCTTTGATCCACCAATATGTAATCTCCATTTTACAATAATAATAAAACTATCAGCAAATGAAGGAAATTTTCATAGTCTGATTTTCCTTGACTAGAAAATTGATTGACTACATATAAACTCATCCAAAGTAAAAGCTTATAGCAATAGTTAGTAAAAGGATTTCAGAAAGTAATCTTTTTCATACTTCTTTTCCCAACGAGAGCTAAAAAAAGGAATAGCCATCTGAACAGCCAGTTCTTCCACTGCCATCAATTCTACTTCAAAGTGTGATACAACAGAACTGTGTACGAAAGGGCACTTTCTTGTGATTTCATGCTATAAAGACTGTAGCATCTAATTAAATATGACCTACTTGACTGGAAAGCTGTCGAAAAAAATCTTCTAACTTCTATTCCCTAAAATTCTTTTAATCCCACCCTGTTTGTAGCAGGTCTCTGCTGGCACACTGATTTAACAGACTTCGCTGTAACTCAGATCACCTCTCTGAAGTCCTCACTGCAGCAGAAGAAATCGTCACCAAATCCTGATTAAACAAGAAAAAGTCAAACCAAAAGCAACCCCCACCCCCCACCCCCCCAAACCTGATAAATCTCTCCAGCTTAACACACTTGAAAAAAATATGAGTCAGGAAACATTACAGAATATTACACCCTTCCACAACAAATGGATATGCTTGTACTTTCATAGTACCTTTTAGTAAAGTGCTGCCAGTGCTTTTTAACAATTAAGGCTTAAAAATTTGTTAGCTCTTAACTAGGCTTCTCAGTAAGGAACAGCACTTTTTTTCATGTTGTAATTGCTCAAGAAAAAAAAACAAGTATATCAGAAAATAAACTGATCTGCTTGAGACAATTGGTGTGTCAATCTCTTTCATTGTAGCCTTCTGAGGAGAAGCAGCCAGCAGTGGCAGCAGCGACTTGCTAAGTGGCTCCTACACCTCCATGTACACCTGGGAGTTTTACCTTGCTAAGAGCTGCTGTTCACGCTGGTGTGGAAGGTGTGACTGACAAACAGTCACGGGCAAGACTACAGAGTTATCCCAAATCACACCAGGTCCTAGTTGAATAAGTGTATTTTTCAGCCTATCAAGGATTTCTAGCCATTAAAAGTTGGGGTTCTTCAAGTATTATCAGCAACTTTACCCTGAATTTTAGTCATCTTAACTCTTAAAATGCATTTTAAGTATGAACACAAAACTGAAAGACATTTTTCAGTTGCAATTGCTGATAGTACAGAGCAGTGACTTTTCCAGCAAAGGAAGCAATCAGAGATGTTATTCTCGTACTGCCAGAGACAGTCTCTTACTTCAGCTACCACAGTACCTCCCACACATCCCAGGCACAATTAATGCATACACATCATGCTTCAAAGTGTGGAGCTAGAGGCAGCCAGCAACCAATTGGTGCTTACAGAAGAACTTTCCCATGCCATTCCCAAAGATTCTTTGGGAAAGAAAGCAAAATGGGTGAAGAGATTGCCTGTATGAGTTGTTACAGAGGGTCATGGAAGACCCATGCTGCGCAGATGTCCATTCCAGCATCAGAACTTAGGACAAATTCCTACTTCCAACTCTTCTCTTCAACATGCATTTTGCCACTCTACAGGGAAAAATTAAATTTGTTCTCTCAATCATTTGCAGTTATTGGGATTCATAAGCCTTTTTTCTCTAGATTACTGTTTCTAAAGAAAAATCACAGCTAGACCCAATTTTGTTTCTTAATATACAACCTGGTTTACAGTATTCCTTTTGTACAAGCTTAGATTACCACACAACTCAATTCATTCTGCAGAACTGGCCTTTAGTTCTACTACTGCAACAACTCCTTTCAAGAAGAACCTTGCAGTACGCAGCTAAGAACAGATTCCCAGAGGTCATGGTAACAAATGCCATCTGCAGACAGTGCTTATTGTAAATGTCTGATTTTAAACCATTCAATACATGAGGTTGTATAGTGCTGAAGATTTTTAAAAATCCTAACGTCTCTTGTTGGAAATATACTGTGGATGAACAGCCCATCAAATTAAGATTTTCTCTTCCTGTAATTAGATACAGTGACTGAAAAAGTTAAACCCTACTGCTTCAGACTAAACAACTAAGCCTGAACTAGATCTCTCAGTCAGTTTTGTTAATCTTATGCAAAACATTACAACAAGGTTGTAAATCATTGTAAATATCATCAACTTTTCTGTTGTCTTTCAGTCCCTTACTCTGCAGCCTATGCCAGTCTAAGACATAGATTTTCATCAAATTAGAGAGATTTGGAAACTGGGCCTGCTAGTCAACTCTTCAAATAGTGGTATATATTAGTGAATGACTACAAAAAAAACCCTATTTTCTCATTTTCCCCAAGAAGGGGGTGGGGGAACCCAAACCCAACAACCGTAGATACTTTGTGGGTCAACCTTTCAAAATTTTCATTAGCTTGACAATATCTACATGAGTTCTCAACACCCCGTCCCCCCCCCCAAAACTGAATTACCATTCCCCAACTAAAACCCCTCACACCCTGCTATTCTACTGGTTCCTTCTGCTTGTTAAGAAAAGTAAGACTTTTCACAAAAAGACAGTTTAGAAGCTTTTCAAACAACAGCAAAATAAGTCAACATGCTTTATGAGTAAGCCACTAAGAACCATTTCAGTTTTGTTAGGAGTGAAAAAAGAGCAGCAAGAAAAGCATTTTGATGCCCCCCATTCATATGTAGAACTAAACCCAGTATTTTGCTCCAAAAATACAGACCGGTGTGAAGGTAAAGTCAGGAAACCTACATTTTTTATTTTTATTTTTTTAAATTCTCTACAGTATTTTTTACATATTTTGATCAGCATTTAGGAACTTCTTTAAGTGTGTTGTATCATATTAACAGATTAGTCTTCAGACATACCTCACGCACGTGTTAAAAGAACTACCAGCAGTTGACCAATATGAAGGAATTCAGTTAAAACACCAGAACTTAAAACGGTTTTAAATTTCTAAATATAAAATAAAAATATATAGAAAAATTAATAAATATTTTCTAAATAAAAAAAGCCGATAAGTCATGCTGCGTATTAATTGTTTCTCTGCCTTACTGATGGTAGGCAGCAATTAAGCATTTAAGACTGTTTTGAGTGCACTGTAACACTACAAAGTCAATACAACTAACAAAACCCCTCCTCCTGTTCCCCAGATATCAACCATTTAGTTCAGAAAAGCAAAGCAGCAAATTCTTCATCTGATATTAACACGTCTACTAAAGCTGTATTATTATTAAAAAAAAAGTTAAAATCATATGGTTTCTGCATATTTAAAGAGCAACGCAAAGATTTTCTGTTGAACAGTAAGTTACTTCAAATTGTTTCAGAAACTTCAGTAACGTGATTTTTACCTGGAGGTCCTGTGATATTTCAGCTGTGGGAGGTGGTGGATATTCTTCACATACAGCAAGGCTCCGAACTAACTTTAACTTTGTGTTTGACTAAAGGAAAGTATGTAAAATTAAAAACTATGGCTTACAAAAAATTATATCAATATACCATAAGCCATTATTTTTCCATTCATTTTATGTAAAACAAAATGGCTGAAAACTGCATTTTTAATATTTTCAATAGAATGAATAATTTCCTTTAGGAAGAAAATACCCAAGCAATTGCAGCTTTTGAAGGCACTGTCAGCACAATAGAGCACATCTAATGAAAAGTAAATAAAATCTTTGGGAAAGTGTTTCTCTCCATTAACAATAAAAAGCCACCAAAAATATAAAGGCAAACCACAAAAGCAGACAACTAGGCAAGACAAAAATCCAACAGAATAAAACCAAGCTTCAATACCGAAAAATAAAACTAACGGCACTTTTCACAAAGTAACAAAGCTTCATCAAGCATGAAGGGCTTCCTTAGCATGCCAGCACACAAGTCTACTGTACCTTCGACCTTTTTGCTGTCTGTCCAAAAGACTGCACTGGCCGCTGAATGACAGGCACAACAGAAAAGGTTTATATTAAACTTAATAGTACAATTTTATTAATGCAAAAGTCTGCATAAGAGAAAGCTTTAACAGTTATTACTGACATGATGGTCAAATCTGTGAAAGGAACAGCAGGTGCTTTTGGCTGAAGGATTTTATGCTCTCCTATTTTCATTGGGCTCGTCCTTGATTTCTGTTCTTCATTTATCAACAATAGATATTGGAATTTAATAGGAAGCAAGCATTATTCTTGTTCAGTAAGATTCAAGCAGTTTACTCTCTCAGCCAGCTCCTACATTTTAAATTCTCATGTCCTAATTTCCTTGGCAACATGACATAGTTTTTACAATTTTTCTTCCTATTCCTGAAACCTACCTGGAAAAATTAGGGAGGGGGAGGGAAGCAGGGCAGGGGCGGCGGAGAAAGAAGCACATCGCATCTACAGGGGAACAGATGATGACCTATCATAAACAGGTTAAAACATACGGTTTTTCATTTCGTCTCAGCAGCTTTGAAAGTGGGCTTTAAAACAGGCTACTGGTAAATTTTTTCCCCCTCTTTAATTTAGTAACTTACTATGCGTTAACATGCTCTTTCTCCTCCCAGAGACATTTTAGTAACTTAGTATGCATTCCTTTGGTGTTTCTCCTCCCAAATCCCTTCCTCTAATCTTTGAAAAAAAAAATAAAAAAGCATTACCAGAATTATGCTACAGTGTGCATGACTGAAAAGTATATTTGAATCAACAAAAGTGTTTAACAATTTAACTGCATAGTCAAAACTATCTCACCCCTCTGTGACAGTTACACAGGAACAGAAGCACTTAGAGTGGCATTACATAATAAAAGTATTGGTTTCACCATAGAACTAAAACTGATGAATAGACAAGACTAACAGAACTGCATTAACTGAGTACAGGCCTAGTATTTGTAAGGAAAAATTAACATTGGTAATATAATCTCAAATGCTGTTTAATGGACCATATTACCTCCTTTATGAAAAGGGTATGCTTTCAAAAGAAAACTAAATGAAAACTGTATTTGAAAACCACATGAAGACAAGCCTCCCTCCACTAGGCTCACAGGAACAGGTGTCTATCAAGTGCCTTAATTTCTTAGCAAGACATACATGCTGCAAAAAAGAACACCTAACCTCAAGTAAAGGGTTCTATCATGTAAAGGCAGAAGAACCATACTTTCTCTCATTTTCCTCAAGTCCCAAATGTCTTTTTTGGATGTTGCACCAGCTTAGCTGAAGAGCAGCAGAAGGGGAGCTCATTTAAGCTCATTTCACTATATAACAGGATTTTAAATAGCAGCACTGAAAACTAACCAAATTCATTGTCAGTCTTTTAAAGGAAGCTTGCTGAGATTTTAAGCAAAGACGGTTCAAATGCTCTTATACCTGGAACAATATGGAGACTTTGAGTTTTCCTGGTACCTGCAAAAGATTTTTTTCTTTCAATCAGCTATGCTGAAAGCTCCCATTGCATATTGAAAGCTGGTACTCTGAATATCCCTGGCAAACTTTCTATTTTACCAAGCTACTAAACTTTCAAGAACTGGATGGTTTTCCAGCCTCATCTCAATTACTCCAGCGTCAATCATCAATTACCTCAGGTGGTAATTACCTCAAGTAGCATAAACTTAAATCAGCACTGCTAGTGGAGTCCTTGGTTCACCTCAAAACAACAGGCAAAGGAACCCACACTTGGGCAATTGTTTACCTTTCGCAAAATTTTGGAAGCTTTGGAGCTAGTATATAACTAAAAAGAGTACATGGAAGCAAACACCCCAGAGCCACCACTTCGGGGGAGGGGGAGCAAGGGAAAGATCAACTTAGTTACACAGGACAGAAGACATTTTAAACTAGCCAAAACAGAATTTCGAAGACTGTTAACCAAAACTTTACACTTAAGTTACTGCTCACTAATTAGATAAGACGGACATACTTTGATTACTTTTCAGATTGATTTTTTTAAAAAAAAGAGAAGAAATTGTTGCTGGGAAGCAAGAACTGTATCATAACTGAATTTAATTACTACGTCCTCACATGGAGAGCGCAAGGGGAATGGACACAAGTTGCTCTTAGGGAGATTCCGATTGGACACAAGAGGAAAAATTTTCACAGTGAGGACAGTCACCATTGGAATAATCTCCCCAGGGAAGGGGTTGACTTGGCCACGTTGGACACCTTCAAGAGTCGTCTGGACAGGGTGCTGGGCCCTCTTGTCTAGACTGTGCTCTTCCTAGAAAGGTTGGACTAGATGATCCCTGAGGTCCCTTCCAACCTGTGATTCTGTTATCTGTACAAAGCACATGTCTCCTCCTCACCTTACCTCAGTAAAGTCTCAGGAATCCATGTGCAGCCAAAACTCAAGTATGTTTGTTCATACCAGATAAAGTGAAGCAAATGCCTCAAAATTTATTTGGGATATTGAAATTGAAAATATCTAGGATCAAATCTGAATTATTTGTAAAAATGTTTAAAATTAATGTGATTTTTGGGTTGCAATCACAAATAGGACAAGTTTGACAGTCCATTCCTTTAAGTATTTTACATGTGTTGATTTGCACCTTCCATTTTTTTTGCAGAATTAATTACAGTTCTGTCTCCAGGCTGGAAAGCCAACTCAAACGACACTGTCAGTTTTCCTGCATTTAAAGATGATTTTTTTTTTTTTTTAAAAGATAGTTGTTTGCAACCTATGGGGAATAAGCTAATCAAACCAATATAGGGTACCGAGGATAGTAAACTTAGGTATTTGAATAACATGGTGCTCAATTTCATGAGCATCTGACAATTTTTGGAGACCAAACCAACACCCATAACACTGGGGGAGGGGGGCCTGTAGGAGGGAGATTCTCCCTTGACTGAAATGACTCAAGTCCCAAAGTTACACGAGGTAAGTATCATCCCACCCATCGTATTAAGACGTGTTTTCTATAAACAACTGCCTTGTAAAACAATCCTTTGATAGGCATGGATCCCTTGCTTTCCTGCATGACTTTAAGGACATCAAAACCTGAAACACAAGCTCCCACATCCAGCTGTAACTGAGAAATAAGCACCACAGACTTGACAGGTAAGAAGCTCTGGGATCAGTCGGGTATGGCTGGACTGCAGGGACAGCTGATGTGAGAAAAGGCCTATAATGTAAGGTCTGCGCCTGGAAATACAAACCCCAAAGCCCTGTGATGTCAACAGTAACTGCACTTACAAAACTTGGACATGATTGGACACAGTTCCTTTTCTCAGGCAAAACCACAGCAACAGAGGATAACTACATTTCCACTGGAATTCCAGGACAACAGGGAGTCAATGCACGTTGCAGCTCTTAATGCACATTTTCTCTCTTTGCATCCGTGAATTTTAGTCCTGACCTGATTTTTCTGCATTTACTAAGTTTTGCTCCTACAGAGCATCTTTATGTTCCTCATTTGTGAAAAAAATTTTATAGCTACTTTAGAATATGCAATCCTTAGTGAATGCAAATGAAGCAATTTCTTTACATTTGCAGCTCTCAAAGACTTTTACTGACTTGAGAAAATACTGTGTTAATGAAAGCAAGATTAAAAATAAATTTATGCCCCATTTGAAGTCATTATGGGCATGATTTCAAGACAGTGTTTAAAAGCAAGTATTCTAAACAATTGCATAGTGAAAATAATTATTAGGTTTTTGTCTTTAAAAAAAAAAAGAAAAACAAAACAAGAAAAACTCAAACAACTTAAGACCAACTATTATGCTTCATTTCCAACTACAAAATAAAAAGGGAAGTAAGACGGAGTTTACCAAACACACTTAATCATGTACCTCCAGGCTTTTAGTAAGAGTATTTGCCTATTGTATTTTTTTCCTGTTTACCTCCACAGATCACGTGTATTAATTACAAAGTAAAAATATGGAGCTGTTACACACCTTCCGCTATCATCACTATGCTGCCTAAACAACCGGGAGAAAAACAGGTCAGGCACAAGAAGGCAAACTTAGGAGTGTGAAAGGTTTCGTGAGAAGGTACTCTATTTCTGAAGTACCATTTCGATATTTCAGAGGACAGGCATGACATGACAGACCTGAACAAGGAGCGTTCTGAGGACATTGAGTTTTTCACCTTTCTTCTAAATTAGGTCTCAATTTTAAATCCAGTTAAGGGCCACAGTCCTAATAACCACAGATAGCCTGGTAATACCAAAGGAAAGAACAGCGTGGTCTATGGTTTCTTGCTGTCCCGTATTAGTGACTACCAACAGCAATTTTCCATAGCACAGCAGAGGATGACTGATAGAAAAATAGTTTCACCATTGGACACAGAAGCATTTTCAACAGTTCAAAAGTAACTAAACAGAATCTTCCTGGCCACTTATCTAGTAATAAGAATTAAGTCACATATTTTGGAGACAAAGACAGGTAAATCCTGACAAGACCAAAACAGCTGGGGAGGAGGCAAAGAAAGGCTTCAGAGAACTCAATCTGTGGAACAGAGAGAAAAAACAAAGGTTTGTGCTAGTATGGGGGAAAGAAACTTGTAGAGAGATATCTAGCTGCTAAGTGAAAAAAATAATCTAATTCTCCCAAAGGACAGGGATATCTGCCTAATTAGCACAAATCCAAACTAGAATTATACTCACTTAATACGTTTGCCTTGCCTGTATCATACAGTGGATGCACACAACTCCTGCATTCATGCACCAGCCTCCACCCTTCCATGAGGCTTTTTTTGTTGGTATTTTGGTTTTACTCTCCACAGCTTGCAAGCACTTTTCCTGGTATGTAGCGATATGCAGCTTGCTTTCTCTGTCTTCTAATGCTTTGGCATTCCATCAAGAATCTTACATCTACTTATTAATAGCTGCTTTTCAGTGCAGAGATGACCGTATTTAAGACTAATGTTCTTCTTCCCCTCAGCCCCCATAATGCATGGGTTGTACAATAAGAGCAAACCTCCTTTTCTGGATTATACATAAACCAACGTGAATTGTTAGAGATTTAAAATATTTTTTTGTTTAAAAAAATCCTAATAGTGAATAAAAGGTACTATCCTGTAAGATAAACCCAGGCTGTTTATTTGAATTTTTTGTCAATATTTCCTGACATGTTAACTTTGTAACAGCAGCCCTTACAGTGGATGAAGAACTGCCTATCCCACCAGCCAGTGACAAAGGCACCAAACTTCAGACCCTGTATTCTAGCTAATTCAGAATTAGTATGTTGTCACCTGGCCTGGATGAGATTAACAGGTGGAAGACAACAGTGACTGGTGAACCAATACCTTTTCTATCACAAAGACTACATAGTGCTGACATGCACATGGCTTCTGTAGAAGTAATCTTAATGAGTGCCTCTTATTTCCAGTCCCATTTAAATGTTACTTGATGATCACTTCAAAATACGACAATTCAAAAATCTTCCTTAATAATCTCTGTATCAATGACACTACTCTCGCACTGCTTAAAGAAATTGGGAGTGCTAGCCATGTATTCTAATAAGGTTTTTCTCATTCACATTGTATCTCCAACAGTGTACACAACAGGAAACAGGTTACTAGTTCACATCATCTCAAAATAATCTGGAATTTAAAGCCAAAGTTACATTTCAAAACATGATCACCAGTTTCTGGAACTGTGAAAATCCAGAAACATACCTGAATTCAAACCATGACAGGTTTAGACAGAGGAAGGATCATAGCCTGCTTCTTACTTGGCTACAAAGAGGTTAAATAGCAACTTAGAAATCAAGTGATAACTGTACTCAGGAATATTATTGTAGTTTGCCAATAGGTGTGAAACCTATTAAGCAATAGCAACTAGCTAGGAAAGCCAAAAACCAAATCCCATAATTCCCACCCCCCCCATCTTCTGATATGCTCAGATATTAAACAAAAGAACACAACAAATTCCAATAAGCTTCTGATAATCTTCTCTAACGTTTCTCAGCAAACCCTTTGCTCTTTTTCCCACTGCTACAGTAATACTTAACTTGAACTTAATGAAAAGAAGTACATCCAGTGAAATTTCACCAGTCAAATTATTTAATCATCCATTAGTTAAAAACTTGCTGACTCCTCTACCATTCCTAGAGGTTTTGTTTACTATGGACAGGCCAAAATTTTTAGTTTGTATTTTAGCATAAGACATGCTTCCAATGAAAAAGCCCCAGATATGTGACATATATTTGCATTAACTTTTCCTGACTTCAATTGTTGCAAAGGGCTTACATTAGCAAGGTTCCACTTCATAATTGACTGTCTCCCTACCGCTCTGGAAACCAACATCCTCAGCCTACGAACTCAGTTTTTAATTACACTGCTCCTGTAACAGCAATGTTCTGAATCTGATGGAGACTCCTGAACAACACGCACATCAACACTAAATGAAGATGACAGAAAAGCTGTCTCCATCAAACAGCCTTCATTATACAGTTGTGCAGTTCATCGTGCATATGCTAGATTATTTCAGCCACCAGTTGTTAGTCCTGTACAAGAACAAAACCAAGCAACCAACCCCTTGCCAAACCCCACAGCCACTGACAGCACCAACAGATTTGTTTCTCTAGACCAGGCCTGACTACACAGCAACACTTGTTTGCAGGAAGGCAGATTTGCCGCTTAAGTCTCAGAGAAGTTCCCACACTAACATTTTCTGAATGAGAAAATGTGAATGAGATTTTTCCAAGTTATTGAACTGCATGATAATAAATAAACCTTAAATTCATTTTTAAAGGCTCACTACTGGGATATGCCATTGATTAAAGAAAATACCATCTCAGATATGACATATATAACAGCTTTTCAGTAACAGTTATTTCTCATACATTACAGAGAAGTATTTCATATTAAGGATTTATTTCTCCCATAAAATTACCTATTTACACTGATGCCAGCCTTAATAAAGCCAGCAAATATTAAAGTGTAAAACTGTATTGTTATCACAGTGGTCTACAAGATTTATTTGGAAGCAATTTAACATAGTAGATAGAGCTTACTTCACTCAGTGGAATATTGAATTGTTAGTCTTGAACAAAACTACTCCCAAAAGAACCTTTTACTCAATCTCAATAACAAGAATCTAATAAGCTACTGTCCTGTTTTTGTAACCCACAAGTGAATACTGCCATACCCCATATCCCAATCAGGATTTTTATCAGAAAGTTGTTTATTAATAACCCACAGACACAAAATTCTTAGAGAAAACAAGTTTTTGTCTAACACAAGCCTGTGTTTCCTCTTAGAAATTTGCCCCGTTTCCTAGGTTGTGCCAGAAAATTTCAGTTGCTTTCCTTAACTCATCTAAGACATTTACAGCCTTTAGTGACCAAGTGGGCAGTCTCAGCCAGGAATTAGGTAGTTTGTCTGATGACACCCATCTTTTGGGACTGGAACATAAACACTTAACGGCACAACTAAACCTCAGAGGTATTAAATCCACTGCCATAAATTCTTAACCCATCCTTATTGGTGTGTTCTTCTTTAACACAAGGTATTTTCATACCGTTTCCCCTCTCACTTGAAATTTGATGACACAATGTCTTTATACAGGTACATCTCCGACCTTGCAAAGGCCATTCATTTCTATGCATCAGCTCTTCAGTGTGTGCATGAGGACTGCCCAGGCTTTCCTACCTATTAAACCACGTACCAAAATTGTCAAGCAGCGAAGGACGGAGAAAAGGGAAGCTACAGGAGTACTGGCTAGCAGCCAAGATGGGATGATAGCTTGCCAGCTCACTCTGCCATTCATGCAGGGACAAAGAGGCTAGACCTTCTTCTGGTGACTCAGGCAGGACCCAGACCTACTGGCCTCAGGAGCTTTGCTGACTTGATTCCTCTGACAACCTGGCGATTTGGATTACCTCCATCTGATTACTGTAGCCTTATGTTGTACAGCTCTGCCGTAGAAGTTACATCTGAGCCACCTGTAAGCTGCACGTAGCTCAAGAGCCCTAGATTGGTCACATCCACTCAGGGCAGACACACTGAGCTGTGCTGTAGCTCTTTGTTCACACAAGCAACGCCCAACATTTTAGGGTGGTTTGCTCAAACCACACCATTTCTATACAGTGTATTCTTAACACAGCCCAGTCACTGAAACTCAGTCAGGATCCAGCAACAGCAAAAGACAGCTTGAGTGCTGAGTATTTCCCTTGTTCTGTGACACTGGAAAGACTCAACTTCACATGTGCACTTGGTAAAACAAATATGGACAAATTGTCTGGTTCCCATGCAAACTGCTCACGTACTTCAAACCATTAAAAATTACTGACTCTCATATTTACATTAATATAAACAGAGAAGTGGGGCAAAGGAGGAGAGAGGAAGCAATAATCATTCTACTTGCTTCCCTAACACCAGCCAAGTTTGCCTGGCCTGTACCAAAGAAACATGTAAGAGGATCATGAAAAAGGAGAACAAGAAGACACAAACTTATTTGACATGATATACTAGTGGAAAAAAAAAAAGTGAAAAGCTTCTTACCGGCATATTGGTTTTGCTATCAGGACAATTTTCATCCTTTTCCCCTTGAATCTGCTCCTGACTTCCTGATTGTATAAGGTTTTCAACTGGGTCTGTATCTTTAAATTCAGCTTCTGAGCCCTTCATTGCATCAGTTTCATCTTTTACAGTAAGAATATCAGACATCCTCATTAGAAAAGGTTATTTTAAAATTCTACAAGAAATATGGAACCTTTAGGACAAAGAAAAAGTGGATCACTGAGTAATTTTAAATTAATTTTTAAAAATTACATACCTAAAACAGCTACCCAAAATAAACATGACTTTGCTGCAAAAAGGATTCCCCCTCCTGTTATTTTTTTTCCTGCTTTATATCAGAGGGACAGAGTGATCATTTTATTTTTAACCACTTTTATCAAGAGGGTTATAATAACAGACATCCATACAAATGCGAAATAAGAGCTCCACTACAGGATAACACTTGCAGATTTTCCCTTCTGTATTTTAAAATGAACACCTGAACATTCAGGATCCCCAAATCACACTAGGTTCCAACAGAAACGGGGAGTTTTTATCATTTGAAAGGAAAAGAGAATTACATATAGAGTTATTTCGAAAGAATTGAAAGCAAGATGAATCATAAGGCACCAAGTGTGCAAAGACTCAAATTTCATTAAGTTTCCTAGTTGCCAGGTAACAACTGGGCAAGTTCTGAATGCAGGAACTATTCTACCTACTAAATGTAGCAAAACTAGTCTTAATAAAATTAAGCACTCTCTCAAAAGCAACAAAGAAGAAAGAGACAGGTTTGGTAATTAGGATAATAATAACCACCATTACTAGTAATTATAATTTGGAATAATAATGTACAATAATAATGTTAAATATTACATAAAGATAACTCTAATGGTTAAAGCTTTAACAGAACCACCTCAGTTTTCCCTAAAAAATAAGAAATACAACTTCTTGTCATTACTCAGCTGCAGTGCAAGATATAAAAACAAGAATTTTAAATTTCTTAAAAGAAAGAGTAAGATGTGAATGCTTAAGGTCCTTCATAGAAGACAAATAACAATCAAATAACATTATGGAAAAGTCTAAGTAAGTATCTGATTAGGTACCTGATATGTCCTACAGTTTGGGGATTGTGGTCTCCCACAAAAATAAAATAAAATAATCCAAAGTTCCTTTTCACAGTTGTCAACCAAGATGTCAGTTGTAATGAACCATCTGGAATCTGGCAGGAGGAGTCCCATGTCCTTATCCCCAGTGTAGAGTCCTGGACAGAACTATGTTGTCTTGAATCAGCAAGAACATCCCTTTCGAATGCCTAAAAATCAACAAAGGAAGTACATTATACTTATTTGGGGTGGAAAGGGAGAGAGACATGATGACACCCAAAAACTGAAAGTCATTTCAAGAAAAAAAAAGCACACAAGAAATCAGCATTTGTCATATCTATTCATTCATTCTCTTTGCTTCATCTAGCAGTAATATTTTTCATTAGACTTCCAAGATATTTCTGTATTACAGAGTTAACGAGTAGTCATAATAAACATTTTGTTGGTATCCCTAGTGAAACTCTGTTCCTATAAACAAGCAGGTATCTTCTAGAAGAGATGAAGACAGTTTGAAATAATCAGCCCAGCAGGTGTGGAGGAGTAATAGGCCATGAAAGCTCACAAATCCCTGTTAGCATAACAGCATTTTTCCTCTTTGTCATAGTTAATAATCTACAAGCACAACACATTACCCATATTTTAGGCAACTTGAATTACAGAAGACAATTTTATTTTACTCAACTAAGTAATTGCCCTTGGATGAGGATTTACAAACTTCTACAAAACTGACAGTGTTCCATCTTCCCTCTTTTTCAGATTTGCTTTTCTAAGAAACAAGAAATATCACCACCCACAAGGAAGCAGGCATTTGAAGTGGTAGGCAACAGACATCTAACAGCAACCAAAATGTAACCTATGAACATAGCAAAAATATAAAGCAAAGAACACAAACAACTATCTTTCAAACCTGTGAAAGATACAGTGAAACACAATAGCTGAAAAGGATCTCTGTATTGCAATCCTCAGACACTTTTCTCATCACTAGTCGGGGTTTATTAAAACCAGTATAAATTAAAATAAACATCAAGAATACCTTCTGTCACCTCAGTTGAGCTACTTAATTTCCATGGGAGTAACATGATAATCAGACTTGTTTCAGGAAAACAAACAAATGAAAAACCTCAGAACTGTTTGAAGTGAATTTAAGAAACAAATGAGACATTTACACCATTTTAATCCATGTAGATGAAGAACCTGTACTAAACTCTTTCAAAATGAAGAGTTGCACTACATACAGGAAGAAAGGACAGAAAGACAAGTCATGCAAGACCTTAATGTCTCCAACAAGTTGGATCTTAGCTGAAAGAACTTGAAAGCATTTAAGCATTCTGCAGTATGAGGTCATTAGAAAGAAATTAATATCAAAATTATAAGGTCAGGTTGAGATAGTGCCCAGCCTTTTATCAGTTTTAATGTTTTGTCAATGCAATAATTCAGAGTTTAATATAAAATAACGTTAACAGAAAACTACCTAAATATAGCACTGACTTTACGTGAGAGAAAAACCATATCCTGCTTCAAGAAAAACCTGCAGAACTGAAGATGGGAAGTAGGATTTACAATGTCACAAAAGAAAACAAATACTTCATATTCTCTACATTCCACAACAGTATCACCGGCTTGTATTCAAATTGTTTCGTATACACATAAAGATACTGCAATCTCTTGATCACTTCCTGGAAAACAACTACTGTAAAAACAGCGGAAAGCAACACTTCAGAAGATAATGCACATGAAAAATGAAGAACAACATACTTCCCCTTTGCTCCCAAACAAACCCTGCCAAAGAGCTTTAGGAAAGAAGAATTTAAATTATCATTTGAACAGTGTGTGGCATTCAACACCTATTCCTTAAGTGCTAAGGTATCTTAATTCATCACAGTTACAACCCTGAGGAGAATGCCTCGTGTGCTGAACTACTCCCTCAGTACGACTGGGAAGACTGCGATGGCATGGAATAGCAGCGCAACGGCCCGCAGACTTCCAGGTTTCCTTGCAGGTGAGATTAAAGCCTGGCTACAATTACCTTTCTAGATCTGAAGAAATATACAGTTTGATAAAAGATATGAGATGCTGTGGACATTTTTACTTTAAAAAAATCTAGCTGCAAAGACGTGTGGAAAAGAAAGATAAAAGGTGGACGGACTGTGATTCAGGCCTGTAAAAGACCATATTCACTGAATCTAATGGAGGGGTAAGAATTATAGATGAAAGAACAAATTGGAAATAAGAAGGTGCAGAAATGCAACAAAGGGTATTCAGTACTGTTTGGTTGAGTTAGTTTTTCCAGACAATTCAGATGGTGATTTAAGACTTATGAAGAAGCTCACACAAACAGCCTTTACTGTAAACAAGACTTGAATAGAGATGCTGTTTTATTTTTTTGACTGCCATATGATTTGTACTTTATTTAGAGAAATGCTAAAAAAGACTACAGGCTGAAGACAGTAAAAAACCCATTTATGCCCAATTGCAAATATATTCTTGGAAATTAAGTGTAATTTAACTGCTACTGCCTACAGAAGTCACAAACGTAGTAACTGTAATCAGCATATCAAAGGTGTTTTTATTTCTATTAAATCCACTAAAAGCTCCTGTCCCTTTGTGACACCATTTAAAATAATAATATTAATAATTTAAAAAATCATCATAGTCAGTTAGCTGAACTCCTGCTGCAAACATACTTGCTTCCCTATGCCAGTCCAGAAAACTGACACGCAAGAAAAAAGTCCTTATTTTCTAAAACAACTTAATGGCAAATCAGCTTACAACTTGCTATGAACAGTTTTTTCACTTGCAGACAGATTTGAAGCCTGCAGATTTTGAGCTATGTAACCTACAGCAAAAGGGACAGAATCAAGGGAAATCTGTGTAGTTTTCAATTCACACAAAATAATGTGGTGGGTTTTTTTTGTTTGGGTGTTGTTTTTTCTTTTTTTACCGATTGTAGCTATTCTGAGTCAATTTGGACCACTATATGCACACCCACAAGAAAACGACAAAACCTGTGCTCCAGATTAACAGCAAAATACACAAAAGAAAATTAATCTTTGCTTATCTGTTTTTTAATTTTCAGTAATAACAGCCATAGATTAATAGAAATTGGTAATGCAACCTTCCGTTTGTGACCTACAATAGCGAGTTACTAGTACACGGATAACATTCTATCCCTGAAGTTTCCTCTACTTTAGACAATTTTCATAGCTGAGATAATTTGGTTCATTTTCTAAACTTGCACAAATTGTATTGAAAAAGACTTAGGAACTTTATGTGCCGCAGACTGAAGAGGGGGCACAGACCACAGTCCATCTTTAAAATTCCCACCTCTTTCATCTCCCCGTATATTTGGATGTTGATTTCTTTTGTCCCATGCAGGACAGGAAAAAAGAAGAAGCAAGCAAGAAGGTAGACCTTAGGACTTGCTCTACTGTTCAGGGAGAAAACAGGTTCTAGTAAGCCAACTGCTTCACCAGATCCCAACACTGGCCATAGACTGGATGACAATATAGACCAATATAGGTTAGCAGATTTTAATTAGAGGGACATGATACTTCTGCCCTAAAATTATCCAAACAGTTGAAAGGATTGAATATTAGTGGTAGAAGATTACCTGGTTTTGCACTTAAAAATTGAAACAACTAACAATAGGTCTCATGAAAAAAACCTTACAATTTTAGTATCTTTTATAGGTGACAACAATAGGCACCTACTTTAATAGACAGGAAGTACAAGGACTTGTATGTAAGAGTGGAGGAAAACATATCATATTAATCTTTTTAACCTTCAGGATTGCTGCCCCACCTAAGTACTTACTGTTGAAATGTATGTTCTTCCCCTTATCATATTGGTAACACTATACCACCACCACTCATCCCAAATTCTATTCATTCTCTTTCTGAAAAGCGGTAACCAATTTGTGTAGGCAACTATTCTGAATGTGCCCCTTTTTAGAGGGAAAATTGTTATTATCAACTGTGAGATGGAAGTCTAGTACTATGTAGGCATATGCTTTTCAGACAGAAGATAATAAAAACTGTCAGTGCTGTGCTCTCACTGCTTTCTTTTGAACAACCCAGAGGCCAAGTGATAAAAAAGAAGACATGAAGCAAAGCCATTGCTGAATTTTATGACAGAAGTCTCCTGAATCGTGATACATGGAAAACCCACTGGGTCCTTTGTTTCAGGTTCTGACTTGAAAATCATCATATGCAAACCCGCTAAATTGAATTGTAATGAGTGAGGGTATTTATAGGAACAGGATCTACCCAATCCAATTTCTGTAATAGGTATCAAGACTTCCATCTCCTTCTTGTTGGCAATGCAGATAGAGATAGGAAGCTTTGCTCTGCCCATGACCAAAGAAATCAATTCTCTTTCTTTTAAAAAGAAGGTGAAAGACAGAAGGTGATTTTTTTGTTCTTTGTTGAAGCTATTTTCATATCATTGCTGTCGAAAAGACCCCAGGGACAGCTGTCAAAATAACTGGTATCAATCAAATTCAGGGCAGGAAATTGGATTAGAAGGGTGGGGGTAAAAAATCTACACTGAATGCACAAAGGGGACACCCTGTCAGTGGAAAGCTAAAACAAAAATTTGTTTCTTAAACAGGGTTCTGTTCACCAGATTTCAACAGAATTCTTGCACAGGTCTGAAGACCATCCTTTGTTGTGGACAATATCCACCTGCCTCATTTTCACTATGATTATACGTAGTTTACCCCCCAACCTGACAGTGAAAATCAGTCAGTGCTAAATTCCCAGTGAGGCTTGTTGCAAGTCATTCAGAAGTCTCCAGACTGCATTCAGCACCTTGTCTTAGCTCTCAACATTTGTTCTAATTACATGTAAAGCTGTACTTCTCTTCGGAAGTTGCTTTAACGTTATTATCCAGCCACTAAAGGCTGCAACTTCATTATCCATCTGTATTCTTCCTGAAACCAGACCAAGTTTATGTGAAACAGAGAAAGCCATACTTACTGTAAATCTATGCTAGAGTTTAAAGAAAAGAAAGCAGGCAGCAGCAGCATTGGAGTTGTTTGTCTATCCTGGCACCTGAAGGCCAGCAACCACAGGAAAGACAGGTGAGATACAGGACCAAGAGGCAGCTGGGGAGGAAGTAAATATTAAGCTACAGAGAGAGGCATAAGAAAGACTAGTACTTGACACAGCTTTTTATAAACACGTGAAAATTTTGTATAGGTTTTTTACATTTGTTATAGAGCTCCCATACACTTAGTGTGAGAAGAGATACAGGCAGAAACTGATTCTCTGCGGTACCTCTAGATTTTCTGTAAGCATTTCTAAAACACTTCATACTTCCAAAAAGTCTTTCATGTATTTCAGAAAAGCAATCCTAGGGAAGATGAACATGGGATGGAATACATAAGACTTCTGACCAGCAATTGCAAATCTTCACTTCTCAAATAGGAGAACCATCTTCACAATCAAATTAAGTCAAGAGGCTGGGAATGTGCTCAAACCAGTGGGGACAGAACTGAGAACAGACCACATTAATCTAATAAAAGCTATCTACTATTACACATTTGTGCCATTGGTTTGCTTTCGCTACATTTTATTTCTTAATTCTCCTAACTCAGAGTCACAGAGCTGACATTCCTCTGCTTAAAAGACCCCTTCATGCATGTACACATGCCCAGAGGAATCACAGCAGTAGGTTATTTTCTATACTATTTATGCTGTATTCCATTAAACTGAGAAGAATCAATGTTGGGTTTATTTCTGTTTCCCTTGATGCAGGATTATAAGGATAATCTGAAGTATCAGGAACAGGAAAAATGCATAAAAGATGCTCTGCATTAAACAATTACCTTTACTACAAAAAGACTAGACTAGTATCATCCTCATCAGAAGTTGTACTGTCTACTTAAGGGGAACCTACAAATTCACCTTTTTCCTCTGGGAGATCGGAGCTTTGTGCAGGTTCCATATTATTTCAAAAACTCTGTTCCAGAAGTTGCCACATAAGGAAAAAAAACCAACAAAAAAACCCAAACCATTGAACACTGGCCTCTTACCATAACTTGCAGGGCAGCTTTGTGCAGCAACTCCCTCCACAGCTTAAGTGGAAGAGCTGACTGATGAGTACAGCAAAGTCTCTGGGAAGAACGTCTTGCCTTACCCCTAGCATATTGGTGATACAAGCCTTCCTTCAGTGTGGAAGCCCCCTCACCCACCCTTTTTTTTTTTGAGAAAGGTCAGGACCTTCCCTAGAAAAAAATATCTTTGAAGACTCATATAAAACACTGGCCACAACAAGAGCTTTTCCAGCTATTTTTCACCTCAACTATTTTAGGAAACATTTAAACACAATATAAACATATTTATATTAGCATCATAACCTCAGGGTTCTTGTGATTAGAACAAACACCAACCCTCCCAACCAACCAAAAACACTCACAAAAAGTTATATGTTTCTTTGTTAGGATGAAAGGGGAAAACGTTTATGCCTTGAGCAGAAAGATATCCATCAAAATTATCTCATTCTTACATTAACAAAAACTATGGGTATAATTAAAATATAATTATAGCAACCAGCTTAGTTCTTGAGGACCACTACCTACACACAGTTCTCAGAAGCAATTAATTTTGGCTAGTTAGACCAATGCCTCAGACTGCTAAATCAACAGAGAACTCACTGCTGTAAAAAAGGAGAAGTCTTGCTGCTGCCTCCCCTTGTAGCCTCTGCCCCATGCTCCTGATGTGTGCTCCCACCTCCATATTAGCTCTGGTGTTTGCTGAACTTTTCTATGGTGTGACTTAACAAGAAGTGACCGAGAACCATAAAGCTCTTCTGCTAGTGCAGTCTTTGCTGGGCTACTGAGCTATGGTGGTGCACAGGACGTTTATATGAGCACTAGCCAGCATGAAGTAGCAAGAGGGACAGCTGTACCTCCCTCTTTTTGCAGCGGTGATTTTATAATCAGCTGTGCACCTGTAGTCAATTAAGGACACTCTTCAACAGCACCAGCCTAATTAAAATAAAGCTATGTGAAGGTACAGATTAATACTTTTTTGGGGGGGGGGGGGAAAATACGTACCTATTAACTGAGAGCCTGTAGATGGATCTTGAGACAGAAGATGGGCATGCCAATAGGCAGCTACATTTGGAACAGATTAGTCCCTCTGGGCAATTTTCCTTCAGGGAGAGGCAGGAAAAGGAATGGAGGAAACTGCCTCAGGTGATAAAGTAGAGGAAGGGAGAAGGGAAAAAAAAAAACCAAAACCACCACACAACCTTAAAAATCCTAACTTGGAGGGCAAGGAAAGATTCCAGAGGCAGCAACAATTCTCCTGCCCACAAATGGACCAAGCTATGCTCGCAGATGCTCCAAGAGCCATAGCCAGGGTCTGCAACCAAAAGTTTCCCTCTCCCTCTCTCAGTTAGTGCTTTACTTATCTCTGTGGCCCAGGGATTCAAAGACTTTTGAAGTCTACCACACAGCTTTTATAAAAATGTAGCAGCTGTACTCAAGATTACCACTCATTTAACAGAAAACTCAAAGCAGCTCTGTACAATTATGAGACAGAAAACGGAATTATGCAGGGGCAGCTGTTCCCTTTTCCAAAAAAAAAGCCAACACACAACTCCATGCAGATGCTTTCTGCCTGTTGTCTTGTGTCTGAAGTTTGAGACCCATTAAAGAACTAACTAGAGAGCAAAGAACCCCAGCCTCTCTACTGAGCTATGACATTGTGCAGGTCTGATCTTATTAATAACATACCACTTAAATCAGGAATTTGTCTGTTTTTCAAGCTCATATCAAAAAATTCCCTAATTTTGTCCTGGAAGATGCTGTACAAATGAATCCACACTGCATTGACTTAAAAACACTTAAATCAAAGATTTATGCTTTTCCCAGTGATACCATCTACACAGGTTTTAAAGTTATACATTGATCAATTAACAACTGAATGCTATTTACTGCATTAGCATCAGAAGATACTTTTTATTTGATTCAATTTACCAAGCTATTTAGTAATCAGATTTTCAAAGAAACAGTATGATGATAAATCAGAACACAAAAGCATAACATGCAGTTACTCTGCCTCTTCAAAATTAAGGACTGGATGCATCCCACCGTCAAGGCAAGTTATATCCTACCACCTACTGAGTGTAGACATTATTTAAAAATTAACTGGACAGAAAGAGCACCAAATTTACCAGAAGACATTGGCAGACTTCCCTGAGAAAAAACTCCCGCCAAAGGAAATTCAGAAGACAGAATGAAAATCCCATAATTGCAAACCTGATAATAGGCTCTCATAGGTATGCTCTATCTAATCTTGCTGGACTGATTACACAAAGAATTCTGCTCTCTTATTTATCTGTCCTGTCACTCTGTCAGAGGTACTACTACAACAGCAGAAGAGAACATGTTTACACCTCAATCACCCCAGCTTGGCCCAGTGTCGAAGCTCACACAGACTGTCACTGACTGCATACACCAAGATACAGGGCTTTGCACTTGTGTAACTAAGGCACTGTCACACTACCTTCCCATCCACTGACTTTGGTGCAAAGTCAACAGTCTTGAAAGAGAAAGGAAAGAAAAAGAGACATTGTCTTAAAGCACGACAGCAAGATTCACCAGAATATATCTGTCAAACATCTACTTCAAACCTACACACACTTCGGACAGGTACAGATTACCAGGACTGTATATTTGCACAACAATAATGCTGCATGTCAGAAAAAATTTGAAACTTGCCCTCAGTCTCATGGTTTGTTAGACTTACAGACCTCCTTTTCTTTACCAAGATTTTTTGCATACTACAATCTCTTGAATAATTTAAAAAAAAAAACCAATACAATACCCCTCTTTGTCACACTCAGGTGATAAGCTCAGGCATTACCAGTGTTCATAAGATAGCTGACAGGCTTTTAAGGAGGACACCTTTCACAGTATGTGAGAAGCCAAGACATATTAGCAGTAACTATCCCTCCCCTTTTTTTATATTTTTAATTCTGAGCGATAATCTAAGGCTCTTTAACCCTGCCTCACCTTCTCCTGTGAGTCTGCTACTGAATGCAATAGAAACACTTAGCTGACAGTGACAAAGAATAACAAGCTAACTCCTTCAGGTACACAGTTGTGTACATGAGAAGTTTATCATCCAGCAAGACTAGAGTGATCTTTATTCTATATATTGATAGGAAACAGCAGGAGTTTGTTGATGGCATTTCTTATCCATAAAGTCAAGCATTCTGTCCTAGAAAACTTCAAATGTACACTGAGAGGGTGAAAAAACGCCGGCACTACACAGCACTTCAGAGTAACCTGGAATGCTGGCTCCTCAGGAGGGGCAGCTGTCCCATGCTGCACAGAGCACTGTCGTTCTCTCAGTAGTTCTCTTCTTGGACTTCACTTTGGACTTTTAAGACATGAACAATCAGAGCAAAGTACATCAAAGGAAGTAAATAACTTTTGCCTGGTTTCCTCATGGAAAATGAAACAGTCCTGGGGATGAAGCCCCTGCTACAACGTAACATGACAAAGTGGTTCTGCTAAGGTCCTTCCAGTTTATTATTAAATCTAGCAGGCTTCAGGTGTTTCTCCTTTTGTATGGTGCCAAAATACGCACTTCAAATTAAAAAGAGAAGCAGATAATTTAACCATTTTAGGAAAAGGAAAGGGTTGGCATGCTAAGATACTGCCTAAGAAAAAAAGCCCACTACAATCCATGTTTTGAAGAACAATGAAAGTCCTCCTGACAGACCAGAAATGCTCAATCCACATTTCAACAGATGCAGCGTTTCTGATGAAATTACAATTCCAGCATTGAAGAATATGTATTGGACAAAAACCTACTTGGCTAGCATATGCATATTTTTATAAAACACAACACACTGGCTAGCCCACTCTTGTTAGGGTAACTAAAATAATCCTAAATGCTTTATACACTATTTGAAGTTGTAGCTCCAAAAGCTCACCTTTTTTTTTTTCTGAAGGAGAGAGAGGAAAGAAAATAATTTCTAAAACAGACTTCAGGACAGTTAGCTAAAAACAATTTTTTACATCATTCTCACTGGCAAGCATCTGCACAGGGCAACATAATGTTGGCAGACAAAAGCAATTCTAGCCTGAACACTATTATAGCACTAACCTTTCAAAAATTACACGCAAAGCATTAGGTTAGTGGAAAAGACATATGTTGAATGGCTAAGCCCCTCCTCCCTGTCTAAAGGCATGAGGAAAGAACTATTTAGAAACGCTTATGAAATGCAACATGGCATATCTTTAGTTTTCGCTAGCATAGTTCTGTTGGCCTGGGAGGTGAAAAATAAATGCCCTTCTCACATGACATTGCTGTACTAGCAAAAGCTCTGTAGAAACAACTATGCTGACAGAAGATTTTGTTGGCTTAGCTTACATCATTCAGAGAAACCTAACTGACAGCAGAAAAACTCCTCCTGTCTCTTAAGCCGTTTCTACTCTGGGATCTCTATGGCAGATGCACAGATGGTCTGTGTCCATGTCCCCACACTGGCACCCTCCCCAACTTCAAGCAATTTTTTCAAGCAATCCCCAACTCTTCCCTTTCTATTCTTATTCTGTTTACCTTGACCGCTCACCCATCATCCTTTTATCATCTTGCATAATTTTTTCCATAAAATTTTCACTCATTTTGAACTATATATTTAGAAAGCTTCCAACAATTCCCTGAAACACTCTGTAATTCCACATAGCTCAGTACTCTGCATCACTGTGTAATACTGTTACGTATCTATTTAATACTTTTAGGTCATGAAGTCACTCAGATCAAAGTCACAAACCTGAAGCATCTACCTGTTTTAAACTAGCAAATAGAAATATTCAGTTGTCTTATTGAAAACAACTCTTAAAAGCTGAAGAGGAATCACTGGTTATTCGATCATTCCCTGAAGCTAAATTTCTAGTGTTAAGACCATAAAATGGTACAGAGAGTTACAATATGGTTTTCCTGTGTCTGTTAGAAACAAAATTATTAGTTTGTGAAAAAATAATTGGTTTCTGTTATCAATTCTTACTAAATGTCATAGAGGTTTTCTAGCACAATAAAAGCATCCCCACCACCACCACCACTACTTAAAAACTCACTTTACATTACCAAATATAAAGGTAAAGATACCAAAGGCATCTTCAAGAGTCTTTTCAGCTCATCATTAATATTAGTATATTAGAAACAAGATTTTTCCAGATATTTTAAGTAAATAAACTGAAGCATTGCCTATGTCTATTTTAAGTGGATACATATCCTTCAAACAGCAGCTTTCTTAAAAGACACAAAACTTCATTTCATTTAGAAAAAAAGCCATCCAGAACCAAATGCAGCAACTAACAATTTTTAATACAGAATTCAGGTTTTATTGTTAGAATATATAAACTTACATTTTCCCTTCGGTATTTCCATAAGTAAGAACAGTGGGGAAAAAAATAATCTCTAAAATAAACACACAAATTTCTAGGAATAGACTCCTAGAGTTCCCAGGCCAGACTAAAGATTCTGTTTAGGGCCCTAGATACTAAAGGTTATGAAATGGGCTTGGTTTTCAAAAAAGTTATGAAGCAAAAGCTTCAAATACAACAAGCACTTTCTTTCCCCCTTATAACAAGGGTCAATAACATGGTGAATTATCATACCATTATGATCTCTCCCTGCATAAAGTAGAATAGAACTAAAAACCATCAAAACACACAAGAGAAATGCAACAAAACTTTCCATGGGCCGTTATCAATACTCTTACTTCCATATTATTTTCATAGCTTCATAAAATACTACATCACATCAACAAGATACATATATCATTTGGCAACCTAAAAATCTGTAGATTGTAAACATCATGTAACAACAAATCAGAATTTTAAAACTGTCTACCTAACAAACATTAATTTTTTAGCAGCCTATTTCTGCTCAGTCTATAATAAAGCCATAGCAGTTCTGATGTCTGCTTTGATACTGCAGAAGGTTGAAAAAAAAAAAACTTTAAAATGACCATTGATCTTCATGGAATCAAGTGTCATGATTTTTAACAGCCACCCAAAACTACTGTTATCTCAAGGGAGATTTGGTCCACAATACAAAGGAGAGTCATCAAGATCCTGCACAGGAAAAAAACGTTTTTATGTAGCCAACTGTAAATACTCTTCCTATCTTGATTTGAAATCTATATTTCACTTCAAAACTTCTCTTTATAAAGAAGTTTAATCTTAGTTATAGTTCCTCATTAGAATAGAGATCACAGTAACACCTGAAAAAAAAAAGACGTCTCCTCCATTTTTGCCACTAAGGGAAATGGTCTTGTTTTAGCAGAGACACTTTATAATGGTTTTCCAATCCTAGCACAATATCCAGTAACTAAAAATTAGCAAGAAATCCATTATTAAACAAGATGATATAAGAAAGAGTCTTTTTAAAGTCGATGTTTAAAGAAAGAAAAGATTTAGGGATGCTGATGATCTGTTAATTGATGAGGCCTAAACTGTCTTTTGTGGAAAAAAAGGAAACCCAAATGCAAACTGCAATTTGTCAACAGGCATTTTATTCTTCTCCTTTCAGACAGTGTTTAAATACCCTATTTTCAGAACTCACATACCTGCATCATATTGGCATTTTGCTTCATTACGCAGTTACTGAAGACGTGCTTTCTATAGTATCTCACACAGGCTCTGTGTGCGCCTTTAGAGAGCATACTGCACAGACGTGCTTAGCCGATCGCTCGGCATCCGCAGGACCGCGCTGAGGTGGTCTGTGAGGAATTTGCTGAAGCCTCTGAGACAACAGAAAATCAACAGCTGGGCACCGTGCTGTCAGTGACACCCAGCCAGCCACCAGGCACCGCCACCCAAATACGCAGAGCCAGTGCTGAGCTTGAGCTCCTCGTTAGCAATTCACAAGCAACTGATGCAAAAGCCTTCTTAAGCTGTGAATGTGCTATGAAATGGCTGCAGATTTTAATCACTTTCGCCATTAACAGCCAGACTACTCTCAAAATGAAAGTTTATACCACACTAAAGAAATTTTGATGTGACACAGAAGTAGGTTAAAAACATTTGTCCCATAAAGATATTCATTTCCTTTCTGAACATTTTTATTTCTTTGGTTTGGCATTGTGAACACAACTTAGAAAAAAACATCAGTAAATTAGTTCACTGTGCCAGCAGATAAATGCAGTTGTCATCAGCAGTATGAATGTCATGGTAATTTTCTGGACTAGTGCATAACAGCTATTAGAACCCAAATAAGGAAGAAAAACATTTTCTGAACAGAGGGTTAAAAAAAAGACATTTATGGTATGCTAATTGTCATACTTCCAAAATCAGTATACAGACCAGGGGTATATAATTTTCTTGCTTGTGAGAAACTGCTATGACTGCCCCATCTATAGCATTGCCACAGCACCCATTAGTGCTCCTGCAGAATGATGATCCCCCCCTTCTGGACTTGTCTAGTGACCACTCTGAAGAATCCTGCATACCAAGTATGGCTGGGAGGCAAATGGAGCGGGATTTTTAATTTGGAAGCTCCAGAGAAGGCAGGTGGGATCTTGGGAGGCTATCATTCCTGAGCAATAGGAGAGGAGGACCCTATATTTTTAAGTGGCATGGTTAAAAAAAACCCACACAAACACACATTTCTATAATACAAGCAGCATAGGAAATAATAAACAACAAAAAACAACCATAGAAAGATTTAGACCTGTCACAGACCGTAGCAGTCTCAGTACCAAAATATATTTTTTATAAATAGAAACAAAATATGTATGAAACTGTCTTTTGGTACTGAGACTGCTACGGTCTGTGACAGGTCTAAATCTTCTTGTGCTTGTTAGTCTCCATTTCTGCTACCTCTGTGCTCCATCTTTAAAGTGTCCACTTTTACTGGCTGCAAATGGCAGTGGTGCATGCTCCATGCATCTCAGCAGTCACCCCTGACCAGCAGGATCATAGCAGGAAAAAGAAAGTAAGCCTTCTTCCTTTACCTCAAGACGGCAGCTCTTGGAATGCCTGTTTTCTTCTTGTGTACCGCAGGGTCAGCGTAACTGCTGGCTGTCTCTCAACTCCAGTTACCTCCCCACATTAATACACCACCCAGCTACTCCTGTCGTTCTACCCCAGGCTACGGCTTCACAGTTCTTTTGATCTAGATAAGGCTGCACCACCTCACACCTGTTGTCCCATAAACACACCCAACTAGCTCCCAACAGACAAGTCTATAATAACCCTAAGAAAATATATACAGAAGGCATTATTCTGGGAGGCCTTTGATATTTCCACTGAGGTTTCACCTCTTCCCTTTCACCTGGTCTGCAATGGGAATATTATTCTTCATGGTAAAGACTTTTTTGGCAGGATGTTAGAGATGAAAATTCCTGGTGGGTTTTTTTGTTTGGTTGGTTTTTTTTAATCATATAATGAGTTCCATATAGGTGAACACCTATGTGCACGATACATTCACTGCAGCCTCTGTATTTTGAATGCTGCTAAAGGGAGTTTTACTTTCTGGACACATTACACAGGTTACATTAATGTCAGAATAATCTTTTAAGTAATCTCCTTACACAACACTAGGGAAATGTGTGTGTATGTAAGTACTGTTCTAGTCAGATGTAGCATTCACATACATACTGCAGAGAACCTAGGAGTATTTTCTTAATGGGTAAGATCAGCAACAAGCTGCAGCTAACCCCAACCAGGAAATAAAACGGTACCTGAGGGAAAAAGAGAACCGGGCAATTAACTACTGGTGTACTCTGCACTGCTCCTTAGAAAAATGTTGTTAATTTTCCTAAAACTCACACACCTACACAATATAAAGAGTTGTGAACGTATCAAGTACTTCTTTTTGGCTTTTACTAGCTTCTCCTATCTTGGAGGCTGTCATCCTACAGGAGAGGATAGACTGGTCTGGGTTTACTTTCTCGTAAGC